>NC_137067.1:1634161-1651661 GCF_032717465.1 Coenobita brevimanus | reverse complement strand
GGGTAGGGTCGGGTAGGGTAGGGAAAGGTAGGGTAAAGTAGGGTAGGGTAGGGTAGGGAAAGGTAGGGTAAGGTAGGGTAGGGTAGGGTGAAGTAGCAACCAACTCTCATAAAAACGCCTCTTCAAATACCTCTTTCCTTGCCTCATTAACATTACGATTTATTTCTTATTCTCCTCCTTGTTATGACCTCCAGACCACTTCATTCATCTTAGAAAAACCCCTCGTCTTGAAGGGGTTAATGAAGGCTGTATCTAACCCCCCCAAGTCAAAAAAATCCCCCCATAGTTGAGAAAACCGTCTGGAAGCAGTGAAAAGTGACTTGAAAAGAGGGGAGTGAAGGTGAATTGAGCTGGGGTATTGTGGTGAAGTGCTGAGAGAGAGAGAGAGAGAGAGAGAGGGAGAGAGAGGGAGAGAGAAGTGAGACAGACAGACATACAAAAACGAGAGGAGAGAATTCAAGAACAGAATCAAAAAGAGATGCACGTAAAAGAGAGAAAGAGAGAGAAAGAGAGTGAGGCAGGAGGCAGGCACGTAAGACAGCCATGCGGCGGTCTCGTGCTATATATAACATGCCCCAGTTTTGGCACGGGCAGGCACGGGAGGGAGAGAGAGAGGGGAAAGGAGGAGGGGGGTACGTCCAACCAGGCTCTACCTCTCCCGTTTAGTAGCCCTGATGCCGTTCTCCCTTTCGTGCCTTAGACCTGGCGCTGTGTACGTGCAGTGATGTCGTGCTTTGGGAAATAATTTACGTGCCCTAGACCTACCTCTGGACGTGCCTAAGGACCCGTGCTCTTAAGTATGTGAGGAGGAATTGGATATTTCTTGAAGAAGGGTGAGTAAGTTGATGCATCTCTGGCACTATTTTGCTGCTCTGTTTCCGTCTGTGTGGGTATAGCCGGCACCCGTAGCTGTGTGTGTGTGTGTGTGTGTGTGTGTGTGTGTGTGTGTGTGTGTGTGAGAGAGAGAGAGAGAGAGAGAGAGAGAGAGAGAGAGAGAGACAGAGTGAATCGAGGTTGAAATATAGTCTCGAAGAAAAGCGACATGATGCAAGTATGAAAGCAAATTCATTATTCTCTCTCTCTCTCTCTCTCTCTCTCTTTTTCTCAAACTCTCTCTCTCTCTCTTTTTCTCAAACTCTCTCTCTCTCTCTCTCTCAAACTCTCTCTCTCTCTTAGCAACGCAGTGTGCTCGAAAATGCGTTGTAACTCGATACGCAATTTAGAGAGAGAGAGAGAGAGAAACAGACAGACAGACAGACACATAGACATACATACATACATACATACACAGAGATAGACAGATAGATAGACAAATAGACAGACAGACAGACAGATAGATAGACATATAGGTAGACAGAGAGACAGATTCAGGAAGACAGAAATTTAGACAGACAGACAGACAGACAGACAGACACGAATAGCCAGACACATAGATAGATAGATAGACATATAGCCAAATGCAGACACAGACAAAGTGATAGCACTTCTTCGTGACTAGCATCATATTCTAGTGTTAATTCATAGTTACGATCGGTGAGAAAAAAGTCCCACGGCTCTACATCCTTTCCATAGCACTTCTTCGTGACTAGCATCATATTCTAGTACTGCCTCTCTACATCCTTTCCATAGCACTTCTTCGTGATTAGCACCATGTTTTAGTATTGTCTCTGTACATTCTTTCCATAGCACTTCTTCGTGACTAGCACCATATACTAGTACTACCTCTCTACATTCTTCCATAGCACTTCTTCGTGACTAGCATCATATTCTTGTACTGCCTATTTACATCATTTCCATAGCACTTCTTCGTGACTAGCATCATATTATAGTACTGCTTCTCTACATTCTTCCATAGCACTTCTTCGTGACTAGCACCGTATTTTAACGTTGTCTCTCTACATTCTTTCCATAACACTTCTTCGTGACTAGCATCATATTTTACTACTACCTCTCTATATCCTTTCCATAGCACTTCTTCGTGACTAGCACCATATTCTAGTTCTGCCTTTCTACATCCTTTCCATTGCACTTCTTCGTGACTACCATCATAATTCTAGTATTAATCCATTCTAAAAACTCGATGGCAGAAAGAAGGACATTGCCGCCTCCTCCATACATCCTTTCCACAGCACTTCTTCGTGACTAGCATCCATGTCTAGTGTTAATCTCCTTCACCTTTAAAGACGAGTTATGTTTTTTTACGTTTGTCTTGCTTCCTTCATTTTTTTTTTTATGCAAGGAAGAAGGAACCCAAGGCCAAGAACCCGCAAACTGTTCCCTCCAAGAAAAAAACAATAAGAAAATAACAGAGAGCCAAATTCAAGATGCGTTCATGTCGAGAGGGAGGCCTTCACGTGGTGGCACTGATATAACCAGGTGGATCCACTGCCTGGTTATACACACGTCCCTCAACTCCCTCCCTATCCCCCGAAAGGACGATGGTGGACTGCAGGAGGAGGGCAACACAAGCCTGCAGTCCACTGGGTTCACGTGTCAGATGAACCTGGGATTGTAACTACCTCTACTACTACTATTACTACTACTACCACCACCACCACCACTACTACTACTACCACCACTACTACTACTCCCAGGCGCGAACCCAGTAGACTGCAGGCTAAAGTTTCCCTACTCCTGCAGTCCGCCATCGTCCTTTTTGGGGATAGGGAGGTTGAATTTACTGCATCTGGCCTTGGGTTCCTTCTTCCTTGCATAAAAAAAATACATAACGCTACTCATGGGCGAGGGAGGCTGGTCACACATGCCTAAAATGTGGGCACCAAGCAGCCTAGCCCAGGGTCCCTATGCTTCTTGAGGAGAGGCATAAGTTGTGAAATAGTTCCTCTCTCTCTCTCTCTCTCTCTCTCTCTCTCTCTCTCTCTCTCTCTCTCTCTCTCTCTCTCTCTCTCTCTCTCTCTCTCTCTCTCTCAGCTCATATATTTATTGTGTGTGTGTGTGTGTGTGTGTGTGTGTGTTTAGGTGTGGGGTGGTGGATGGCGGGGTAATGTGTGTTTGTGTGTGTGTACGTGTGCGTGTGCGTGTGTGTGTGTGTGTGTGTGTGTGTGTGTGTGTGAGAGAGAGAGAGAGAGAGAGAGAGAGAGAGAGAGAGAGAGAGAGAGCGGATGTGATTTCCCCGTTTGGGTTTACATCTAAGGGTTGGTTGGGGGTTGAAGCTCACATAATGCTACTCAGGGGCGAGTGAGGCTGGCCACCCTCACCTTGAATGCCGGGAATAAGTAGCCTAGACCCAGGTGTTACGCTCCTGATATGGGCCACAAAAGAAATGTATGGAAAATAAGTCGCATCAGAAAGGAGCGATTGATGAAAAATGATTCGCTTAAAGAATGGATTTACGAGTAGCCTGGTAGTGACTGTATCTTCAAGTATTATTTTTCGTCCCTACTCATCAACGACTGCCGCTCCTATAGCCCCCAGGTGACCTCCAATTGCATAGCTTGTATTCATGAACGTCTTCACATATCGTCATTATAGTTACGTGTGTGAACCGTGTCAGGGGGGGAGTGTGTGGGGGAGGAGGGGAGGGGAGGGGGAGGAGGGAGAAGGTGGGGGTAGGGGAAGGGGGAGGGAGGTGGGGGAGAGGGTGGGGGTAGGGGAAGGGGGAGGGAGGTGGGGGAGGTTGGGGGTAGGGTAGAGTGAGTAGGTGGGGGAGTGGATGAGAGGCCTGGGTGGGTAGGGGTAGGGGTAGAGGGAGGGTAGATTAAGGGGGAGGGGGAGGGGAGGGTGGGGGAGAGGGGAGGGGAGGGGAGGGAGGGGGAGAAGGGAGGGGAGAGAGAGGTTGGGGGTAAGGTAGAATGAGAAGGAGGGGGGAGTGAATGAGAGGCCTGGGTGGGTAGGGGCAAGGGTAGGGGGAGTACGGAGGGTAGATGAAGGTAGGGGGTAGTAGTAGTAGTAGAAAAATCATCTTAGAAAGTGTAGCGGGGGTCAAAGGTCAAGGTCATCCTAGGTGGTTTAATTGAGTAGTTTTTGGTAAGGCGAAAAATGATATTCTTTTTCTTTTTGCTGCTTGTTCAACTCTGTCTCTGTCTGTCTGTCTGTCTCTCTCTCTTATGTTTCTCCTCCTCCTCCTCCTCCTCCTCCTCCTCTCTTTTCCCTCCCTCCTCTGGCTCCTCTTCCCATCCATCCCTCTCCCTCCTTCATTCTCTTTCATATTCCAGTCGCATATTCGTCTTGCATTTCCAATCCTATTCCTTTTCATTTCCTTAACTTTATTCTTTTCTTCTCGTATTCCTCCTCCCCCTCCTTCCTCTCCTCCCTCTCTTCTTCCTCTCTCTTTCCTTTTCTCCCATCTCCTCCTCCTCCTCCTCCTCCTCCTCACGCACCTCTAACCTGACCTTCCCCCGGGTCATCTTAACAACCCCACTTTCACTCCTTAGGCCCTGACTGCCTCCCTCCCTCCTTCCCCTTCTCTCCCTCTTCTCTCCCCCTCCCCCTCTCCCTCCTCTCTTCCTCCTGTGCCTCTTTCCCTCCTTCCTCCTTTCCTCTTCCTCTCCTTATATCCTCCTATCTCTCCCTCTCACTCCTCTCTTCTTCCTCTCTCCTCTCCTTGTCTCTCCCCCTCCTTCCCCCCCTTCCTCCCAACCTCCAAGTCTACCACCCTCCCACCCTTGTTCATTTCCTCCCCCGCCTTCTCTCCCCTCCCTCCCTCCCTCCTTCCCTCCCTCCTTCCTTCCTTCTCTCCCTCTCAATCTAAGGATGAAATAGTTAGGATGTTATAAGGAAGGCAGGATAAATAAAAAAAACACAGGCGATAAGGAAGAAGATGGAGGTAGTTGACGGGAAATTGGTACCGTCATTTTGCGACCTCTCCCCCTCCACTTTCCCCCCCCTTTTCTCCCTCCATCCCCCCCTCCGTTTCCTCCACCAACCCCCTCCATCTCTCCTCCGTTTCCTCCAGTACCTCCCTCCCCTCCTCCACCGTCAGTAGTGGCGATGGTGTCTGTGTAGGAGGGGAAAGAGTGGCAGGGACTGGGGCACACTGAAAGGCGTCAGGAATTCACTAGGTCCCCCTTCACTCAAAACCCGTTTTTTGTGCATTTTGATTTTGAGAAAGAGTGGATTAATTCTCTTTCTGGATTTTGAAAAGTGCAATAGATATTTTCGGTGCATGGAAGTGGATTTATTATTATTATTATTATTATTATTATTATTTGTGTGAAGTTTGAGAAGTGCTACAGGAGTGGACTTTCAAATATCGAGTGCATGTTAGAAGGAAAAATGGAATATTATAGAATGCACAGAGTCTCCCATCTGGCTAACTTTTATTGTACGTATATTTTTGTATCTATCTATTTATCTATCTGTCTGTCTGTCTGTATGTATGTATGTATTTCTGTCTCTCGTCCAATTATTTCTCTCTAGCTATGATCTATTTCATATTTTGATTTTTCTATGTACATATTCTTTGCTATCTGGTTGTCCATCTATCTACCTAGCTATCTCTCCAGATGCAGGGAAATAGAAGGGGGGGTTTGGCTCCCGGGTGGACGCCGCAATTGCCTAGCTTCACCCAGGGTACACAGACAACCTTTTAGGAATTAAGGTCATCTGGAGTTAGTCATAATTATAGCGTTAAGTGAGGAAGTAAGAGTGAAAGGTTAATTGGTCCCTCTCTCTCCCTCTCTCTCTCTCTCTCTCTCTCTCTCTCTCTCTCTCTCTCTCTCTCTCTCTCTCTCTCTCTCTCTCTCTCTCTCTCTCATTGTCTATCTGTCTATCTTTCTATCTATCGACCTGTCTTTTATTTAATCTGATATAATTCTGTCTTTCTGTCTATCACCTATTTTTCTGCATATCTCTTTATCTTTATCTACTGACCATCTCTCTCTCTCTCTCTCTCTCTCTCTCTCTCCCACTCTCTCAGTCTCTCTCTCTCTCCCTCTCTCATATTCAGTCTAGTAAGTGTGAGAAAGATGTGTTTAACAAAGGAATTTTAACCATACGAGAAGGTCACCCCCCCCTCTCTCCACCTCCTCTCCTTCTCTCCCCCTTCCCCTCCCCCTCCCCCTCTCCTTCTCTCCCCCTTCCCCTTCCCCTCCCCCTGTTTCTCTCACCTATCCAATCCTCATTCCCCTTTCTTTCCTCCTCTTCCTCTTCTTTCCTCCAACCTTTCCTTCCCCCTGCCTTTCCCCCTCCCCCTTTCTCCCTCTATTCCCCCTCCCGCTTCTCTCCTCTCCTCCCTCCTCTTCCCCTCCTCCTGACCTCCTTCCCCTCCCATTCCTCATCTGTTCTTCCCGTCACCCCATCCTCTTCCCCTCCCAACTCTCCCCCTCTCTCCCCCTCCCTCACCCCTCCCACCCCCTCCATCACTCCCAGGGTCAGGGTTGAGGAGGGAGGGGAGGGGGAGGGGGTGGGGTGGGGGTGATGAGGGAGGGGGAGGGGTGGGGAAGAAGTACATTAGATTGAGAGAGAGAGAGAGAGAGAGAGAGAGAGAGAGAGAGAGAGCATGCAGACGAAGTGGTGGGTATCTGTGTGGCAGTTGTGGTAGGTGTGTTGGAAGTTGTGGTAGGTGTGGTAGTTGTGGTAGGTGTGTTGGTAGTTGTGGTAGGTGTGGTAGTTGTGGTAGGTGTGGTAGTTGTGGTAGGTGTGGTAGTTGTGGTAGGTGTGTTGGTAGTTGTGGTAGGTGTGTTGGTAGTTGTGGTAGGTGTGGGTGGTGTGGTAGGTGTGGGTGGTGTGGTAGGTGTGGTAGGTGTGGTGTAGGTGTGGGTGGTGCGGTAGGTGTGGGTGGTGTGGTAGGTGTGGTAGGTGTGGGTGGTGTGGTAGGTGTGGTAGGTGTGGGTGGTGTGGTAGGTGTGGTAGGTGTGTTGGTAGTTGTGGTAGGTGTGGGTGGTGTGGTAGGTGTGGTAGGTGTGTTGGTAGTTGTGGTAGGTGTGGGTGGTGTGGTAGGTGTGGTAGGTGTGGGTGGTGTGGTAGGTGTGGTAGGTGTGTTGGTAGTTGTGGTAGGTGTGGGTGGTGTGGTACGTGTGGTAGGTGTGGTGGTAGGTGCAAGGTGGGTGCCTGTCCCGCCCGTCACCCCTCACCTACCACACCTGGCCCTGTGCCACCAACTACTGGCCCTATGTGGCACCCTCACCCCTCACCCCTCACCCCTCACCCCTCACCCCTCCACACCCCTCACCCCTCACCCCTCACCCCTCCTCACCCCTCACCCCTCCACACCCCTCACCCCTCCACACCCCTCACCCCTCACCCCACACCCCTCACCCCTCCACACCCCTCACCCCTCCACACCCCTCACCCCTCACCCCTCCTCACCCCACACCCCTCACCCCTCACCCCTCACCCCTCACCCCTCCACACCCCTCACCCCTCACCCCTCACCCCTCCACACCCCTCACCCCCCCTCACCCCTCACCCCCCCTCACCCCTCACCCCTCCACACCCCTCACCCCACACCCCTCACCCCTCACCCCTCCACACCCCTTACCCCACACCCCTCAACCCCCACCCATCAAGAGCGTAGGGTCCCGGGTCTAGGCTGCTCAATCCCAGCATTTAAAACAAGGATGACCTGCCTCTCGTCCCTGAGTCGCATTTTCTGACCAATAAACCCTAACCAAGTGCATAAAAAAACAGATATTTTCACTTATAATAATGTTTTAAAATTGCTTTCATTATTGTAGATATGAGTCATTGCAGGAATTTGGCTTTGTATGTGTGTGTGTGTGTGTGTGTGTGTGTGTGTGTGTGTGTGTGTGTGTGTGTGTGTGTGTGTGTTTTGTAACGAGGTAGAGAGAAAAGAACTAATCAGTAGTGTGTGTGTGTGTGTGTGTGTGTGTGTGTGTGTGTGTGTGTGTGTGTGTACTGGATCCGCGCCAGAGCACACCTGATCTCTGTCCACTTCCCTCTCTCTCTCTCTCTCTCTCTCTCTCTCCATTACAAGCTCCTTCCTACCCCTTCCCACTCTCTCTCCCTCCCTATCCATCCCTTCCACTCCCCTCTCCATACTCTCCCCACTTCTCCCCACTCTTTCACACTCCCCCTCTCCCCTCCCCTCCCCTCCTCATCCCTTCAGTCCCCTCCCCCACTCTCATTCTCTACTCTCTCTCTCTCTCTCTCTCTCTCTCTCTCTCTCTCTCTCTCTCTCTCTCTCTCTCTCTCTCTCTCTCTCTCTCACAATCTTTCTTCTCCCAAACCATCCAGACTCCCTTTACCTCCTCTCATCTCCTCCCCCCTTCCCTTTCCTCCCCCGACTTCCCTCCTTTCCCTTCCTCCCCCTTTCCTCGTTCCTTCTCCCCCCCTTTCTCCCCTACCCTTCCTCCCTCTCCCTCTCCTCCCCACAATCTCTCCTCTCCTCATCCCTCCCTTCATCTTCCTTCCCCTTTCTTCCCTTTCCCTTCCCTCTTCTTCCCTGCCCCTCCTATCCCCCTTCCCCTCCCTTCTCCACATCCCTCCCCCCTCCCTTTCCTCCGTCCTCTCTCTCTCTCTCTCTCTCTCTCTCTCTCTTTCTCTCACAGTTCAATATGACCAAAATATTATGCTTACATTCCGGATGACACCTAACATATCTATCTATCTATCTATCTGTCTGTCTGTCTGTCTGTCTGTCTACCCGTCTATCTCTGTTTTCGTGTCTGTCTGCCTTGCTCTCTGAATTTCTCTCTCTCTCTCTCTCTCTCACCACGACTTTCCAAATGACACCTAACAAGAGAGAGAGAGAGAGAGAGAGAGAGAGGGTGACTACAGTAGGTGGGGGGCAGGGAGGGATAGTGGAGGGGGGCTTGGATCCCCCTAATATATAATTTCTTTATTTTTTTGAGAAAGAAAAAATAAATTGTTTTGTAATTGGCATTTTTGAGGAAACACTTGAGTTTTATAGATAGATAGATAGATAGATAGATAGATAGATAGATAGATAGATAGATAGATGTGTAAGTTAAGATTTGATGTATGTGGATTTGTTTACCTACCTACCTACCTACCTACCTACTTACTTGTCTGTCTGTCTATCTCTACCTACCTACCAGCCTACCTCCCGATCTATCTATCTGTCTATCTATCTATCTATTTATATGTATTATGTGATTCTTGCTCATTTATATTTTTCTCTGTATGTGATGTATGTGTGTATGACCAGCGTGTGTGTGTGTGTGTGTGTGTGTGTGTGTGTGTGTGTGTGTGTGTGTGTGTGTGTGTGTGTGTGTGTGTGTTAGAGAGGAAAAAGAGGGAGAGAGATAAGGACATTCTCCGCCTGTCTGTCTGTCTCACACACACACACACACACACACACACACACACACACACACACACACACACACACACACACACACACACACACACACACACACACCTTCAGTCAATCTTTCACACACAAGAAGTCAAAGAAAACAATGAGTGAAGTGTGTGTGTGTGTGTGTGTGTGTGTGTGTGTGTGTGTGTGTGTGTGTGTGTGTGTGTGTGTGTGTGTGTGTGGTGAAACTAGAATGTGTGGTTCTTGTGTCGTAAATGTGTGGTGATGCAGAGTTTATGGTGTGGTGATGTGTGGTGAGGGAGGTGTGATGAATGAAGTGTGGTGTGGTGTGGTAGGTGTGGTGTAGTGTCGTGAGGTGTGGTGTGGTGTGTTGTGGTGTGGTGTGGTGTGGTGTGGTGTGGTAGGTGTGGTGTAGTGTCGTGAGGTGTGGTGTGGTGTGGTGTGGTGTGGTGTGGTGTGGTAGGTGTGGTGTAGTGTCGTGAGGTGTGGTGTGGTGTGGTGTGGTAGGTGTGGTGTAGTGTCGTGAGGTGTGGTGTGGTGTGGTGTGGTGTGGTAGGTGTGGTGTAGTGTCGTGAGGTGTGGTGTGGTGTGGTAGGTGTGATGTAGTGTCGTGAGGTGTGGTGTGGTGTGGTGTGGTGTGGTAGGTGTGGTGTAGTGTCGTGAGGTGTGGTGTGGTGTGGTGTGGTGAGTGTGGTGTGTGGTGACGCTTCTACACCACCACACACTTCACTCTTGCCAAGTGTACTTACCTCCCTGGTCACTTACACACACACACACACACACACACACACACACACACACACACACACACACACACACACACACACACATTCATATCTCCCATTCTGTCTGTGTCTGTCTGTCTGTCTGTCTCACACCCACATCCACCCACCCACACACACACACACACACACACACACACACACACACACACACACACACACACACACACACACTGGAAACACAACTCAGTCCATCCTTATATATAAACATTCTTGGATTATCATTTCCTCCTAATCAGTCTTGAAGAAAAAAAATATATATTTCTCACAACATCAACTTCACACAGGTTGGGTGTGCTAAACCGACCCCTCCTTATATGCAATTCGGGGGTCAGATCTACTATACTCATTTCACTTTAACTTGATCTAAAATTGCCATCTCTTCATCTTGAATCTGAGCTGTAACAATAGAATAACACTAGAATATGATGCTAGTCACGAAGAAGCGCAATGGAGAGGGTGTAGAGCCGTAGTATTGCCTTTCTTCTGCCACTGAGCTACGTGAAATAAGCCGCAAAAGGACGAAAATCTGGGCCAAGTTAAGGTGAAAGGAGTATAGGCCGTGTGTGTGTGTGTGTGTGTGTGTGTGTGTGTGTGTGTGTGTGTGTGTGTGTGTGTGTGTGTGTATTGAAGAGGCATAGGGGTCGTTTAAAATATACTTTTCTCTGTAAAAATATTCCTTGGGTACCCTCCAGCGTCGCACCTCATGAAACTGTCACACACACACACACACACACACACACACACACACACACACACACACACACACACACACACACACACACACACACACACACACACACACACATACTGGCATAATTTTTTACACACATACACACACGCGCCCGCACAAACATAAGGGTACTCCCCTCCCCCTCCCCCCCTCTCTCTCTCTCTCTCTCTCTCTCATGATGGAGCGAGTATATTATATGTGTGGATGTGGGATGGAGAGGGAGACCTTCACGTGGTGGCACTGATATGACTGCCTAGCGCCCCTGCCTGGCTACACAAACACCTTTCAATATCCTCCTTATTCACCAATGAGGAGGGGAGGGGGGACTGCAGAAGGATAGCCTCAGCCTGCAGTCCACTGGGTGCAGAATTTTGTGTGCGTGTGTTGTGTTCTTGAGAGTGATTGTGGGTAAGAGAGAGAGAGAGAGAGAGAGAGAGAGAGAGAGAGAGAGAGAGAGCCAATAAAAACCTATGGAAGTGAAATTTGTGTATCTTGAAAGCAAAAAAACAAGAAGAAGGGAAGTGGAATTGGAGTTATTGAGGTGTGTGTGTGTGTGTGTGTGTGTGTGTGTGTGTGTGTGTGTGTGTGTGTGTGTGTGTGTGTGTGTGTGTGTGTGTGTGTGTGTGTGTGCGTGTGTGTGTGTGTGTGTGTGTGTGAGGAACAAAGTGATCCTTGAGAGAAGTGGGGTAAGGAAGTTGTGGACTGGGGTGGAAGAGAGTATGTATGGTTATAGGAAGAGAATGGATGTAGATAGGATAGTAGTAGTAGTAGCGGTAGTAGTGGTAGTAGTAGTGGTAGTAGTAGTAGTTGCTGTTTTTCTTGTTGTTGTTGTAGCCCCAGATTCGTCTAAAACGTGAACCCAGTGAACTGCAGGCTGAAGTTCCCCTCCTCCTGCAGTCCACCATCGTCCTTTCGGGGGATAGGGAGGGAGTTGAGGGACGTGTGTATAACCAGGCAGTGGATCCACCCGGTTATATCAGTGCCACCACGTGAAGGAGCAAGGGAAGCAAGGAAAGAGTAGAGGAATGAGAGGGAGTTGGCTTCCACAGGGGGTGAACCTTGCCAGAACTAGACTGCCTCTCTTCCCAGATTTTACCTCACCTTAGTTGTATTGTCATCATCATCATCATCATCATCATCATCATCATCATCATCATCATCATTATCATCATCATCATCATTATCATCATCATCATCATCATCATCATCATCATCATCATTATCATCATCATCATCATCATTATCATCATCATCATCATCATCATCATTAATTTTATTATCGTCATCGTCTCATCATCATCATCATCTTCACTCCTTCTCTTCCCTCCCCTCTCCTCCTTCTTTCCTTCCTCTCTCATTCTATCCCTGTTTCCATTTCCTCCAATCCCTCCCTCCCTCCCTCCCTCTCTCTCTCTCTATCCTACGTTGGTTAGATCTTAGTACAATGCCTTTCCCCTCTTGTTACATGTGCTTCTTATGTGCTCCAATGTACACACCCCATCTTCCCTACTCCCTGCTCCTCACATTCCTCTCGCCCCATTTATCTCTATTTCTCTCCCCATTCCTTCTCCCCATCTCACCTATTCCTCCCCCCTTCTACCTCTCTCTCTTCCCTTCTCTCCCCATTCTTTCTCCTCATCTCACCTTTCCTTCCTACTTCTGCCTCTCTCCTCACCTTACCTCCTCTCTTCTCCCCCTCTCCCTGTTCCCTCTTCCCTTCCTCCTCCCCTCCCCCATTCTCCCTCACTCTCCCTTCTCTCCCCTACCTTTCCCTTCCTTCTTCCCCTCTTCCCTCCTTCCCCTCCCTTCCTCCTCACTCCCCCTCCCCTTCCTTCTCACCTGTATGGTCAGACTAACCAGGTGTATGTATGTGACAGGTAAGGTATATTTTTAACATTGGCTCCACTGCCCCTCTCAGGTGTGGGCGTCAGGTAAGGCGCTCACGTCCGTAGATTTTAATACAGGTGTGGGGCTGGAGAGGGGGGCCTTCGCGTGGTGGCACAGAAAGAACTCTAATCCTTTCACCTTAACTTGGCCCAGATTTTCGTCCTGTTGCAGCTGACTTCACTAGCTGGGAAAGAAAGCATTTCAACTCCACGTCCTTTCCATAGCACTTCTTCGTGACTAGCATCATCTTCTATAGTGTTAATTTCTTGTTACTACTCCTTCATGAATGTAGTTTATATGTGTATGTGCGTGTGTGTACAATACGTGCATGTATGCATAAATGTGTATGTGTATGTATGTATGTATGTAGGTAGGTAGGTAGGTAGGTATGTTATGTATGTCTGGAGGTATGTATATTTCTATGTACGTACCGATATGTATGTATGTAAGTATGTAAGTTTATATGTATGTATGTAGGTATGGAAGTTTATATGTATGTATGTAGGCATGGAAGTTTATATGTATGTACGTAAGAAGGTACGGAAGTTTATATGTATGTATGTAGTTATGTATGCAGGTATGTATGTACGTCCTGCGTATGTGCGTATATGTATGACGTCACTCAGATCAAAGTTCACCTACGTAGCTCCTTTTGACGCACCGTAAAAATATGATCTGGCTTTCTTCTTTTTCGTTTTTTTTTTTGTGTTCGTCGTGGCGCTTGGATTATTTGCGGGATGTCCAAGAGTGAGAGAGGCTGCCAAATGAACAGCTGAGAGGTTAGGGGATCCAGTTCTATGCTCTTCTCACTCTAACTTGGCTTAAAATTGTGGATCATTGAGAACGCTTTGTCTTTTCGATCGAGGAGAAACGTGGTGTGTGTGTGTGTGTGTGTGTGTGTGTGTGTGTGTGTGTGTGTGTGTGTGTTCAGGAAGCTCCCTAACACACCCACACCCCCACACACACACACACACACACACACACACACACACACCATAACAACACCGTAAGTCATAAGCAACACCATATTCATAATTCTTCCATGACACTGCCATAATAACTGCTGCCATGAATCAGACAGTGCCACCATAACAGTGAAGAGAGTGCCACCATACCTACTGCCATAACTCATAGCAGTGCCACCGTCTCCCATAGCAGTGCCACCATCTCATAGCAGTGCCACCATCTCATAGCAGTGCCACCATCTCTCATAGCAGTGCCATCATCTCATATAGCAGTGCCACCACCTCTTAGCAGTGCCACCATATCTCATAACAGTGCCAAATCAACAGTAACAGTTTATCAGTGCCTGGCATAAACCGCTAAGCAACAGGCACCACCCACCCTGCCTATGCAACTATCACTGCGAGAGTCATCACCTAGGAATGTTATGACTGTGGTGGTGTGGTGGTGTGGTGGTGTGGTGGTGGTGGTGTGGTGGTGGTGGTGTGGTGGTGGTGGTGTGGTGGTGTGGCGTGGTGATGATGTGGAGTGATGGTGTGGTGGTTGTGGTGGTATGAGGTTGTGTGGTTGGTGGAAGGGTGGTGTGGTGGTGTGGTGATAGGGATGGGATTGTGGTGTATGGTATGATGTAGTTGTGGTGGTAATGATGGTAGTTGTTGTTGCTGTTGTTGTGGTAATGGTGGTAGTTTTCGTTCTCGTGTGGTGGTAGTGATGATGTGGTGAGTGGTTGATGTAGTGGTGTGGTGTGACGGTGTGGTGTGGTAGGGAGTGACAGAAAACAAAAAATAAAGACAAAAATAAAATCTATCACTCTCTCTTTCTTTCTCTCTCTCTCTCTCTCTCTCTCTCACACACACACACACACACACACACACACACACACACACACACACACACACACACACACACACACTGACAATACCCAAAGACGCACAAAAACATACATGACGCAATGGTCCTTCTCACCCCCCCCACTCTCTCTCTCTCTCTCTCTCTCTCTCTCTCCATACATTCTTGGTTCATCTGAGACGCACCTGCTCTGCCCAACCCCCACCCACCCCACCCTCAACCCCCATCTCCCTCCACCCTACCTACCCCACCCACCACCCAACCCCACCTTTCAATCCATCTACCTCACCACACCCCTCGCAGCCCCCTCCTCTCTCTCTCTCTCTTTCTCCAGCATCGTTAATTTTTTCAAGATAGGTTTCAGAGAGAGAGAGAGAGAGGGGGGGGGCAAGAAACACCTGCTTATGAAGACAGTGCCGACTCAGTGCCAGATGGTGCCAGTGACGTCAGAGAGGTCATAGATAGATAGATAGATAGATAGAATGATGATAGATAGACATATAGATAAACAGATAGGTATATAGATAGATAGATAGACAGATAGATAGTAAATAAACAAAAGAATCAGATGCTTATAGGAACAGTGCCAACATAGTGCAAGGTGTCATACGGTGTCAGTGACGTGAGTTGGCATAATGGTGGCACTCTGCGTGTTAGGGTGTTGGCAGGTAAGTAGGTAGGTAGGTAGGTAGGTGGGTAGGGAAGAAAGGAAGGGGGTAGGTTGGTAGGTAGGTAGGTGGGTGGGTATGGACGCAGGGAAGGAGGTAGGTAGGTAGGTAGGTGGGTAGGGAAGAAAGGAAGGGGGTAGGAAGGTAGGTAGGTAGGTAGGTAAGTAGGTGGGTGGGTAGGGAAGCAGGAAAGGGGTACGTAGGTAGGTAGGTGGGTAGGTAGGTTGACAGGGAAGCAGAGAGGAGGGTAGGTAAGTAGGTGGGTGGATAAGGAAGGGGGTAGGTAGGTAGGTAGGTAGGTAGGTAGGTGGATAGGGAAGCAAGGAGGGGGATAGGTAGGTAGGTAGGCAGGTAGGTTGGTGGGTAGGGAAGCAGGAAAGGAGGTAGGTAGGTAAATAGGTAGGTAGGTAGGAAGGCAGACAGGTAGATAGATAGATAGATATAATACAAAAGCGTCCCTCTACTAACTCCCTATCCACTTAAAGACAAATGATGAACTGCAGGTGGATGGGGGGTGGTGAGGGGGCAACTTCAGCCTGCACTCTACTGGGTTCACATTTTTATTGAACCCTGAACCTCCTTGAAGATCTATCTGTCTATCTATCTATTGCCAGACGCCTTAATTTCGTAAGGGGTGGCCACAAAGAATCGCCTCCATGTCGCCCTGTCCCCCGTCATTTCACTGCCCTGCTCCCAGCTCACACCCCCCTCTCTCATATACCTCTCCACTCCATCCCTCCATCTCATCCTTGGCCTCCCCCTCCCTCTCCCCCCTCCACCTCACTCACATACACTCTCCTCGTCAGTCTCTCGCTCTCCCTGAAGATCCAAAAGTGTATTATAAGTGGAAAAAAGTGGAATATTGAGAAAAAGGTCTTCGAAGTGTGAAAGCTTTAAGTAGTTATTTAAATAAAAATAAATTGTGTTTGTAAAGTAATATTCCAAGTGGAGAGGATGGAAAGTGAGCGACTAACAAGGAGAGTGTACGTGAGTGAGGTGGAGGGGAGGAGAGGGAGGGGGAGGCCAAGGATGAGATGGAGGGATGGAATGAAGAGGTATATGAGAGAGTGGGGTGTGAGCTGGGAGCAGGGCAGTGAAATGGCGGGGGACAGGGCGACGTGGAGGCTATTCGTTTTTTTTTTTTTTTTTTTATGCGAGGAAGAAGGAACCAAAGGCCATGAGCCCGCAGTAACAGTTCCCTCCAAGAGAAAAACAAAATACAATATAGAGCCAAATTCAAGATCCGATCATTTTGAGATGCCTGGATACACTGCGTTTGAAAGACTGGAGATCGTAGGCAGCAGAAAATACAGACAGAGGGAGACAGTTCCAGAGCTGACCTGTTGCATAAATGAAAGACTGGGAGTAACGGTTAACTCTTGCATTAGAGAGTTGGACAGAAAAGGGATGAGAGTTTGCTGCTAGACGGGTGCTACGCGCCCGTCGTAGAGGTGGAGGAATGCAAGCAGACAGTTCAGAGGAGCAGTGACCATTAAAGTAGCGATAGAAAAGAGATAAAGATGCAACAGTGCGGCGAAGAGACAGAGGTTGAAGGGAGTCAGTAAGAGGAGGAGAGTTAATGAGACGAAAAGCCTTTGACTCCACCCTATTGAGAAGAGCTGTATGTGGGGAGCCTCCCCACACATGAGAGTTGTACTCCACACAGGGGCGGATAAAACCCCTGTATAGAGTCAACAATCCCCTTACGGGATTTAGGCGTCTGGCAATAGATAGATAGATAGATAATATTAATGGGAAAATAATAACAGAGGCGGAAAGAAAGGGAAAATAATAATGAAAATAAAGGAGGAAATACGAGGAGTAAAATCAGTGTTTACCACCATACTGTCATTCTGATGCCTCACCGAACCATCCTGACTCACACCCCTCTCCCCCACCCTCCCCTCCCTCACCCTATCCACTTCCTCCCTCCCCCCTCTCCTCCTCCTTCACCCCATTCCTCTCTCCCTCCCCTTCATCTCTCCCTCCTCCACCACCACCACGACCCCATCCCTCTCTCCCTCCCTCACCCTCTCTTTCTCTTCCTCCCCACCTCCTCCTCCCCCTCATCCCCTCTCTCACACTCCCTCACCATACACACACCCCTCCTCACATACTCTACATCTCCCCTTCTCTCCGCCTCTCCCCAACCCTCATCCCTCCCTCCCATCCTTCCTTCACCCCCATCCCCCCATTCACACATTCTCCCTCACTCCTATCTCTCCCATCCACCCCTCCCTCACACTCCCCCATCTGACTCCCCCCCCCTTCTCTCTCTCTCTCTCTCTCTCAACAAGCTGGAGGAGTGACAGGTGAAGGGCTGGGGTAACATGACATAAGGGTGAGTCAGACTGGGGAAGTGATAGGGCTTACCACCCTTCTTGGCGACACAGTGGCTTGGTCGGTATGGCAC
>NC_137067.1:1609161-1629161 GCF_032717465.1 Coenobita brevimanus | reverse complement strand
TTTTCTCGTCTTCATTTCTTAGCAGGCTTCTTAAACTCAGTCCTTACGTCCTTCTCTCCTCCCCAGGGACTACAACGACCACAAGAGCGTCAAGGAGCAGTCTGGATCCACTACCTCCCTCAACTCCCTCTCCAGCTACGATCCCACCACTAAGTAAGTGTTGCTGCGTCTACCCTCATTACAAAAAAACTCGCCAATTTCCCCTTTCCTGTAGAGCCGTAGTATTGTCTTTTTCTGCCACTGAGCTACGTGAAATAAGCTGCAAAAGGACGAAAATCTGTGCCAAGTTGAGGTGAAAGGAGTATAGATTTTCAGTGTCGTAGGTGTGTTACTAGGCTCAGGTGTTTGTGTAATTAGAGAATGTTTAATTAGTCAGTTTGTTTTCACCTGGCAGAGATCCCTAACCCCTTTCAGCTCAGGTGATGGCCAGGTGTAGTCAGATTGGAGGCTTGATTTGACTAGTAACCAAGGAGACTCATTCCTATATCAAGATCCCTGACCCCTTTCAGCTCAGTTGATGGCCAGGTGTAGTCAGATTGGAGGCTGGATTTGACTAGTAACCAAGGAGACTCATTCCTATATCAAGATCCCTAACCCCTTTCAGCTCAGTTGATGGCCAGGTGTAGTCAGATTGGAGGCTGGATTGGACTAGTAACCAAGGAGACTCATTCCTATATCAAGATCCCTAACCCCTTTCAGCTCAGTCGATGGCCAGGTGTAGTCAGACTGGAGGCTGGATTTGACTAGTAACCAAGGAGACTCATTCCTACCTCAGAACAAAGACTCAATGATTTTTCACGTACCCACGACATTATTCTTGTAGTTTCCCAGTTCTCTCAGGTGAATGCAAACAGATTGTAGATATTTTAAAGCAAGGACAACTATTAAAAAAACAACAAGGAGGGTGTGGCATATATTGGACTATAGCTTCTACAACTTAGCTTTTTTAAATATATAGGATAGATATAAAATAGATACAGGTAGATAGAAATAGATATAAGTATAGATAGTCTTTTATAAGCACGTATCATATATCTTTTTTCCAGTATCTTAATTTAGCGTCCCATTAGATTTCGTTCGGGCTTAAGTGTATAAGTTTTAATATTTTTTTGTCATGTTTTATAATTACCACAGGATTTTCTTTTTATATGTGTGGCCTCGCTTGTTTACCTAGTGTGATGATGTGAGAACCCAAATCCAAAAAAAAATAATATAAAAGGGCATTCAGAGAGTACATACCTCCCACCTCAGCATCCTGCCCACTTTCTTTGAACCCAGTCTAGAAAATATATATAAAAGAGCATTCAGAGAGTATATACCTCCGCCATGGCAGCACCCTTCCCCAGAAAATGCATAAGAAAGAGCCTTCATGGAGTATTCCTTGAAGGGGTAATAGAATACTGTCTTTGTTTTTTTGTTTTTTTAACTGTAGGCTTTGCTGAGGCTTATTTTGAAGGGCCTTGTAGCCATCTATATTTCTATTCATGTATTTCCCTCCCTCCCTCCCTCTCTCTCTCTCTCTCTCTCTCTCTCTGTCCACCTGTCTGTCTGTGTGTCTGCCTGTGTCTTTGCCTGTCTTTCTATCTGTCTGCCTTCCCCCTCCCTCCCTCCCTCTCTCTCTCTCTCTCTCTCTCTCTCTCTCTCTCTCTCTCTCTCTCAAGGAACCCCACCTCTGAATGCAGGACTGGTTTCTCACATCCTCACTGTCATCTGTGTTATGCTTGGCCCCTTTCAACAAGTGACTTAGCCAATTACAACCAGGCATCTTTACAGCTTGGCTAACTGCATCTCTGTTGTCTTGATAATTGTGTAATTTTTGCTTAATTAACCACTAAGTAATTATCCACCTAAACAATCCTTGATCACACATCATTGCTGTTTCATCATTATAAGCAAGCCGCAGTTTGGGGGTAATTTATAAGCAACAGTAAAATATTCATCATTATATGCAAGTCGAAGTTTGGGGGTAATTTATAGGCAGTAATAAAATATCCATCATTATATGCAAGTCGCAGTTTGGAGGTAATTTATAAGAGATAGTAAAGTGCCCATCATTATATGCAAGATGCAGTTTGGGGGTAATTTATAAGCAACAGTAAAATAGCCATCATTATATGCAAGCCACCAGTTTGGGGGGTATCAATGAAGGCAGTATAATAATATAAGTCAGTACACCATAACTGCATAGAAAAGTTCAGATCCGCAACACAATTCCTTCGATACATTCTGCTTTATTTCAATTCAAACTTTTGTCACCAGAGTCTTTGTGTTAGTTTTTGATGTTTACAGAATTACTCTTGCTCAAGATGCTATAGATCACTGCTATATTGCTAAATTGAGGGCATCATTTAACATGGAACTGTGAACAATCTTGAAATTGTTCTTTTCGGTCACAATCAATTTTATAATTCACCATTAATTTTTTCATCGATACAGTAGGACAATTAACATCAGTAGTAAATAAACACATAAATAAACCAATTTTAGTGTGACGGTGAATAGAATAGCCACTTACAAATAAACTTTATATTAAGCACTAAGTTAAGATGTGATTATAATAGCATATCCACCTACAAATAAAGTATATATATCATCCATGTTGCTATAATAACTGAAAACATGAAAACTGACCACATAAATTAATATCTGTAATAACATTGATCAAAGAGGTTATCACAGCGTAAACGATGAATTTGTCGCCACTAAATCCGTGTTCCTTTCTCCTGTCTGTGTCCATGATTTATGTTGACGCTGTGTCCGCTGCCACTGCTGTCGCTGCTGCTGCTCTTTGTGATGCTGTGTGCTGTGCTGGATGACACTGTTGCTGCTGTGAACTGTGGCTGTGTGCTGTTGGGCTCCTCTGTCCAATATGGATATGCTCTGGTGCTCTGCTGTCCAATGCTGCTCTGTGCTGGGTGACGTTGCTGTTCAATGTACCTGTGCACAATGGCCTCTGTTGTCCGATGTGGCTCTGCGCTGGGGCTATGCTGTCTGCTGTGGCCATACGATGGTGCTGCACTGTCTGATGTGGCTGTGCACTGGGTTTCTGCTGTCCTTTATGACTGTACACTGGATATTGCTTCCGGTGTCAACTACACTGGCCACAACGGTATGGTAATACTGGTGATGTCAACTATTTTGCCCACTGTCGTCCTGCTCGAGTAGTAGCTTCATCCGCAGACAAGAGGATGACAAGGGCAAAGACTCAAGTGGGTACGGTTCCAGAGATTCGCTTGTGTCGTCCGGCAGGGAGAAGGATGAGCCGGGGACCTACAGGAGGACTCGCTCGGACCTCAGTGCTGAACTCATATCCCGCGTCAACAGCGAGACCAGCAGCAGCGACGACAAGAAACAATCGTGGTCCTCCTCCAAGTGGGTCTGGGGTGTGGCTGCACGCTGACCTAGAGCGCACACGCTGTAGTTGACTAATAGATCGTAGTGGACTTTGAGGGTGTAGATGACCCTAGCGGATTTAGAAATTGTAGATGGTCCTAGTGGATTTAGAGAGTGTGGATGACCCTAATGGAATTATAGACTGGATATGCTTTATAGATCATGAAGGCTCACAAATCACAGTTACCATACCTGACTCACAGACCATAGCAAAGTGAGAGACCGGAGATGACCTACAAGACCGCTGATGACATATAGACTTTAGGTGACTCCTATATCATACCTAAGTCACAAATCATATTAAGCATACCTGACTCACAGATCATAACTGACAGAATAAAGATGACTCACATACTACATTGACCATAGCTGACTCACAGACCACACCACTCACAACTAACTCTGACTATCATTTGAGGGCACAGTGACATTCAGTGAGGTCACTGACTTACATGCAACAGGTTAGATCAATACGACTGCAGCATAGAAGAGAAGACAGCACTTATAAACAAATCCTACAGGCAGCCACTGAACAGCACGATTGACTTACTGACACATCACAACCACAGCAGCCCGTAAAAATAATATATAAATCCAGTAGAAGACTTACAAAGTACCACCATTATGTTGAACGACAATAGCTATCTGACAGATGGTTGGTGTTAATAATAGGTATCTGTCAATGTCAAACAGGAATGCCCGACTTACATCAGACACAACTCACCCACTGACCCCTGGCTAAGAGCTTCGTAGGCATGACGATTTCTGCAAAAATAGATGCTTGTTGCTAGACGAATGCCACTGAACACAACCGCTATAACCTACAGACTCAGCCATAGCATTTCGGTGATAAAAAAGCCTTCTATCGCACATTCGTAGAAGCATAGACTAGTACTGGTGAATTTTTAATCTCCAAGAGGTATGTGCATGATATGGGGGACCAGAGGCTTGTGGACATCAAATTAGTGAAGTATTTTTACAAGTACACGATGCAGTGCTGAGGAATACAGTTCAAAGCTAAGGATTTCTGGAATTACGAATGACTGCATGATGAGCCTTCGTCGGGTAGCCAGTAGAGTAGCAAATATTTAAGGACCTGGTGCTGGAAACAAATGCTGAAGGCGTGCACGTCTGGATGAAAGGGAGGAGCACAGGATTAGGTGGTTTATGTGATCCTGCAGGTTAGAAGTCACGAAAAACACTGACACAAGAGCATGAGAGTGGATAATATTAACTAACCACACACATCCTGACACCTGCACTGGGAATCAAGCACACCCGTAGCATGTTTGGATGGGATTCGTGGTCATTACGCCTTGCTTATGATACAGTGTTCAGTCAAGCTTATAATACCAAAAAACTTATATATATATGAAGATGTCAAAATATCAGGCATCTCATTTGTTTCTTTGATTTCATCCATGACAAATCACTGCCATTTTCAAACTTGGCCATTGTTATTTTACCCTTCCCCTTAGGTCACTGCCACAGCTACCCAGAGTGTGACCTGGGTGGCGGGGGTCAGGTCAATGGCTAATTTGGATCCACATTAACGACACATGTTACTTTATTATTATTATTATTATTATTATTATTATTATTATTATTATTATCATTATTATTATTTCCTATTCTTATTTCTGGATCCTTCTCACTTCATGTATTTATATGGAATGTAATGATGATAATGATGTCGCAATCTGGGCCAAGTTAGATTCAAACGAGCACAGAAGTGGGGTTGTGGATCTGACCCCTCTGTTGACCCTTGACCTCTGACCTCTGACCCCTATGTTGCAGGTCATCCAAGGCCAACCAAAGAGCGAAAATCTGGGTCAAGTTAATGTAAAACGAGTATAGTTATAAGTGGAACTGTGGATCTGACTCCTCTGTTGACCCCTAACCTCAGACCCCTCTTGACCCCTGACCCCTCTTGACCTCTGACCCCTGTTGACCCCCGACCCTATGTTGCAGTTCATCCAAATCCTGGAATAAGTCGCGTCCGGTGTCGTGGTCAGCTCAGGACTTACGTGCAGCCGTCGATGAAGCGAAGGAGCAGGTGCGATCATCAAGGGAAGGTAAGACGCTCAGGTGTGGTAGGGTGTATGGAGGTGTGGTGAGGTGTGGGGGGTTTGCTGGGGTGTGGTGAGGTGTGGGGGGTTTGCTGGGGTGTGGTGAGGTGTGGGGGGTGTGCTGGGGTGTGGAGAGGTGTGGAGGGTTTGCTGGGGTGTGATGAGGTGTGGGGGGGTGTGCTGGGGTGTGGTGAGGTGTGCTAATGACTATATTGAACCACACACACACACACACACACACACACACACACACACACACACATGAACATCAATATATTTAAAGAAAGATACACTGCACACACATAAAGATAAAACAACTCAGCATTCTCTACCGTACATTAGTAAAAATAAAAACTCATATAAACACAAATAGATAAACACTAATATTGATATAAATAGATAAATATATATGACCTCTAGAGTTATAATATTAATTCAGTTATTTTAATCCTACTTTAGAGTGCAGTTAATTGTGCAGTTGAGTTCTGAAATTGAATCTTCATCTTTGTAGAACTGATCTGATATTTCTAACGACCCCTCCACCCTCCCCCCCCAGACCTGCACCGGCTCTACGGCAGCACCAAGTCCCTCACAGGTAACGACTATGGCAGCCTTAGCGACCTCCGGGGCAGCTCCAGTAACCTGTCGTCAAGCAAGGATGACAAGAGCTCCGCACCATACAGCTCCTTCTCGTCATACCTGGCCATGCGCACCAAGTCACCAGGGAGACCGCCCCTCTCGAGAACGTCCTCCTTGCAGGGGACGTCCTCGACCTCGTCCTCGGTGCGGCGCGACGAGGAGGAGAAGGCCGGGGTCAAGGAGGAGGAGGAACCGAAAGCGAACAGATACTCGATCGAAACTAAAACCTCGAAACCGCCATCTTTGCCCTCCGTGGCCGAGAGTAAGACCTCGAAGACCAACTTACCAACAGCTGAAGAGAAAGCCAAGGCGGCGACTGGCTTATCTGCCTTATCGGACGGCAAGCCACCTAAGCCACCCACCAGGTAGGGTTATTATTATTATTATTATTATTATTATATTCTTTCTTTCCCATCAAAATCCTCCTCCTTCTCCTCCTTCTCCTCCTCCCCTTTCTCCTGCTCTTCCTCCTCCTCCTCCTCCTCTTCTCTAAATTCTTAGCACTTCTTCGTGACTGGCACCTTATTATAGTATTACTCTATTGCTACGACTCAGCACTCAAGATGGAGAGATGGCAATTTTAGGTCGTTAGAATATTAGCAAATTTGATACTCTCCATCTTAATATCCTTTTATAAATACCGTTGTGGTTAATATTCCTTTATATTCCTCCAGATTAAAGCCTTCACTCAAGCTGCTGGAGATCAAGGAGACGCCCGCTGCCGAGGAGAAGCCGAAGAAGAATATACTGAGTCTGAGAGTAAGTGGTTCAATTATCTGTTTATTTAGCGATTGCCAGACGCCTTAAGCCCATAAGGGGTGGCCACAGACAAATCACCTCCTATGTCACCCTCTCCTCCTCCAACAGGCTGCCCTTCCTCCAACTCACAATCCCCCTCCCTCATCTCTTATCCTAGGTCTCCTGCCCCACCTCCACACTTCCTACGTCCCTCCTCCCCATACATATATATATATATATATATATATATATATATATATATATATATATATATATATATATATATATATATATATATATATATATATATATACGTTTCTTTTTGTTTCATTTTTGGTTTCTGTAATTTTTTTGGATCATTACTGAAGCGTTTTTCATTAGCTTATGATTATTTTGATATATATTTTGTTCCTGGATAAATCCATTAGCTGTCTATGGGTTTGGTGTTCTTTAGGCAGCCATTGATTTTTATACAGAATTATTAATAGGCGGTGATGTAACCTGTCCCTCAGGCAAGATTAATTAGTCTTTCATGTTAGTCTCTCTCTCTCTCTCTCTCTCTCTCTCTCATATAAAATTTACCCAAGTGGCTGCCAAGAGAAATCAAATCCACAGAAAAAAAAAAAAATAAATCCAGCTTTTTTTTTTCAATCAGGAAGAATTTTGTCGTAGCAGAGACGAAAAACCACGTCTTACTAAATTCACCTTACGAACTTCTTAGCTAAGATATTAAATTCTATGGCCCCTGCTTGAGATACGTAAAAAAATGCTGGGGATATTTTTGCGAAGAATTATTTACCATCATCTCACAGTGGCCTTGGGTTCCTTCTTTCTTAAAAAAATGGACAAGGAAAAGGGTTATTTGGAAAAGGAAATTACGAAGGGAATATAATATAGAAACGGAATTACCCCATAAGGAGAAAAGGTAGAGTGACAGCCAGATATAGGCCTTGCAAAAGCTGGCGAGGTACGAATCAGGGAGTGTCTTGAACGATAGCAGTGAGAAAGATGAACATAAGGGAATTTAAAGAAGATGTGTTTTTTGGTCTCTCCTTTGGCTCTTTTTTTTTTTTTTTTTCCAATTCAGATATACCTTTTTCATTTTGCTTCATCTAATTCATTTCCCGACTGTATCACTGTCTAACCTGCTGTTTATTCGCCAGGGAGATGGTTACGCCTCGTCCTCTGTAAGTAGGAAGGTGGTGCTGGTCTGTGTGGGTGTGGACTAGCTCTCTCTCTCTCTGTCTCTCTTTCTCTCTTCATCTCTTCCCTCCCCCTCTCTTTGTTTCTATTTCTGCTTTCGTCTGTCTGTCTGTCTGTCTATCTCTTTCTCTCCCTCTCTCTCCCTCTCTCTCTCTCTTCGGATGGTGCGTGTCGTTCCTCTTCCTCATGCTTTGTCCTTAGTCTCACTCCTTCGCCAGTCTCGTCATAGCGTATCAGTTCTAGAGATATGTTAGTCTCCGTAATATATGTCCTCTTTTATCTCAGTTCCCCTTTTAGTCCCTCTTCTCGGGTCAGCCATGTCATCGTCAAGGCTTTAGCGAAATTACTCCCTCACCCTTAACACTCACAGGTTGGCGATTTATGCAGAGTCTCAGTTTTTTTTACATTAACTCAAAAAATAAAAAATGAGAGTTGTTATATTGGGCCTCCAGGACAAGAACCTTCAATGACTCGTATTCTCATCGCTTAAGGAGGCTCCCTAACACCTGTTCCTTAGCGATTTATTTTTGGATACGGATTATTGATATGATTTTGTATGCTCTATATGCAGATTATGGCGATGTTTGAAGGATTTATGTAACACAGAAGAGGACAGTAATGTGTAAAAAGCAAAATAAATCACTTGGGAAGAGGTGTTAGGGAGCTTTCTCAACTGACGGACCTTACTAGCCACCATGATGTCTAAATGGTCCTGGGGATTTTAATGTACAGTGAGCCTCAGCCATTTAGTAGCTGTGATAATACAGTAACTATTATTTGGTGCTGCCTGACCTGCGCTAAGTCTGTTTCCTGGGGTGCTACAGTTAGTCCACCGGCACTGACTGTAATAGAGAAGCACCGACTATAATTGAGAGGCACCGACTATAATAGAGATGCACCGACTATAACTGAGAAGCATCGACTATAATTGAGAAGTGCCAGCCATGAGACAGGGCCCAACATAGTCCAAGAAAATCAACTCTGACTTCTTTCCAATTCTCTGTAAGCCCAAAAAATAACTTGTGACATCTTTCCAATGACCCGTGTAAGATTAAAAACTTATTATGACTTATTGTGGCTTTAATCAACTGTGGATTAATATTATAGTCCCATAGAATCAGTTCTTACTTCTTTCCGATAACCTGTGTTAGACTAAAAATTTTATTAAACTTCTCAGGGCTCTAATCAGCAAGTGGTTACATTACATAGCAGGGTTTCATTTTGGATAAAACTCTAAATCTCTAGCTATGACTGACTTCCCTTTTGTCACTAATAAGGATGGCAGGGTGGGCAGAAACTTTGGCTTGCAAGTGTACATTGCAAAGTGTATTTGCCCTCCTTCTCTCACTTCTGAATTTGCTTTGTGGGATGGAATATACTGATAAACTCTTCAAACTTAATATCACCATTGCCCGATAGCTAACTGTAAAAAAAATTGGGATTTGTATAACTGTTTTGTCCTCTCAGTGTCAAGACTGTGATAGTTTGCTGTTGATGTTTAGAGATTCTAGTGTTGTATGGTGTCATTAGATATTCTTTAGCATGGCGTTTGAGCACAGTGTAAAAAAAGGTATAGTCTTCTCCATTTGAATAACTATTTTGTCAATAGTCTAGTCTTGTGTGCTTAGACGGAGAGATAATTGGTTTTGATATTACCTTTTTGTAACCTAGAGATTGATTCACACCACAAATCACCTTTAAGTTAGTCGGGAAGCACACCCAATTGTTGAAAAAAATTAGGAAATATTTCAGAGGATAAAAAAAACAAAATCTCACGACTGTAAGGAGGGTTGAGTAAAATTTCAGTAAAATATCTGGGTAATCGGGCAGTATTTTGGTTGAATCAGTTCCGCTATGGTGCCGAGATGCAATGGAACCCCTGTCAATAACTATACTTTTAAAAACCTTGCCAGTGATAAATATTTCTACTTATCTGCAACCCTGATATATATTTTCACAGAACTGATGCACAAGAATTTTAAAGTTGGTCCATTTCCATTCCGCTGTCAGTGATTTTAATGTAAGAATTGAAACTGGCCCACAAGAATTTTTATATTGATTCATATTTATTAAATTTCCGGTGATTTCAATGTAAGGATTTAAACTGGAGCATAAGAAATTTAATGTTGATTAGTTTTCTTTTCATGGCCAGTGATTTCAAAGCACGGATTTAAATTGGTACGCAAGAACTTTTATGTTGATTAATATTCACTTCATTGCCAGTGATCTCAGTGTGAAATAAACAGAACTGTCTAATATACAACTCTGACTTTCATATATTTATCGTCTCGTTCAACTGGGTTTTGGAAAAGGGATTAGAGAATTTATAGGGCTGTTGTTTCATTCCGACTCGGCTTCCAGGGGACATGAAGGAGCCTCAGTTGTACTCTCACTGTTGGTTGTATTTCTGTTTCTTGTTTGTGAGATGTGTGTCATTTTCAACCTTGGTAAATACCCATATGCAGCTCTAAAAGTGTTTTAAACTACTTATGATTATGTTCTTAAATCCATTCCCAAGATACGTATTCTAAATCCTTTGCTAAACACTTTAACCAATGTTCATAAAACCCTCTGCTAAAACTTCACATTTCTCCATAATCGTACGCTTAATGCTAAATAAATGTGATGTTTACCGAACTGTATGAAGATGTATGAAAACTATTAATTACCAATAATGAATAAATAACAGGAAAACCAAATCAATCCATATGCCAGTTTCAAGCACCAGGTATGTAATGAAAGAGAAGTCTATTAATTAATGTAGAAAAAATACATACTTCTATATCAAAGAAATGAACTCTTACATACTATTTATTATTTGAGAAAAAGTTAGATCAAGAGACACCAGTTCAGAGTATTAATGCCTTTATTATGATGACGTCTTTCATTTATCTCAGGTCGTCATGAATAAAATCCTTCAGAGAGAGAGAGTATAATAAAAAAAAGAGGCTTCCTCGTAGTAAAGGGGTTAGCTATATAATAATTACCGAGTTTTTCATCAGCAATATAATTTTTTCTGCAATATATTGGTATCAAAAGAGAAACTGGTGCAAAAATCGAGCTCTTACAAGTTAAATTGTATGATTTTTGAATTCCGCAGGAGGTGAAAAGCGAGGATGACTCCGTGGATGCCTCGTACGTCATCAAGCTCAAGCCCAAGGCCAAGGAGCCGAAGCGGGTCGAGATCGACTTGCAGTCTGAGGTGGACCGCCTGCAGAAGGAGCTTAAGGAGAAGAGCAAGCAGGTAGAAGAGCTTACGGAAAAGACGGAGACCCTAGAACTTGAAAATAAAGAGCTCCTGGCCAAGAAACCAAAGTTCGGTGACCTCAGAAAGCAGGCAGAACTGTCGAAGGTGCAGCAAAAGGTGAGGAGGTGGTCTAGTGTATTGGGGTATGGTCTGGTGACTGAAAGGACGAACATTCCATCCCAAGTGTAATTAGGGAAGTCAAGTTCTATCCCAGAGGCGTAATTCAGAGACGTAGTGTTTAAAAGTGAAGGAGTGGCTGCTGACTGGTGACTGAAAGGACGAACATTCCATCCCAAGTGTAATTAGGGAAGTCAAGTTCCAGCCCAGAGGCGTAATTCAGAGACGTAGTGTAGGAATGGAAATGTTTAAGTTCAGTCTAAATATAGGAAAATGGATTTAGCTAAAATTCTGAACAGATCTTTCACAAAACCCACCAGCATGTCATGAAAACATCCTTGTCTCTCCTTTTTCCCCAGTACCCCCTTGGAAAATGTAATGCATAATTCCACTCTTCCATCAGTGTTACGGCAACTTATGTGGAACTAGGTAAGGGAGAGGGAGGCCTTCTCACTGTGGCACCAGTATAACCATACGTTCCCTGCCTGGTTATACGAACGTCCCTCAACTCTCTATCCCCGAAGGAGGATGGTAGACTGCAGGTGGAGGGCAACTTCATCCTTTAGCCTACCGGGTTCATGGTGAAAGAAACCTGTTCTAACACAGGAAATATTATCAGCTTTCACATCACTATTACTGACTTGTTGGATGTGCTTTGACTATTATTAAATGCCAAGGGGTTGTCTCGTCCCTTTTGAGGCCTACAGTTTGGTACAGTGGAAAGCTGCCCGGCTCTTATCTGACGAGTCCCAGGTTCGATTCCCGGCATTATTGACAATATGCAAGTCTGCTGGGTTCACGTTCAGATGAGCCTGCGGTCGGATCTACTACAGGTCCATTGGTGAACCACTTTTGGACTGTCTTGGATATTGAAACAAACCTTCAAATACCCTCATATAGACTTTTCATGTAAGGAACTATCTTGTGTGAGGGAAAACAGGAAATACTTAGTAGCAAATTTCTAATACAATAATATGGCTGCCACAAAATAATCTGGTTTTCAAAAAGATGCGTAGAGTAGGTATGAAGTATTTGTTTCATTACGACCCACGATATTCATTGCTTATAATAATTTGTACATTCTCTCTCTCTCTCTCTCTCTCTCTCTCTCTCTCTCTCTCTCTCTCTCTCTCTCTCCCTCTCTCTCTCTCTCTCCCTCTTTCCCTCTCTCTCTCTTTTAGGTTGACGAGCTGGCTGAGGAGATGAAGATGAAGAACAGGGAAATCAAGGACCTCAAAAAGGAAATAGACAAGAGACCGCTGCCTAAGGACGTGGAAAAGACGATGGAGGTGAGTTGGTGGCCAGGTGTAGGTAGATTGGAAGGGTTATTTTGACTAGTAACCAAGGAGACTCATTACTACTCCATAACTAAGGGCTATTGATACTACGACTTAATATTCAAATTGTGAGATTTACCTAGTTCCCTTAGATGAAAAAAGCAACTCTGTCTCCGTCTCTCTTTGTTTTACTGTCTGTCTGTCTGTCTCTCTGATTTTCTGTTTGTCTGTCTGTCTGTCTCTCTCTCTGATATTTTGTCTGTCTGTCAGTCTGTCTGTCTCTGCCTCTGCCTCTGTCTCTGTCTGTCTCTGCCTCTGCCTCTGTCTCTGTCTGTCTGTCTGTCTGTCTCTGTCTGTCTGCCTCCCTCCCTCCCTCTCAAACTAACTCTCTCCCCACACCTTCTCTCCGGCAGGATTTAAGATCAAAGCTGCAGGCGGCGGAACAGCTTTGCGAGGAGCTGATGGACGAGACAGAGGAGTACAAGAAGGAGATAAGAGCCCTGGAGGAGGAAATAGAAGAGATGCAGGACAACTTTCGCGAAGAGCAGGCCGATGAGTACAGAGATCTGAAGAGAGAGTTGGAGCAGACGGCGAAGAATTGTCGTGTCTTGCAGTTTAAGCTGAAAAAAGCTGAGAGGAGATCGGATAGTGTGAGTTGGGGTGGGGGTGCTGTGGGAGGGGAGTTGAGAGAGAGGGGGAGAGAGAGAGAGAGAGAGAGAGAGAGAGAGAGAGAGAGAGAGAGAGAGGTTGAAGAAGGCTGAGAGATGTGATAGTGTGAGTTGGGGTGGAGGTGGTGAGGAAGGGGGAGAGAGAGAGAGAGAGAGAGAAAGAGGGAATGACTATGATGATGATGATGAATGATAATAATGAACATATTGATGATGATGATGATAATAAACACTTTCTCTCTGTCTATCTATCTATCTATCTATCTCACAGCTGGAGCGAGACAAGAGCGAGATAGAGGAGAAGCTGAAGGAATTGCAAGTGGGTGAGGGTGACATCGATAGAGCTGAGAAGGTGAAGATGCTCGAGAAGGAAGTCAATTTGGCCAAGGAGGTGAGTTGGAGGGTGAGGTGGGTTGGAGGGGGAGGTAGGTTGGAGGGTGAGGTAGGTTGGAGGGTGAGGTGGGTTGGAGGGTGAGGTGGGTTGGAGGGTGAGGTGGGTTGGAGGGTGAGGTGGGTTGGAGGGTGAGGTGGGGTGGAGGGGGAGGTGGGGTGAAGGAGGTGGGTTGGAGGGTGAGGTGTGCTGGAGGGTGAGATAAGGTGGAGGGGGAGGTGGGGTGGAGGGTAAAGTAGCCTGTATCAGTCTACCAATCAATCCACGTATCCCCCTCCATCCATCCACCTATCTATCTATCAATCTATCTATCTATCTATCAATCTATCTCAGGTGTCAATGAAGATGCACGAGGAGATGGAGAAAATGAAGAAGCAATTGGAGTCGGCTGAACAAGACAAGAAGAAGTTAAGTGAAAAATTCCTTGATAAGCCCGTGAGACCAACAGGCAAACTGAGTGTAAGTAGGCATTATCTATTTGTCTATCTATCTGTCTACGTGTCTATCTATCTATCTATATATTTAGTTTGTCTGTCTATCTATCTATCTGAATACTTGTCTGTCTGTCTATCTGCCTATCTATCTGTCTAAATACTTGTCTGTCTGTCTGTCTGCCTATTTGCCTATCTATCTATCTAAATACTTGTCTGTCTGTCTGTCTGTCTATCTATCTATCTAAATACTTGTCTGTCTATCTGTCTATCTGCCTGTTTGTCTGTCTGTCTATCTGTCAGTCTCTTTCTATTGGTATCTGTCTATATCTATCTATCTACCAGTCTACCTTTCTGTCTGTCTGTCTGTCTATCTGTCTGCCTCTCTCTCTCTCTCTATCTGTCTATCTACTTATCTGTCTGTCTCTCAGTGTGTTTATTTGTGTGTCTGTCTGTCTGTCTGTCTCTGTCTCTCTCTGTCTGTCTGTCTGTCTCTCTCTCTATCTATCTATCTATCTGTGTCTGTCTATATGTACAGCTGTCTATCTATTCATGTTTCTCTATCTACGAGTATGTCTGTCTTTCCATCCATCTCTATCTGTCTGTCAATCTATTTATCTACCTATCTATCTATCTATCTATCTACCTATCTCCGATATATGTCTGTCTGTCTATCCATCTCTGTCTATATGTCAGTTTATATCTATCTATCTATCTATCCATCTATCTTCGAGTATATATCTGTCCGTCCATCCATCTCCCTCTCTCTCTCTCTCTCAATCTATCAATCAATCTATCTATCTCTCTATCTATCTATCTATCCATCTATCTACGAGTATATATCTGTCCGTCCATCCATCTCCCTCTCTCTCCCTCTCTCTCTCTCTCTCTCTCTCAATCTATCAATCAATCTATCTATCTATCTATCCATCTTTTTTTATCTATTCCATACAGAGGTCTCAGATGATGGGCAGACAGGGGAGCCAAGACAACACAGACCAACTCCTCAGGGACCTTCAAGACGCAGCCGAGAGGGAAAATGACCTCAAGGATCAGCTCAAGTTCGCCGAGGAGGAGGTGAGATAGATGGATGGATGGGTGGATGGGTGGGTGAAAGGATGGGTGAAGGGGTGGATGGGTGGATTGATGGATGGGTGGGTGGGTGGATAGATTGGCAGACAGATAGATAGACAGATAGATGGATGGATGAATGGACTGATAGATTGAGATAGATGGACAGATGGGTGGATGGATGGGTGGATAGATGGATAAGTGGATGGGTGGATAGATGGATAGGTGGATGGATGGATGGGTGGGTGGATGAATGGATGGGTGAGGGGATGGATGGGTGGATGGGTGGGTGAAAGGATGCGTGAAGGGATGGATGGGTGGATTGATGGGTGGATGGATGGGTGGGTAAAAGGATGGGTGAAGGGGTGGATGGGTGGATTGATGGATGGATGGGTGGGTGGGTGGATAGATTGACAGACAGATAGATAGACAGATAAATGGATGGATGAATGCATGGATAGATGGGTGGGTGGATGGGTTGATGGATGGGTGGATAGATGGATAGACAGAGATAGATAGATAGACAGATGGATGGGTGGATAGATGGATGGATAGGTGGATGAATGGACTGACAGGCTGAGGTAGAGGTAGAAGGGAAGAGTGAGAAGAAAGGAAAGGAAGGGAGGGAGAAGGGAGAGAGAATTACTGAGACGGAGAAGCAGGAGGAGAGAGGGAATAGGAGGGAAGGCAGAGAGTTAGAGGGAGAGGAGGGGGAACATGGAGGGAGAAAGAGTGGAGGGAGGAGTGGGAAGAAGGGAATGGGAGAGAATTAAAGGAAGAGAGAAGGAAAGGTGGAGAGAAAGGGTGGAAGGAATGGAAAGAAGGAAGAGGGGAAGGCAGAAATAATGACACCAAAATGAAGCTTCGAATCCCACCTTCTTATCTAACAGACGAAGAATTTGCGTAAGAAAATATCTCGAGTCGAGGAAGAGAATGAAACCCTCGCCCTGCAACTTAAGAAGATGAGCAACAAAGCCAAACAGAACCGGCAGCGATCCATGGAGCGCACTGGTTCAACGGAGCGTTCGAACTCGGTGGAAAAGGGTTCACTAAGTCGCCAGGGTTCAACGGAAAAGCCACCAGTCAAAGAACCGGACGAGGGAATAACCGAAGACCTTGATCCTACTGAACTAAAGGTAAATATAAGTGAGTAAATAGGTAAGTGAGTGGAACCTGCTTCGAACACAACTTAGCAGGGTTCACTGAGTCGCCAGGGTTCAATGGAGGAGTCACAAGTCAAAGAACCAGACGAGGGAATAACAGAATACCTTGATCCTACTGAACTAAAGGTAAATATAAGTGAGCAAATAGGTAAGTGAGTGAAACCTGCTTCAAACACAACTTAGCAGGGTTGGCTGAGTCGCCAGGGTTCAGCGGAAGAGTCACAAGTCAAAGAACCAGACGAGGGAATAACAGAATACCTTGATCCTACTGACCTAAAGGTAAATATAAGTGAGTACATAGGTAAGTGAGTGGAACCTGCTTCGAACTCGATGAAGCAGGGTTCGCTGAGTAGCCAGGGTTCAACGGAAAGCCATCAATCAAAGAACCAGATGAGAGAATAACTGAAGACACTGATTTGACTGAATTTAAGGTAAGTATAAATAGGAGATGCAAAGTGAATTCAGAGATGCCACACTGATCCACAAATATCTGCATATTCCATCTCAGGAGGGATATGATGGATTAAGTTTACTGATTAATGGGGTTAGAATGATTGACAGATGGGAGCAGAAGAGTTAAGATCAATGCTGCTGATTTTGTGATGATAATAATAATAATGATACTGATGGTGATTATGATGCTGATGACCATGATGGAGATGATGGTAAGTGTAATGACAGAGCCAGTGATGTTAATAGTAATGATGATACTGATGATAATGATGATGAAGATGATGATGATGATGATGATAAGTGCAATGACAGAGCTAATAATAATAATAATGATGATAATAATGATAATATTGAGGATAATGATGATAATGACGAAAACACAAGCACTGACCCTCATCCCTGCTCCCAGATCCAACTAGAACTCAATGAACAAGAGGCTTCAGTGCTTCGGAGGAAAGTGGAGGACCTGGAGACCGAGAATGAGAGGCTGCAGAAGGAGATCAAGGGCGTCCTTTCCGGCAGCGACAGCAGGAGTCCCAAGGTGAGATAAGCCGTCGTCTCCTTGGTTATTAGTGACTTGATATTTCCATCTTAAAATCATTGTTTGTTAGGAAGTTTGAAGCAGTTAATTTTCGGGTCATTTGAGTGCTTGATGCTGCATATGACGCCTTCACGTGGTGGCACTGATATAAGTGGGCTGTGGAGCTGCCTGGTGATACAGACGTCCCTCAACTCCTTCCCTACCCCCCAAAAGGACGATGGTGAACTGTAGGAGGAGGGCAGCTTCAGCCTGCAGTCCACTGGGATCACAGTTTAGATGAACTTAGGGCCACACTACCACCACCACCACCACCACCATTATCATCATCAACGTTTTCATTTCCACCACCACCACCATCATCACCACCACCACCACCGCCATTATCATCATCAACCTTTTCATTTCCACCACCACCATCACCACCACCACCACCACCACCACCACCATCACCATCACAACCATCATCATCATCGTTATTATTTCCACCACCACCATCACCACTACCACCACCACCACCACCACCACCATTATCATCATCATCGTTATTATTTCCACCACCACCACCACCACCATCATTGGAAAAATAAGAAAAAAAAGTGAAAGAAACTAACCATATCCCATTTCTCCAACAGAGTGAGAGCAGCATAGACTTGAGGAAGCTGGAGAAGGAGGTAGAGATTCTGAGGACGAGGATAGGCGAGGTGGACGACGAGAATGAGAGGCTGAGTGACGAGAATAAGAAGCTGCAGTTGAAGGCGGTGAAGCGACTCCCTCTCTCCGGCTCCGAGTCTGGCTATATTGAGAGACAGGTGTGTTTGTGTGAGTGTGTGTGTGTGTGTGTGTGTGTGTGTCAGTCTACCTGTCTTTTTCTCTGTGTTTGTGTATATGTGTGTGTGTTCATATTTCTGTGTGTGTGTGTGTGTGTGTGTGTGTGTGTGTGTGTGTGTGTGTGTGTGTGAGTCTACCTGTCTTTTTCTGTGTGTGTGTGTGTGTCAGTCTACCTGTCTTTTTCTGTGTGTGTGTGTGTGTGTGTGTGTGTGTGTGTGTGTGTGTCAGTCTACCTGTCTTTTTCTGTGTGTGTGTGTATGTGTGTGTACCAGTCTACCTGTCTTTTTCTGTGTGTGTGTGTGTGTGTGTGTATGTGTGTGTGTGTGTGTGTGTGTGTGTGTGCACGCGCTTATGTGTGTGCATACCTTCCTTCTTTCTGTCCCTTTACGTATTCACTCCATGTGTATATGTGAGTGTGTACGTGTATATACGTATGAGCCCTCATTATAAATACTCCCTTCCTTTAACCTCAAGTCTCACCTCTCCCTGCACAGGTCATGGAGGAGAAGGTGCGCCGTCTTGAGAAGAAGCTTAGAGAGTCGAACGAGAAACTGAAGACGGCGCAGGTCAACTCGGCCCTGTCTTCACCTGAGGGTAAGCCTATTGTCGGAGGGGACCTGACGGGGCTGCGGCGGGAGAAGGAGCAGCTCAAGGGCGAGGTGGAGAGGCGGGAGAGTGAGATAGCCACCCTCAAAAGGAAGGCCGAGGAGCTGCAGGTCAAGTACGAGAAGCTGCAGAAGGAGAATGACGGGATGAAGAAGTTACCGGGGCTCAAAGACAGAACGCCCAAGGTAGCCAAGGATTTCACACCCAAAGCCACATTGATAAAGTGGGTGAACGAACTGGAGGAGGAGTGTGGTAAGTGGCGATGATGAGGGGCCGAGTTTAAGTGGCGTGGGGGGCTCGTAGCACCTTCTCCTGAGCGATTTATTATCCGAATGACACAGTGTTACTTCTGGTTCTACGTATTTCCCGTATTGCACCTTATTCTCTTCGTATTGCACCTTAAGATTTCCCTTATTTCACGTATTGCAGCGTAAATCATCTCTCTTATTTCACGTATTGCACCTTAAATTTCTGTCTTATTTCGCTTATTACAACTTATTTTCTGTCTCTGTGGTGTTACTTATGGGTTTCGAATTTGTAAGTTCTTTTAAGTAACGTAAAAAGTGGATGCAAGCGGTGCAGCAGGGCAAAATAAATCGCTTGGGAAGAGGCGTTAAGAGCTCATCCAAAGCCACTAGACCGCCACCACCTGGACTGCTACTACTACTACCACCACCAACTACTGGCAACTACCTCTACCAGCACTACCATCTACCCCCACCCCCCTCTACCACAACTACCAGTCAAGAATTTACAGTAATGTCTTCAAGATTATTTCCTCACCTTTGCAATGTCTCACCTGTGCAATTGATTTATTATGGAAACTGATTGGCTTTCGAGAGAGTTATTATTATTATCATTATTATTATTATTTTTTAACCAGGAAATTATGGAAAATGAAAAACAAATCGGGAAGGAAATGTCTGAGTGATTTTTTTTGTGTGCAGTGATGGTCTGTTTTAATCTTAATCTTGTCCAGTGAATTACTTTTTCTTGGGAGAGGCTCTTAAAATACCTGTGGACTTGCATAGTCTTGGGTAACGCCTGTCTTTCCTTCTTTCTTACTTTCTCTCTCTCTTCCTTCCCTTCCTTCCATCCTTCCTTCCTTCTTCCTTTATTCTTCTCTCCTTTCTTACCTTCCTTCATTCACTCCTTTCTTTCTTTC
>NC_137067.1:1589161-1604161 GCF_032717465.1 Coenobita brevimanus | reverse complement strand
GTAGTAGTAGAAATAACCCCAGTCTCATCTAAACGTGAACCCAGTGGACTGCAGGCTGAAGTTGCCCTCCTCCTGCAGTCCACCATCGTCCTTTCGGGGGATAGGGAGGGAGTTGAGGGACGTGTGTATAACCAGGCAGTGGATCCGCCTGGTTATATCAGTGCCACCACGTGAAGGCCTCCCTCTCCACCACGTAAAGACATACAGTTCTGAAATACAAGTTCTACTAATTTTCTGTTAACACACACGCCAAATGTTGCATAGATTCTGACAACACAAGCGCCAAATGTTGCACAAATTTTACGCCAAATGTTGCACAGTTTTACGTCAAATGTTGCATAGATTCTGTCAACACAAGCGTCAAATGTTGCATAGATTCTGTCAACACACACGCCAAATGTTGCATGGATTCTGTCAACACACACGCCAAATGTTGCATAGTTTTACGCCAAATGTTGCATAGATTCTGTCAACACAAGCGCCAAATGTTGCACAAATTTTACGCCAAATGTTGCATAGCTTCTGTCAACACAAGCGCCAAATGTTGCATAGCTTCTGTCAACACAAGCGCCAAATGTTGCATAGATTCTGTCAACACAAGCGCCAAAGGTTGCATAAATTTCCCCATGTCCTCACGCACGCCTGAAGTTGCATGACAGAATGTATTAGGATGTATAAGAATGTATCAGGATGTATTAGATTGATGGGCTTTATGTACTGTAAATTAATTGCCACATTGCATACATATACATCAACTGCAACAGACCCTCTCACTTTCAGATTAACTCCTATGTCTCACTTCTCTAAGCTGTCTCTTAAGTTATCGTCTTTTCATCAAATTTCCGACTTAAAGGAGCTGTATTTTCGTCATTTTAGGGACCTTGCTGGCACATCTTCCCTACAAGCTGGTTTTTCTTAATGTGGTGATTTAAGAAGCACACTATAAGACGTAACTGGCAGCATAAATCGCTTAGGAAGATGTGTTAGGGTAGCCTCGTAGGACCAGAAAGCGTCTTACTAACTTCCTCTGGCATGTAATTTGTGGACCGTCTCTATTTCCTTCTTTGCATACCGTCTTCTTCTACTTCTTCTGCTACTTCTGCGTGTTGGTGGATTCGACTCATGGTGCCTATGGGTCTTCCTGGGGGTGTCCTTGTGGCTCTGTATCCTCCGTGGGTATCCTAAATCCTCCTACGGTCAGCTGGAGGAGGAAAAGGGCAACGTGAAGGCGGCGGAGGCCAGGCAGAAGGAGATGACCGTATCTTGGCTCAAGGAAAGGGACGGTCTGAAGAAGGAGCTGCAGGAGAGCGTCAAGGCGCAGGAGAAGCTGGAGAGGGACCTGAAAACCACCAAGAAGTCACGTGACACCCTGGTGAGGCCGGAGGGGTCAGGGGGTGGGGGAGAGCAAGAGTTTGGGGAAGTGTAGGAGGGGGCGTGTGAGTGGGGGAGAGAAAGAAAAACGTAACTGCATCTAAACTGGGAAAGAGCGACTATTTTTATTTATTTATGCTTGTTAAAATGGTAGGTGGAGTCGGAGGGTGTGGTGGGTTAGGGAGAGCAAGAGTTTTGAGATTACTGGAGGGGGTAGTGGGTGGGGGAGACTGAGAGAAACGTAAATTAATTCAAATTATGAGAGAGAGACATTTTTTGCCTCTCAATATGGCTGAAAATACGAAATCATTTGAAAACACTGAGATTTGAGAATAAACGAAGATGGAAGGAATATGAATGCAGCAAGAGAAAGTCAGTATATGATGCTAGTCACGAAGAAGTGCTGTGGAAAGGATGGAGAGCCGTAGCACTGCCTTTTTTCTGAGCTATGTGACGTGAGCTGCAAAAGGACGAAAATCTGGGCCCAGTTAAGGTGAAAGGAGTGTAATATTTGTGCACCTTTTGCATGCTGTACTCCTCTTCGTGTACAGGTGAATGTAATGCATGTGCAGGATTGATGTTTGTTTGTTTGTTTGTTTGTTGTGGATGTATTGATGTTAGTTGACAGTCTGTAGGGTGGATGTTAAATATTTTTGTGTCAATTCCTTGCTTTAGTGTCCATCTCTATGCCTCTTTCTCTGTCTCTGTCTGTCTGTCAGTCTGTTTTTTCTCTCTCTCATACACACACAAACACACACATATACAGACTCTCTCTCTCTCTCTCTCTCTCTCTCTCTCTCTCTCTCTCTCTCTCTCTCTCTCTCTCTCTCTCTCTCTCCATGCCACACAAACCATTCCCTTTCTTTCCATATCTCCCTTCCACTTCTGTCCATCCATCCATCCACTCATCCACCTATCTATCTATCTACCTATCTATCTACAGGAAAACAGACTGGAGGAGGAGAAGAAGAAGACAGACGAGGTCCAGGCGACGAAGAAGAAAGAAAATGATGTGATTCAGAGTCTTAAAAGCGAGAAAGAAGAGTTGGGGATAGAAGTGGAGGAGCTTAAGGAGACAGTAGCCCAGGTATTTATCTATTTATCTACCTATTTTTCTATCTACCTGCCTACCTGTCTATCTATCTACCTATTTATCTGTCTATCTATCTACCTACCTACCTACCTACTTACCTACCTACCTGCCTACCTACCTACCTACCTGCCTACCTGCCTACTTATCCATATCAACTAATCAGTTATTCGATCAGTTATTCACAGTCAATCAGTGTTGTTGTTGTTGTTGTTGTTGTTGTTGCTTAACCCCGGTCTGTGTGGGAGAGCATACCCATCGACCACAGGTAAGCCAGTGGTTCAGTGGGGCCGTGCTACGTGTGCAGTGCAGTACATACACCGTGTAAGGATCCGGCGCCCCCTTGTGGTACACACCGCCTCACCAGGGTCACACCAGGGCCCTTCCCACGGCGGGGTACACACACACACACACACACACACACACACACACACACACACACACACACACACACACACACACGCACACACACGCACACACACGCACGCTAATTTGACCCCTCCTCCTTGCAGCTTGAGAAGACGAAGGAGAAGGTCAGCGTGAAGGCGAAGCGTGACCTGGAAACACTGAAGAAGGAAAAAGAGGACTTGACAATACGCATGGCCACGCTTGAGAGTGAACTGAAGGTGAGGTGAATGTTTCCCCTCTCTCTCTCTCTCTCTCTCTCTCTCTCTCTCTCTCTCTCTCTCCATATCAAGCCAGTAATAGTTTAGGTTAGACTCAATATTTTTATTTTATTTTATTTTTTTGTATTTTATGAGAAACCATTTTTTTTTTTCGTTTTGCTAATGTTAAAAAAAAAATCTCCTTCTCACCAGTCACTTTCTGTCTCTCTCACTCAATTACTCTCCTTCAATCACCTAGCCAGTTAATCTCTGCCTCTCACCCACTCAACCACTCTCCCTCAATCACCCAGCCAGTCAATCTCTATCTGTCACTCACTCACTCAGCCTCCCTCAATCACCCAACCAGTCAATCTCTACCTGTCACTCACTCACTCAGCCTCCCTCAATCACCCAGCCAGTCTAGCTCTACCTCTCTCACTCGCTCACTCACTCACAGGCGGAGCAGCGAAAGAGAGAGCGTGTTGAGAAGGAGTCAGGGACCTTGAGGGAGAAGAACAATGCCAAGACGGAAGCAGAATTGACTAAGCTGAAGGAAGTACTTGAAGATTTACGCAAGGAACACAAAGGTGGGGGGGTATTGTCTTTCTCTGTCTGTGTGTCTGTCTCTGTCTGTCTGTCTGTCTGTCTTTCTATGTCTGTCTATGTGTGTCTCTGTCTCTGTGTCTCTGTCTGTCTGTTTGCCTGTCTGTTTTTCTCTCTCTGTACCTGCCTGCCCGCCTACCTGCCTACCTCTGTCTCTTTCTACGTCTGTGTGTGTGTGTGTGTGTGTGTGTGTGTTGTGTGTGTGTGTGTCTGCCTACCTACCTACCTACCTACCTACCTTCCTGTGTGTGTGTCTATCTATTTATGTGTGTGTGTGTGTGTGTGTGTGTGTGTGTGTGTGTGTGTGTGTGTTTCCATGATCCTCAAATATTTAATAAGGTGTAACACTAGAAACAAAATTGCTAAGATTTAGAACAGTTGGTCAGACTGGAGGGTTAATTTGACTAGTAATCAAGGAGACTCATCCCTACCTCACAGCAAAGATTCATTGAATTTCACGCTACCTGAACATAATATTCGAGTTGCGAGATTACCCCAGTTCTGTCAAGTGAAAACCAATTGCCAGACACCTTAATCCCATAAGAAGTGGCCACAAACAAATCACCTCCATGTCCCCCCGTCCCCTGCCATTTCACTGCCCTGCTCCCAGCTCACACCCCCCTCTCTCATATACCACTCCATCCCTCCATCTCATCCTCGGCCTCCTCCTCCCTCTGAACTGACTATAACGAATCTAAGACCAAGAGGTACGTCCCCTACTGAGTGCCCCCTCTTCCTCAGAATTGGAGAAAGAGCGTGCCAAGGAGAAGAAGGAGAAACAGCTGCTGCAGACCAAGTACGACCTTCTGGAGGAGGACTACGTGGTGCAGAAGGCCCAGGTACGACTTGACCCCATGCTGGAGGGGGAGACCGACGCCTTCACCTGGTGGCACTGATGTAACTGGCCGGATCCACTGCCTGGTTATACACACGTCCCTCAACTCCCTCCCTATCCCCTAAAGGATGATGGATGATGTAGTTAGAGCTGTCTGGATATACAAACCGTCCCTCTACCCCTCCCTATCCCTCGAAGGAAGGATGGTGGTGGCCTGCAGATGATTGCTTTCAGCCTGCAGTCCACTAGGTTCACATTCAGACGAACCCGAGACAACAACTGCTACTAATACTACTTTATACTATCCATTCTGACTATCCTCCACTCCTTTCTTGCCCATCTAGGAGCGTAGGTGTCCGTGGCTAGTTTAATAGTTGAGAAATTGAAGGCCAAACTGTCTCTATCCCTGCATGCATTTAGTGAGAGGTAAACCAAAGCCACCCCTCTGATGTAAACCCTTGTATACCCCATTATTGTGGAGTCTTAACGTACTAAACCAACCAGCATTATTTGGCTATATGGCTACCACCCAGCGTAGTATATAATATCCTGGTTTACAAGAAATCATTTAGCTTGTCATTCAGTATAGCCAAGGCAGAAACTACACTAAGTGAGTGGATGGTAGACGCCCTATTGTGGATCTGTAACCACAACGTGAAAATATTATATAACTTGTTCTGTACCTAACTCAAAAAAAAGAAAATCATAATTAATTGTAAAGAAAAAGAATCATGTAATATCCCTGTCACACACACACACACACACACACACACACACACACTCTCTTTAAGTCACACACCTCATTGAGTTCGTTCTGCCTGTCGCAAAGTTCAGTCCCATAGTCGGTCTTCTGGTCTTTAACACACAGACACACACACACAGACACAAACACACACACACACACACACACACACACACACACACACACTCTTTAAGTCACACACCTCATTGAGTTCGTTCTGTCTGTCGTAAAGTTCAGTCCCATAGTCGGTCTTCCGGTCTTTAACACAGACACAGACACAGACACAGACACACACACACACACACACACACACACACACACACACACAAGCCTACAATCACCGCAATTCCTCTTCTTTTTCAGTTTACGACGAACAGCGAAGGGAAGCAAGAGGAGTACGATAAACTTAAGAAAGAGTACGAGACCATCAACACAGAACTAAGGACGCTGAGAGACACGTACAACCACAGACAAGACACGTGGATCAAGGAGAAGCTAAGTATGCAGGTGAGTGACACGTGGAAATGACACATGACACGTAGAGATGACACCCGGCACATTGAAATTACACCTGGCACTTAGAGATGACACCTGACTTGTAGAAAAGACTCATAATACGTGGACATGTAAAGAGATGACAATTGACACATAGTAGAGATGACACATGGCACGTTGAAATGACACATGACATGTAGAAATGACACATGACACGTTGAAATGACACCTGGGACTTAGAGATGTAGAAAAGACTCATGATACGTGGACATGTAAAGAGATGACACATAGTAGAGATGAAAAATGATATGTAGAGATGACACCTGACACGTAAAAATAACATGACATGAATAGATGACACGCAGCATGAGTAGATGACACACAGTACTTAGAAGCGACACACACATAGGGCAGTCCAGTAATAGCACCTCACTCTAGTCCTTTTTTCATTATGTTGCAAAAACCCTAAACATTTTCCAGCTCAGTTAATGACCAGATGTGGTGAAATTGGGAGGCTGATTTGACTAGTAACCAAGGAGACTCATTCCTACTGGAGTAGGAATGAGTCTCCAGTAGGAATGAATGAGGTGGAGGGGGGGAGAGGGAGGGGGAAGCCAAGGATGAGATGGAGGGATGGAGTGGAGAGGTATATGAGAGAGGGGGGTGTGTGAGCTGGGAGCAGGGCAGTGAAATGGTGGGGGAGAGGGCGACATGGAAGCGATTTGTTTGTGGCCACCCCTTATGGGATTAAGGCGTCTGGCAATAGATTATTTTTTTGTCCAGGATCAACTGCGGGACCTGGACAACCGCCTGAACAAAGCCTCGAGTGACCCCACCTCGTACTCGGAGAAGAAGCGCCTGAAGGACATCATCGAGGACAAGAACCAGCAGATCGACCAACTCAAGAGGGACGAGGACAGTCTCAAGGACCAGGTGTCATACTACAGACGAGAGGTAGGGTCATCCTTCAAGGTTCACCTCAAAACTGTCACAATCGCTTCTATTACGCCAAGATTAAAATTGATGAGTATAGCTTCAAGTGGTAGGAAAAAGTTAATCCTTGAAGTATTAGATCGAGGATTACTTCAAGGACCAGGTGTCATACTACAGACGAGAGGTAAGGTCATCCTTCAAGGTCCACCTCAAAACTGTCAACCTTTACTTCAAGAACAAAATTGAAGAGTTGGCCCTTAAGTGGTAGGGAAAAGTTAATCCTTAAAGTATTAGATCGAGGATTACTTCAAGGACCAGGTGTTATACTATTGGTGAGAGATAGGGTCATCCTTCAAGGTCCACCTCTAAGCTGTCATAAACATCCTTTTTACTCCAAAATTGATTGAAGGGAATAAGATAATCCTCGAAATACGAGGACAAGGGCATTCTCAAGGATGAAGCATTAGTTCATCTTTCAAGGTCCACCTCCAAACAACAGTAATAATTCTCCTAGGATTAATAATCTTGTTGCAGACATTTAAGATGGAGAGATGGCAATTTTAGGCCAAGTTAGAGTAGAGAAAGAGGTGTAAGTTTTAGATCAAGTTAAAGTAAAAAGAGAGGAGTGAATTTTGGGCCAAGTTAGAGTAAAAAGAGTATAATTTTTGCGCCTACAGAGTGAGGACTTGAGGCGAAAGGTGGAGGACTTGGAGAAGCTTGTGCAGTTGAATGACAAGAGAGCATCCAATCTGGCCAGCGATACGACTAATTACGACAATATCATTAAGGATCTCAGGACTAAGTGAGTGATTGTTACTATTACTACTACTACTATTATTACTACTACTACTACCATTACTGCTACTGCTACTAACTTACTACTACTACCACTACTACTACTGTCATTTCTACAAACTACCACCAGCACCACCACCACTAGTACTACTGCTACTACTACTACGGTCACTCCTACTACTACTACTGCTACTACTACTACTTCTTTATTCGTATTGTTATTAATCCCATATACAATTATCTTTTACTGAGAATCTTTACTGTGTTGCAAAGAGTTTATATTTATGTTTGCCCCTAAATATTAACGTTTTCTATGACACCTTAGTTTTCTATGGTTTGATATGGTAAACTTGTGTAAATTTGCAAAAGTTTCCTCCCCCTTTTTTCTCTCTCCTTGCCAACAACATTTACATATCTGTTTCATCCAAAGTGCTTGTGCCAATTTTTAAAAGATTTTAAATATTTACACTGGATATTGCTAGTACTAATTCTGCAATATTCTGAAAATTAATAGAAGAGTGTACTGAGAATATGACAAGGAAACTGGCAAGTTGGAAGACATTAGAAGTATTTTGATGTGATTTGGTCATGTGGAGAGAATGGAGAGTGAGTGATTGGCTAGGAGAGTGTATGTGAGTGTGGTGGAGAAGGGGAGAAGGGAAGGGGGAGACCAAGGATGAGATGGAGGGATAGGGTGGAGAGGTACATGATTGAGGAGGGTGTGAGTTGAAGAGAAGGCAGAGGGCAGGATGACAGGGAGGTAATTCGCTTGCGTACACCCCTTCAGGGATTAAGGCATCTGGCTGTAGATAGATAGACAGAAACTGGGAGTAACTGAGCCAGTACCACGATATTTTGTGTTAAAGGACTTCTGCAATTCAGTTTTATCTGTGATGTGAGTATTTCCAACACTTTAGACGGCTGGGGCTTCCTTCAACTGGATGAATTTGTCTGAGAGTAACTAGAGTGAAGAATCTAAGGGGAAACATGTTCTCTAAGTGGCTAAGTGTTTGGGATTCATGCTGTGTTCTCCATCTATGGTTTCATTTTTCTGTTTACGGATCTTACCCACCTCATTCTTTTCTGTGGGGTACGGTAAGGATGGTGATAATGATGATGACTTATGCTTTCACTCTCCAACCATATTTTCTTAGTGGGAAATAGTGTAAGGACGACAGTGATGATAATGATGGTGATAATGATAGGATGATGATGGTATTTCATTTCTCCCCAGGCTCGCGGCAGCCGAGAAATTACACAAATCCGAGCTGACGAAGATGAAGATGAAGTACGACTCAAAGTTGAAAGCCACATCAGAGGAGGTGGCCACGGTGACACAACACATGGCCAAGTACCGCAGGGAGAGGGACACGTATAAGGAAATGCTGGATGGCACGCAGAGAACCATTGCCGAGCTGAAAGGAACCACTGGGTATCGGACGTCGAGAGCTGACAACGCTAGTGAGGTGAGGGCGGGAGCATGGGAGAGGATAGGTGAGGGCAAGAGCATGGGAGAGGATAGGTGAGGGCAAGAACATGGGAGAGGATAGATGAAGGTAACAGCATGGGAGAAGATAGGTGAGGGTAAGAGCATGGAAAAGGATGGGCAGAGGAACAGAATCTCAGAGGGAAGGGAGAGATGAGAGCTCAGGAAGGGTGAGGTAGGAGAGAATAGAGCTGAGAAAAACTAGAGAAAGGGTAGAGTCAGCAGGTGGGGTTTGAAAGCAAGGAGTGTGAGAAAAGTGAGTGAGGGGGAGAGCACTAGGTACAGGACATTGAAAGCTGACATTGCTAGTGAAGTGAGAGTGGGGAAGACTAAAAGGGGATGGGATGGGGTGGGTGAGGGAACAGAATCTTAAGAGAGAAGAAGTGACGGGTGCGTAGGATGTGTTAAAGGCAGGGCAGGGTTTAGGAATATTAGGGAATCACCGCAGTCGGTAGGTGGGTTAGAAGTGACAAAATGAGAGAGAGAAAGTGAAGGGTGAATAAACAACAGAGTGAAATATAGACAGGCAGGGTTGAGGATGGATCGACTGAGAAAGGATGCACGAAGGATTGTGAGTTGAGGATAGGCCGAGGAAAGATGAATTGAGGATGACAAGATAGAACGTAGACAGTCAAGTGTGATTATCCATTACTCAAGGATGGTTGTCAATTTTTTGTTTTAATTAGTAAGATTTATGAGACACAATCTTAACTTTTCTGTATCCTGTGTAACTTAAGATTATTGTTCAGGTGTTGTAGATGATGGATTATAGACGTAGGTTTATGTTTGATTGCCAGATTATAGGTAGAAATTGAGTATTTTGTGTCAGTGTGTAGCATTGATTATATCCCTTGTCTTTTCTTGCATGTCCTCACTAAATCATATTAGTTTAGGAAAGGACCGCATTTTCGTGAGCATAAAAAGTTCTCTAGCACCTCTTCCTCACTTGTTTGCCTCTAAATATGGTATGCTAATATTCTAACGTATTTCTGTGTATGTTATCAATATTATGGACAATATTAATGTGTGATGACAAAATTATTCAGTGAAGAAGTGTGAGGTAACTTCCTAAGCTGACGAGATGGCGGTTCAAAGAGAGTTACCCTAGTCTACCCGATGTTTAATGTTGGTTATGTAGATCTGTGTCCCCTCTTTGTCACATCCCATCAATGTCCCTCTCTCCCCCCCCTCTCCCTACCTCCCCTCTCTCTCTATCTGTCTATCTATCTCCCTCACTCGTCTCTCTCTGACACACAGTCTCCCTCCGCCTCTCATCTCCGTTCCTCCTTTCCTATTGTCAAGCCACCCCCTTCCTTCTGTAGTCACACCCCATCAATGTTTCTTCCTCCCCTCTTTTCTCTGTCACATCTCCTTTCCCTCTATGTCTCACTCTGTCACTGCACCTCTCTCTCCCTCTCTCACACCTAATCCTCCCTCTTCCTCTCTCGTCCCTCCATCTCCCTGCCTAGGAGCTGTAGGAGTCTGTGTACTTGAGTAGGAATTAGTAATGTTGGTTTTACTCGTAGATGGCGAAGGGTCAGCGCAAGGAGGACCAGAAGGTAAAATAAGCCGGAGTGAATGAACGGCTTGTGTCCCTGCCTTGACCTTAGTTGACCCCATTATTTTCACTGTTTTCAATTAATTGTGCTGTATTTCAAAGATATTCACATCGTCTCTTAGTCGTTTTTACTGTATTTCATTCTCCTGGTGTCTGACAAGTGACGCATGATCAGAACAGCTGATGCAGCTCTTGTCAGACTATCCCTTGTGTAGAGAAGAAAATACATGTGTTTAAGTCTTTCACGTGCTCATGCCTCTTTGTACAGATATAAACGAACTTACAGTATACTCTTATGGGTTACTCATCATTATTAGTAAATTATATGTAAGATTAATCACAATACTTTTGCATGAAACAAACAGAAAATAAAAGTTATAAAAGATCCATTTGTGTTGTGGGTCAAAAGCTCAAGGTGGTGGACGTAAATATTTCACTTACGTTACTCAAGCACTTTTTCATTAGCTATCTGTTCTATTGAACTTTTATTTTGTAATTTTTATGGTAGCGCTCAGCTCCTTACTCAACTTTAAGCAAGTAGGAGACATTCTTTTTCCCAGTGTCTTACAGACTGTACTGCTATAAGCTTTCCTTGTGTCATTCTGGCTTCAGCGCCTCTGGGTACTGGCTAGCGAGCTTACTGCATACCACCCCAGTCCATATGAGGGCACATATAAACATCAGCACACAACTCTGCATGGGGTCCCAGGAATTCGATATAAACCCATGGAAACTGTTCACCATGTTGAACAGAATGAAAAAGGAAAGAACATCTTGTTTTATTGAGGTGTATTCTGGACAAGACATCTCTCATGGCAGTGGGACTGAGAACCGCTGTCCTCAAGATGTGAACAAATGAAACCGGACTGCTCATTTTTCAGCTTTAGTCCTCACAATCTGACAGTGCATAAAAGAAGGTAATTTCAGGCTCACTGATGACACACCCTTAGTATGGCACTAATCGGATCCCAACTTCATGTGTTTCTCAAAAGATATTCATGTCGGTGAGCCTGATATTTGAGCAACAATAGAATTTAAGTATTTTGGACAATGAACTCGTCATATGCAGTAAGTTGGCATTTATCTGTGCTAGAGAAAAATGACTGACGAATTGTACTCAGTTAACTCTGGTGTATCGTGTCAGTTATAGTGATACTTTATTACTATTTAGAATAACCCTGCTAGAGCCTCGCCAACTGCTGGAGTGACGACTATGTAGCGTGTAGCAAGCATAGCAAAGTTAGATGCTTATTAGAACGTAGAGTTAGCACCTTTACAAGAAACCATACTACACAATATGATAATGTAACTGCTTCAAAGGAAAGTCCCCCACATCGAAAGAGGTACCATATTTCATCTACTTTGACTACAGTTTTTATCCTACATTATTTGAACCTTCCCCATGCCTATTGATATTTCAGCCTTTAATGTGGTAATGTCAGTTTAGCTTATTGTTGCTCTGACTGGACCAGTTTATTCAGCTTTCAGAGATTTTTAAAACTGGAAGGGTAAGACACAGCATTCACTAACTTTCTTCACCACCAGGGAGGTTCTGAAACTGAATAAAGTAATCTGTCAGCAGAAAGAATAAGAAAAAAACGATGTAACTATATTAAAGGAGGGTTTTACTTTCTATTACCACATGGAAGAAATCTAAAGACATTTGTTATCATCTTTACAAGTAAGGCCGCTTCCACACCAAATGCCTGCTAGTGTCGGTAATTTCAGATGGAAGTTCTGCATCACTGTTACCTTCAGAAGTTCTCACCTGCACTCACCTGCGTCCAGTAGGGCCACTTGTTTGGGGTATAGTGATGCAAAATTCCCACCTGCACCCACCTGAGCCCATCCGCACCTGCCTGAACCCATCCGCACCTACCCAAACCCATCCACACCTGCCCAAACCCATCCACACCTGCCCAAACCCATCCACACCTGCCCAAACCCATCCATACCTGCCCACAACCTCCCACATCCAGCCGCACCAGCAAGGATTTAATGTGGACGCTGCTTAAAGATTCTCCTAAATGTTTGTGTTTAAGATCCGTGATTCTGTCCACCCACAGCTGTTTCCGCCTCCCTCTGTAACACCGCTTGCTTGGCTCTCCTGACATTAACGAGCCTGGCTTAGGTAAAGGTTACGTTGATCTCCACTTTGAATTTTTGTCAGACTGATTTCATCCACATGGGGTTACAGAGAGAATGTTTAGTAGTCAGAGGCCTTCAGATTATAGTTAGAATTTCAATATTTTTAACCTTTGACCACTACTTGATAAACCTGAGTCACCACTAGAGTCACCACTACTTGAGTCAGTTGTAAAAATCTACTCAAAATTGCGTTAGATTTGTCTTTAAACTTGTGCCCGAAGTTAGGTCTTTTTAGTTCAAATTGCCGGTGGAATCATGGAAAACAGAAATTATCTTCACAAAACACTCAAAATCTAATAGTCAAAGGTGCAGGAGAGGGATGCCTTCCCGTGGTGGCACTGATATAGCTGGGTGGTTCCACTGTCTGGCTATACAAACGTCCCTCACTGCCCTCTCTACTTACCAAAAGGAGAATGGTGGACTGCAGGAGGAGGGCAACTTCATCTTGCAGTTACCGGGTTCACTTCTAGATGAGCCTCGGGTTGCAACAATTACTACTACTACTTCAACTACTACTACTACTTCAACTACTACTACTACTATTACTATTATTACCCAAGATGTGGAAGTCTGACAAAAAAATTGAGGCGGCGGGACTAGACGAAATCTTTACCGACGCTTCCAGTGTGGCGTTACTTCCACTCGACTTGTAATCCCCGTTCACCAACCCTTTCCCTCAGGCCCAGCAGCACCTGGTGGAGACTCAGGAGCTGCACAGTCAAGTCACAGAGCTGGAGGACAAGCTGGCAGACGCGCGGCTTGATAATACGAAGATGAAGAACCAGATTACAGACTTGAAGACCAATTATGAGATCCAACTCTGTGATATGCAGACCAAACTCAATGAGGTGAGTGGAGAGAGAGAGAGAGAGAGAGAGAGAGCGAGAGCAGCTATGATTACCAACTCTGTGATATTCAGACCAAACTCAATTAGTGTGTGTGTGTGTGTGTGTGTGTGTGTGTGTGTGTGTGTGTGTGTGTGTGTGTGATGTTAACCATAATATTAATGATGATGATGATGAATTTTAACATCCATGTGTGTGATATGGAGACCAACTTCTCAGTAAGCTAGACATCTAAGTTAATTATTTTTCTAGTTTACCTTTCCTAGATAATATATTTTTTATGTTCATCTCTAGGCATAGGTTAAGCAGCCCTTTCCCATACGCCCAGTAGTCTTCCTAGGGGCCACACTTTCACATATCACCACTTCGGCACCAATACCCACCGTCCTTACCTAATATATGCTAGGGCCTCATTCAGGGCTATCTCACTTGTAGCACCAATCCCCACCGTCTATACTGAATACATACTAGGACTCTCAGGCGTATGAAGTGTGGAATAATGTGTTAAGAGGCTCGTATTCTTGTCCGTTGTGGAAGCTCCCTAACACCTCTTCCTTTGCGATTTATTTTTGGATATTGCTGGTTAAAATCCTCTCGTACATTATTTATGCAGTGTATGGTGATGTTCGAAGGATTTAAGTAGCACAGAAGACGCCAGTAAAGTGTAATAAGCAGAATAAATCGCTTAGGAAAAGGAGTATGGTGATGCCTGAAGGATTAATGCAACACAAGACAGTGAGGTGCAACAAACAAAATAAATCGCTCAGAAAAAGGTGTTAGGGAGCTTTAACAGACGAGAATAAGGGCCATGGTCATTTTAACCCTTCTACCCCTATCCTCGCTCCAGTATGAGAAGGATCGACTATCAGGGAGTAGGGTTCTGGAGCCGTCGCAATTGTGGCACTAATATCCACCGTCCATATTAAATACACACTAGGGCCTCCAGAACTCTCTTATGTGTATGAAGTGTGACAAATAGTGTGTTAAATGCCTCTCTATCCCTCCTACCCCTATCCTCGCTCCAGTATGAGGAGGATCGATTACTGGGGAGTGGATCGAGAAGGGTTCCGGGGCTTCGAACACGACTGGAGCTGAACTGGCAGAAGGAGCGAGAGGAACAGCAAAGGCTTATACAGGAGACAGCAACCCTGGCTAAGGATTTAAGACAGGTAGGGTTCACCTGAGTTTCTTTAATTGCTCTCTCTCTCTCTCTCTCTCTTACTTCAAGTCTTCATTTAGGATGGGAATAAGGATTTGGACAACGATAATGTTGATATTGATGATGATAATGATGATGATGATGATGATATTACTACTGCTGCTACTACTACTACTACCACCACCACCACCACCACTACTAGCAACAACCACAACAACAGCATCAGCAATCAAAATCCACCTTCCCTCCACCTCCCCCAGTCTTCCACCCTACCTCTCATCCACATCTCTTCCACTCCACCCATCATCCAGCTCTCTCTCTTCCACTCCACTTCG
>NC_137067.1:1571661-1576661 GCF_032717465.1 Coenobita brevimanus | reverse complement strand
CATCACAAATCTTATCTTTTCAGGATTTCGACAGGGTCCCAAACAAGCGACTTAGATACGATAGGAGAGAAGAAAAAGAAAAAAGGCGTCGTAGGAATTATTTCAAAGTTAACCAAGAGTCGATCTATTGAAGATTCGTCTACTGGAGGATCTATCGTGGGTGCGGGGGTGAAGGTGAGTAGATAGATAGATAGATAGATGGGGTGATAGATAGGGTGACTGATTTTTGGCATACGTAGCTCGATCGATTGAAGAAATGGATTGTGTTTTTTTTTTACATTGATTCAGAGGGACACACACACACACACACACACACACACACACACACACACACACACACACACACACACACACACACACACACACACACACACACACACAGAAATCCAGGTAGACACAGACGCATAGAACCACACACCCACACCTACACCCACACCCACACACACACACACCTCCCACACATACAGGAATTGACCCTTTTCATGCCTTCAACCACAGTCTAATTCTCTCCTGCCAATTAACACAAGCAAATTTGGGGAAAAAATCTATGTAGAATTTATATATGATTTTCTGTTTATTGTAAAAAAATTGAACTTGTTATTTTACGTGGAAGTATTAGTGTAGAACTTTTCCTTTTAATGTGGCATAGTTTTTACTGCTTTCTTTGTTAGAGGCGTCTGTGGGAAGGAAAATGAATGGAAATAAATGGGTATTGTTATTATTATTATTATTATTATTATTATTATTATTGGTGGTGGTATGGTATGGTATGGTAAGGTGTGGGATGGTTTGGTTTGGTAGGGTAGGGTAGGGTAGGGTAGGGTAGGGTAGGGTTGGGTAGGGTAGGATAGGGTAGGGTATGATAGGGTATGGTAGGGTATGGTAGGGTAGGGTATGGTATGGTATGGTATGGTAGGGTAACAGGAATAAAAAGAAGACTAAGATCACCATAATTCCAAGCCTCACGCCCATGTCCCACCTGCAGGCGATGGGCGTGGGGGTGGGCGGCTCCGGCAGCGATTTACCTGGCGAGGTGGAGAAGGAAGGGAAGGTGAAGGGCAAGCTGAAGAGTTTATTTAGAAGTGGCCCGCCTGCCAGATCACGCAGGTGGGTGTTGGGGTGCGTACGTTGTGAGTGTCCCGTGTTGTGGTGTCCCCTGGTGTGTGTACGGCTGGGGTGTCCGCTGTCCAGTTTCGTATGCTCGTCTAAGCTCCCTAACACCTGTTCCTTAGTGATTTGTTCCCGGATATGGCTGGTTAATATCCTCTTGTATGTTTAATGCAGAGACATTGGAAGGATTTATGTGACACAGAAGAGGACAGTAGGGTGTAATGAAATAAATCGCTTAGGAGAAGGTGTTAGGGAGCTTCCTTAACCGACGAGTATGAGTCTTGGGGAGTGTCCGGTGTGAATGTCCTTTGATATTTGATGATGATAGTGGTGATGATGATGATGATGATGATAGGGAGAAGGAGGAAGAGGAGGAAGAAGATGATGATGAGGAGGAGGAGGATAATTATGATGATGATGATGATGATGGGTGATGAAGATGATGATGATGATGATGATGATGATGATGATGATGGTGATGAAGATGATGATGAAAAAGAATGGTGTTAAAGATGATGATGATGATGATGATACTACTACTATTAATGATGATGATGATGATGATGATGATGATGATGATGATGATGATGATGACTCTCTCCTCCCAGCATGGAGCGTAATTCAGAGCGAGATGGACCCAATGTTAAAACAGTCGCCAGCAACTTCGAGTCTGACGCAGCTTCGGTAAGTCACCCCTGAAAGTCAAAGAAAATGGAGGTAGGATGAATTATTATTATTATTATTATTATTATTATTATTGCTATTATCCTTCTAATTATTGCTATTCTTTTTCTTCTTCATAGTGTTCTTATTCTTGTTGCTGCTGTTATTATTATTATTATTATTATTATTATTATTATTATTATTATTATTATTATCATTATCATTATTATTATTATATTAAAGACAGCTCAGATTTTTCGCGTTCGCCTCCTGATCAGAATATGAACCGAATTCCTATTGGCCACGGGTGCATTCCAAACACCTTTTCCTAAGCGATTTATTCCTCACTTATTTGTATGATATTTATTCTGATAACGACACAATTTCCTTTGATAACACGGAAGAAAATGCTGAGGTATATTTTGCAGGATAAATCGCTAAGGAAGAGGCGTTAGGAAACGAATCTATACCTTAAATTTCGGTGTTGGAGAGATTTTAAGGGAGCTCTCTCTCTCTCTCTCTCTCTCTCTCTCTCTCTCTCTCTCTCTCTCTCTCTCTTGCCCAAATGATACCAAGAAAAGTATTGTAAGTGGCGTCTGAGATTCCAAACACCTTTTCCTTAGCGATTTATTTTGCATATCACAAATTAACACCACCTTGTGTGTTATCCAGCCAGCTTTTTACATCAACATAATTTCCATCAGTAACACACAATAAGCAGGTGAAGGTCCAGGCTAAATCGCTAAGGAAGAGGCGTTAGGGCGTCTCCATGGCAAAAGTCCCATAGAAGTTAAAGGTCCCTATCCAACAGCTCCAGTGCCAGGCCATAATCATCCTTATTTACCCTCGACAGAAGAGCGAAAGTGACTCGGAAGAAGAGGCGTAATTAAGACCTGTATTTTTTGGACGACAGGTGCAGTTATTATTATTATTATTATTATTATTTTTGACACCTGGCAGTGTTTCCAGTGCTGCTCTCTCTCTTTTTCTTTCATTTTCTCACTTTCTTGCTCTCTCTCGGTCTTCCTCTCCTTCCTTTCCTTTCGTTCTTTCTCTCTCTGTGTCTTCCTTTCTCTGGCATACTCTCTCATGTCTTCTTATTCTTTCTTCTCTCTCTCTCTCTCTCTCTCTCTCTCTCTCTCTCTCTCTCTCTCTCTCTCTCTCTCTCTCAGCGCATAACGCAACGCTTGATCGACTCGTGTTTATCGCCTTGCATCTCAAAGTCGCTGCAGTTTGACAAATATTACTGAAAAAATAATGAATATCTTTTTTTTACACCTAATATTGCTCTCTCGTGTTTTCTGGGGACGGCTGACATTATCACTACATCAAAGTCCTTATTTTCGTTCGTTATGGAAGCCCCCTAACACCTTTTCCCAAGCGGTTTGTTTTCGTTACACTTTACCCTCCTCTTCTGGTATCATCATAGTCTGTTTAAATGACGTACAGAATTGGCCAGTCGTATTAAAAGATAAATCGATAAGGAACAGGTGTTAGGGAGCTTCCTTCACCTGGATTTTGCTGACTACCACACACACACACACACACACACACACACACACACACACACATACACATATACCCAGACATACAAGCACACACACACACACACACACACACACACACACACACACACATACACATATACCCAGACATACAAGCACACACACACACACACACACACACACACACACACACACACACACACACACACACACACACACACACACACACACACACACACACACAACACAAAGGACTAAAGGAAGCAGAAATCGGTGCAGGGTAGACTCTAGTACACCTGACAGAGCCGTGCCCGGAAAACACGAGACAGGAGGGAGCAATGTTTGGACACCCCTGTATTTTCACGTGTGTTGCCAAGCTTATTCCTTTCAGCTTCGTTCCTGTACTACTTGGGTGAGCTTTTGTTTATGTAATTAAGCTCTTGTTTGTCTATATTTACTGAGCACAAGGGAGCTGACGGGGAGCCTTCGCGTGGTGGCACTGTGCATCCTAGTCGGAGCACCTGCGGCGTCCACCCGGGAGCCAAACCCCCCCCTCATATTTCCCCCGCACCTCGCCGTGGGAAGGGCCCTGGTGTGACCCTGGTGAGGCGGTGTGTACCACAAGGGGGCGCCGGATCCCTACACGGTGTATGTACCGTACTGTACCTGTAGCACGGCCCCACTGAACCACTGGCTTACCTGTGGTCGATAGGTCTGCTCTCCCACACAAACTAGGATTAAACAACAACAACAAAAACTTAGCAAGAGAGACGAAATTGTTTTAAAAGAGGCAAAAACTGAACACACTGAACTGAAAATTTTGAGAGACGATGTAAGAATTATTTGAGAAGTGATACGGACCGGTAGACTAAGTTGGTTTGGACTTGTAGTATTGGTGGTAGTTGTAGTGTTCGTGATGGTGGCAGTGGTGGTAGTGGTGGTAGTATTAGAAGTAGTAGTTGTGGTGACAGGGATGGTAGTACTAGTAGTAGCAGCAGTAGTAGTAGTAGTAGAAGTAGTAGCAGCAGTAGTAGTAGTAGTAGTAGTAGTAGCAGCAGCAGCAGCAGTAGTAGTAGAAGTAGTAGCAGCAGTAGTAGTAGTAGTAGTAGTTGTGGTGATGGTGGGATGAGTGAAGGGTGATATTATTATTATTATTATTATTATTATTATTATTATTATTATTATTACTATTATTATTATTATTATTATTATTATTATTATTATTATTATTATTTTTATTTTTATTATTATTAAGCACAACTCCAGACTCAGTTAAACGTGAACCCAGTGGACTGCAGGCTTGTGTTACCCTCCTCCTGCAGTCCACCATCGTCATTTCGGGGGATAGGGAGGGAGTTGAGGGACGTGTGTATAACCAGGCAGTGGATCCACCTGGTTATATCAGTGCCACCACGCGAAGGCCTCCCTCTCCACCACCAGAGAGAGAGAGAGAGAGAGAGAGAGAGAGAGTTGTCACTGAGTAGAGGTTATATAAGAGAGAAATATTACTGATAAAAAAATAGATGTCTTTCAGCTTCCGTCTCTCTCTCTCTCTCTCTCTCAACCATTCATGTACCTATATGTCCGTCTGTCTATCTCTGTTTATCTATCTGTGCATCTATCAGCCTGTCTCTACGTCTCTCTCTCTCTTTCTCTCTCTATCCACCTATCTATCTATCTAACTATCCATCTATCTATCTATCTATCTATCTATCTATCCAC
>NC_137067.1:1559161-1569161 GCF_032717465.1 Coenobita brevimanus | reverse complement strand
GTCTGTCTGTCTGTCTGTCTGTCTGTCTCTCTCTCTCTCTCTCTCTCTCTCTCTCTCACACACACACACACACACACACACACACACACACACACACACACACACACAACATAATTCTCACTGTAGTCACTCTGTCTCTGTCTGTCCGTCTGTCTGTCTGTCTGTCTGTCTGTCTCTCTCTCTCTCTCTCTGTCTCTCACACACACACACACACACACACACACACACACAACATAATTCTCACTGTAGTCACTCTGTCTCTGTCTGTCTGTCTGTCTGTCTGTCTCTCTCTCTCTCTCTCTCTCTCTCTCTTTTACAGCGTGATTCTTATATACTAACACTAACACATACAACATCTGCTTTGGCTAATTGAAGGAAACTTTGCAAGCTTTTGAGATGAATAAAAAAATAATTACATTTATAAATTAAAAAAAAACTTATAGCCATAGACAATCTTTCCATAATTTCCCTAGACGGCTCCCTAACACCTCTTCCATAGCGATTTATTTTTGGATAAGGCTGGGTAATATCCTGTACGACGATATTGGATTTACGTAACACAGGACAGTAAGGTGTAATAAGCAAAATAAATCGCACAGGAAAAGGTGTTAGGGGGTTTCTTCAACTGACAACTGACGTACGAGGGAGTTTGTACAATACTGTAAATGGAATTGGCAGAATACGGTATATTAAAATGATTTGACTCTGACTTGGTCCAGATTTTCGTCCTTTTGCAGCTTATTTCACGTAGCTCAGTGGCAGAAAAAGACAATATTACAGCTCTACATCCTCTCCATAGCACTTCTTCGTGACTGGCACTTTATTTGGGCGTTAATTTATTGTTACAACTCAGCTCTCAAGATGGGGAGACTGCAATTTTAAGCCAAGTTAGAGTAAAATGGGTATAGACGATTTTTGTTAACATGAAAAAATCTAAATACAAGTTCACTGTTTATTACAATAACTTAAGAAATAATTATTTACTCCATTATCAAGGCACTTTCTTCCCTTGATAAATTAATATGGTTTTTTTATCAGCTAAATTTATGCACATTCCTGATACCTCAAACCCAAAATGATCTTCCCCAAAACGTATGGAATAATTTTTTACTCATGAAGGCATGTTCTTCCTTGATAAATTAATTAGGATTTTTAAGGATTTTAAGGATTTTTTAAAATGGATTCCCTGTCAAAAGCGTGTAATCTGTGTCTCCCCAACCAATATATATACAGAGCGAGAGTCCAAAGATTACGAAACTACAGTAATTTAGGATTTTAAATTTTTTGATATGAAAACCTTTACTAAAATCTCTCTTTCCATTTTACTCATTTGTCTTCAGGATCAATATTGTCAAGTATAATTAAAAGGTGTGTGTGTGTCATTTTCTATAGTTAATTATGCGTGACAAATATCTGCTAATTATGAACAGAAGTTTTGGGTTGGAATAAGGGTAAAATGCTCGATAATTTATACCAATACACCCTGCTAATTTCTGGAGATTTTTTGCACACACACCTGGTATAAAAGTGGTATTATAATTAGAGACGCAACACTAACAGGTTTTTCTTGAACCACACATTTATTGAAAAAAACAGATTTGTTTTAATTCCATCATTCCAGTGACAATTGTTGGTTTAATTCAGACGATTTTATTAAGTTTAGAGGAGGGATTTTAAAACAGAATGGGATTTATGTAGCTTCAATAAATCCCTTCATTATCACTGCCCCTATACTGTTTTAATCCCAGAATCCGTTGATGTGATTTTTGGTTTAATTCAAATATTTATTCAGAAAGGTGAGGATTTTCAAACAGAATGGGATTTATGTAGCTTCAATAAACCTCTCCTTTACCGTTGACCCTAAGCTTGAAAAATCGTATAGTGGAGGCAGTAGACTGGGAAATGTCACTTGGATTCAGAGGGTTAAGCCACCTGTGTACTAATTCCTTCCCTCGACCTCAGATAACCTCCATGGATAGCGATATCAGTGCCCCGGCGGCCCCAGTGATGCGCAGGTACCGGGCAAGAGGCACACTGGGATCTATGACCAAGGCGCAATCCACATCCGCCATCGGTCGCCAGGGGTCATTTGAGACGGAGGTGTGAGACAGCAGCCGGGGACCCACTACATCGCTATTCTAGGAGATTCATCCTTGCCGCACCAGCCTCCGAGGACACAGCGCCTCACCACATTGATGTTCGCGGGTGTCTTCCATACCACACCTGCCTCCGAGGACACTGCGCCTCACCACACTGATGTTCTCGAGTCTCCTCCATACCACACCTGCCTCCGAGAACTCTAGCGGCTCACTACGCTGCTGGTCAAGGAGGCTTTTCCATGTGACACCTACCTCCAAGAACTCTATAGCACCTCACTATACTGCTGTTCGAGGAGGCTTTTCCATGCCATACCTGTCTCCTAGAACTTTAGCACCTCACAATGCCACGTTCCAGGAGAATCGCCCACACCGTACCTACCTTCAAGAACCGTAGCGCACTGAGAAAATCTTCACGCCATGAGAAGAACTTTAGCTGCGCCTCACAGAACCCTTGTTGACCATCGAAGAACTCCTTTTGCACATGAAGGCACTCGTGCATTGTCTGGTGGAACTCTTCAAGCAAGGATAAAGTTTGTTCTCAGAGCTGTATTACATCCTTACAGGGAATTACTTTTACACTGTTGCAGAGAGTGGCCACAGGCAATCTGCACAGCCTCGTTCAGCCTAAGGAAGGTGCTCTACTCTATGTATATAATGGACTACTGAATGTTGTCAATATTTTGTTGTTGGTTCCTTCTCATCTGACGAATTAGCTGGATAAATACTAGTCAAGATGAGCACTTAAAAGCTCCTGTTCTCCCTGCTAAGGCTGAGGCTGCGCAAAGGTACAGGAGTGTTCCTCAAAGACAGAGTACCGGTACAATTCATGTAGCGCATCCCTAACCCTTAGACGATGACATGACACTCCGAACTTGATGTGAACTGAATAATGGAACCTTAATGCCAGTTATGAAAGACCAAATGGCACCAGTACTAAGCTGAACTCAGTCGTCTGGCAGTATAGATACTCGTATAGAGTTGTTGCGATTCCTATCATCGTCAGAGGGTTTTGAGATGTTCCTCACCTGAGTGCTCTTCATCCACATACTTACACTCACTAAGTTTGTAAACAAGCATGTATAAATGCAAAGGTACATAGTTTCTTACTGGTATATATTTGTTATGCCTGTGGGTATATCCACAGGCCACCCATTTACTACTTATGTATATTTGGCATCGACGAATATGCAGACTGTTTCATCTGCCAGACGTTCCACTGACATTTTTAGAGAGAACTTCTGCTGCGAATTTGCACCCAACCCCACGGACCCCAATTCACACGAACTATACTGAGTTTAAGTTCATGGAAGACTTATAATTTGATCCTCACTCATATCATCCAAACTATTTACACCAGAACCTGAGTGATTTAATAATTCGCTTCTACAGAAACTTGTTTATGCTAAAAATTGGGCATTAGCCTTTGTAAAGACTTTATTATTGAATTATATGGATACTAGTTTACCAAAAAAATATCGTGTTGAGGTCCTTATAAAAACTTTCCCCTATATATTCCGCAGACAGGGAATTTGAGCCATTGAGGGACTTTTTCTGAGATGGTCCTGTTTAATTGTCCCAGCATCAGTGGCCAAGAGTACCTGAATAGGATTTGTTTAACCTTTGGCAAGTCAGGTTTGATGCAGTTGTGTTTATTTGTGTATAATGAATGTCAATTTTTGCCCCCCCCCCCTTCCTCCTTTCTGTGTCAGTTTAACATATCACTTTTGTAACACGTCTGAGCTGTATTCTCATTAGCACACACGACTTCATAGCCCATCTTCCTTAGTGGAATATTTAACATAACACCTGACTCTTCTCTTGCAAGTCGTTTACGTCTGTTCAAAATCAGCCTAGTTTGTCAGTACCATACAAGAATAAAATCAGAATGATGCTGAAGGTAAAAATAATTATAGAAATAAATCACTGAGAGATGTTTTCCGAAATCTATGAAGCTACTGAGACTGCAAACTGTATATTGCTTCCCTGTCGCAAGCTTTGTTTTTAGGCAAAGTCTCATGTAATCTCGTCAGTGTAGTTCTAGTGTCAATTTGTACCGTAAACTGCTGTCCCATAATGTAAACTGCTGTCCTATGATGTTAACTGCTGTCGTAGGCTCTAATGACGTGCGACAGGAGACAGCCGAATGTTCTGGTCATTTCTAAGTCAACTTCGCTACTTTCCACTGTAGAGTAAGGAGCCTTTGAACATTCGGATCAGCTGCTAATCACTTTTTTTTTGTCATGATCCCAGACACATGAATTCTAGGTCTTAAACGTCCTCCCCCCCCCATTATATATCTTTTACCCTCTGCTTTAGTTCATCATTGATCGATCAGTCTTGTCTCGCAGCGGCACCACGCAGACCACCTCTGGATTTTGACCCGCTGAGCCTGGGAACGCAATTTTCAGTTCATTTCAATTCCTGACGATTTTCTTGAGCTAATGGCAGATTTTTGCACTGCAGGGGTTTGAAATAGCATCAACAAACCCCACCAGAACAAGAGATCTTTTCAAAGTTGAGTAAAATCGTCTGGTAGTTGGATATAGAGATCAAAAATAAATCGCCCGGAGGCAAGGGGTTAAAGATGAGCCAGGTAACTCACTGAAGCTAGTCCTCATCTAGTCCAGACAAGACGCAACCATGCTGCTGGAAGTATCGGTCTCTCAGTCCATGTCGCTGGTTTTACGAAGCCCTCCTTTCAGTATTACATGTCACGAAGCTTTCCCTTCAGTACTGTAACACGTAAATTACATTGCTCCAAGCTGGTGTTGTCTAAAGCCTCCTAGTTCTCGCCAAAACTGAACCATGAAGAGAGGCACTAAGGCGGCATGGAGGAAGGATGGTGGTTACGTTACAGCCACACTCCTGGAAGACTTATGCTCCCGGCGGCGTCCTTCTTACCTCAGCCTGTACATAATGTAAACAAATGCTCTTTCATCCTTTCAGAAATATGTTGCATGAATATATTACCAAAAAAAAATAGGTAAATTTTACAGTCAATTACATGTTTTATTTACAATGCGTTTTATTTCCCTCATATTTCTTTTTATGCTGGGAAGAAGGAACCAAAGGCCACGACGCCTATAAATGGGTAAAAATATGGAAAGGGTGTCGTAACGAAATGTGTCAAAATGAATTGGGTGTCATATTGAAATGGGTGCCACAATAAATGGGTGACACAAATGGGTGTCACAATGGGTGTCACAATAAATGGGCGTCACAATAAATGGGTGTCACAATGGGTGTCAAAATAAATGGGTGTCAGAAATGGGTGTCACAATAAATGGGTGTCAATAAATGGGTGTAACAATAAATGGGTGTCACAATAAATGGGTGTAACAATAAATGGGTGTCACAATAAATGGGTGACACAATAAATGGGTGTCACAATAAATGGGTGACACAATAAATGGGTGACACAATAAATGGGTGACACAATAAATGGGTGTCACAATAAATGGGTGACACAAGTGGGTGTCACAATAAATGGGTGTCACAATAAATGGGTGTCACAATAAATGGGTGACACAATAAATGGGTGTCACAATAAATGGGTGTCAATAAATGGGTGTCACAATAAATGGGTGTCACAATAAATGGGTGTCACAATAAATGGGTGACACAAGTGGGTGCCACAATAAATGGGTGTCAATAAATGGGTGACACAAATGGGTGTCACAATAAATGGGTGACACAATAAATGGGTGACACAGTAAATAGGTGTCACAATAGGTGGGTGACACAGTAAATGGGGATTGAAAAGCCTTGTGGGACCCAGCTAAGTAAATTGGCTCCTTCAGTACTTATAAATTCAAAGTGATGCTGTCGACTTAACCCACGCATGGTTGGGACAGCTCTAGGAATCAGACTAGTGCCTAGGTATTTTACTGCAACGTTGGATTGCTTTAGTCCGCGATGGTTCCCACACTCCGGTTTTCTCCCGAGGCTCCTTTGGCCCACGCCCAGCTGAAGAAAACCGTCTGGCGTTTGCTGGGAATGAATACGAGAGTTGTTCCGAGCATGAGAGGGTTGATAAGGGCCATACTGTCACTGTCAGACTCTTATAACTTCACCCACTCTCCCCGCCTCCACTCAGCACGGATGATTTTCCACCCTCCTCCTTCGTATACCTATAATTCCAACTGGTTTTCCATTCTAAGGTCTTTTTATTAGCATTATAATGGTGTTTCTTTGTGGATTTTAATGTTTATATAGTTTTTGAGATGAATGTTTACGTTTTTTGAGCAGTCAGTGTGCCAGACGTATGACAAATAATATTACTTCCTTCCATTATGGCTACTGTTGCAATATGGTGATTTTTTGGCTGTGGAATTTAGCGTATATTATAGAACTGAAAGCATTAGGAGAAACACACTGAGGTGGTTTGGCAATGTGGAGAGGATGGAGAGTGAGAAACTGAGAGGAGAGTGTATGTGAGTGAGGTGGTGGGGGAGAGACGGAGAGGGTGGCCAAGGATGAGATGGAGGGATGGAGTGGAGAGGTATATGAGGGAGGGGGTGTGTGAGCTGGGAGCAGGACAGTGAAATGGCGGGGGACAGGGCGACGCGGAGGCTATTTGTTTGTGGCCACCCCGTATGGGATTAAGACGTCTAGCAATAGATATATAGATAGATAGAAAGCGAATCTAGAGAAATCATTTATTTATTTCCACGTAACAGGACATATAGTGAACATAGGGATCTAACTTTTTTTTTTTTTTTTTACGCTAGACACATCTCACACCGCACCACATCATACCATCACATACATGCACCACACCACACCACACCACACCACACCACACCACACCACACCACACCACACCACACCACACCACACCACGCCACAGAGGGCGGTGGAGCTGCCAGGTTACACAAACATCCCTAAACTCCCTCCGTATCCCCCGACAGGAGGATGGCAGGCTGCAGAAAGGGGACAACTTCAGCCTGCAGTCCACTGAGATCACGTTCACCTGCGACCACAACAGTAGGAGGAACAGCAAGGCAAAAATTAACACAAAATCTGTGTAACTGATTTTATTTAAAGTTGGTAAATTGAGTGGTAGGTGGGGACGCTCACCATCCACTCACTTGATGTAGAGCTGCTCTCAGGTGTCTGCCCTCTCCTCTCCTCCATCCTTCTTTCCATCCATCCTCTTCTATCTTTCCTTCATTCTTTCCTCGTCTTTCTGCCTACGGGTGACTTTACACTTCCTCTTCTTTCTTTCCTTCATTCTTTCCTCTTCCTTCTGCCTGTGGGTGATTCTACACTGAGTGACAAGCCAAATGGTTTCCTGTACAACAGGAAACCATTTACTACGCTGGGTGGTAACCATATAACCAAATTTTGGCGCGTGGTGATTTAGTGGGTAATTACGGCGCTCCAATCGGATTGATCCGGTGAAGGTTTATATCCAAGGGATGGTTGGGGTTTATTGCTCACGTAATGCCACTCAGGGATGAGTGAGGCTGGTCACTCTCATCTTAAATGTCAGGACCAACTTGCCTAGCTCCGGGCTCCTACACTCCTCATGGAGCAGCGTGGGATTGGATGATGGATGAATAGATGGAGACATGGAGAGCAGGAGTGGATAGCCAGTGCAGTTTCAGGAATTTAGGGCCCCGGGGCTAGGCTAGAGTCTACCTTGTAATTAATCATAGAAAACGTTTTGGGGGAAACTTAACTAAAACTGTTCCCCCATGATTTTAGTCGGAGGCTTCAGGGGTATTATTATCAAAAGAATGGGCCGTAGTCAGGCTGCCATGGAGGGCTTCGTGACACTTCTACCTTAGCGACTTATCAAGCTTCGTAACACCTACCTTGGCGAGTTATAAGGCTTCGTAACACCATTGCCTTAGCTGCTTATTCCGAACCCTCCACCTTACCACACGACACCCGAAGCAGTGTCGAGTGTAATGATACAGTTCCTCGTCTGGGTAGAGGGAGTGGTGGCGTGGAGGGCAGAGGGGGAGAGGGGCGAAGTGGCGGAACAGAGGTATTGACGGTAGAACAGCTGGCCGGGCGGCGCAGTTATAGTTTTGGTCTGGTTGGCGTTACTTGCGTTCTTTTTGTTGGTCTGTTCCTCTGTCCCTTGAGGTAAGTGGCGTTGTGGTTTTATGCGGTGTCCTGGGAGTTGCTTGGAATTATTATTATTATTATTATTATTATTATTATTATTTTAGTTTTGCTCAGTTTTAGATTCGTCCAAAACAGTGTCAGGATTTTTTTTGTCTATAAACCAATTTTGGTCTTGCTATTTGACTCGTTCAGCCAGTTTTCTTTCTTATTTTTGGCATTTTTCTTTTGTCACTCCTTAATCTCGTAAGGGGTGGTCACAAACAAATCGCCTCCATGTCTCCGTCCCCCGTCATTTCACTGCCCTCCTCCCCCAGCTCACCCCCCCCCCTCTTATACCGCTCCACTCATCTCTCCATCTTTTTGACATTGCTTACCAGTTATTATAAGCTTTTGAAACGGCGGAGGACAGGGCGACACGGAGGCGATTTATTTGTGGCCATCCCTTACAGGATTAAGGCGTCTGGCAATAGATAGATGAACTTTGATTTTCGATTTGCCTTTTTCGATTTATAAGCTTTTGACTTAGCTTTTTCGATTGATGTAAGCTAATAAATGGCGGGGGGACAGGGAAACATGGAGGCGATTTGTCTGTGGCCACCCCTTACGGGATTCAGGCGTCTGGCAATATAGTTAGACTGATTTTAGACCGAGATATGCTTTTGACTTCGGTTTTCCATATAAGGTCTTTGATTATCTATTATAAGCTTCTGTCTTTTTCGATTAATATACGCTTGACTTTGCTATTCCGTCAATATAAGCTTTTGACTCTTCCATTAATATAAGCTTGACTTTCAATTAATGTAAGCTTTTGAAATGGCGGAGGACAGGGAGGCGATTTGTCTGTGGCCACCCCATACGGGATTCAGGCGTCTAGCAATAGGTAGATAGACTTTGCTTTTAGACTGATATAAGCTTGACTTTGATTTTTGATTAAAGCTTTTGACTTTGATTTTACGATTAATGTAAGCTTATAAATGGCGGGGGACAGGGAAACATGGAGGCGATTTGTTTGTGGCCACCCCTTACGGGATTAAAAAGTTTGGCAAGAGAGACTTTGATTTTCGACAAATATGAGCTTAATACGTTCCTTATCCGTTAATATAAGCTTTTGAGTTTGATTTTGAGAATGATATAAGCTTTTGACTCTGGTTTTTCTATATAACTCTTTTAGCCTTGGTTTTCGGTAAGACATATTCGACCTTTTCGTTAGCCATTGATTTCGGCAATTTCTTATAAATCCGGTAATCCAGTCTTTCAAAAAAAAATATATATATATATAGTTCTAAATTACCAAGCCATAGATATGATTATTGTACATTGGTTAATAAGGGACGCTACGCACAAAACATATTTGAACTTCCAATTGCTCTTACATCCCTCTGCTTTTTCTTATCGTATTTTCTAGGTGAATATTTTTAAACGGCCTACTTCCTGTGATGCTTAAATGTCATACTGATTAATGGAATTGTGAGTTTCATTCACGGTTTCAAAATCTTACGAGGGAAAGTTCTGAAGATTTGGGTACATAGTCTTGTTACTCTCCAGCACTTCTTTCTTTGCTTTGAATTATTTTTTAGCTTTTGTTTTGCATGTTTATTTTAGCTCTCTTTGTTAATTATCTTTTATTAGCTTCTTTATTTTGAGTTATTTTTGTTTTAGCTTCGTTTTGAATTATCTTTATTTTGGTTTAGTTCAAGCGGTACTATCAGAAAGAAGTGCTAGAGAAATAATTTTTTTGAAATAAAAGGCAGTTTGAATTTGAAGTCTCTTTAATATATATCTGATCGCCAGGTTATGTTGGACTCTGCTGCTTTAACCCTGCC
>NC_137067.1:1549161-1554161 GCF_032717465.1 Coenobita brevimanus | reverse complement strand
GACACCGGAAGCTGTTTTTTAATCTCTCCAGGTACAAAGTTACGAGGCCACAGGGAACGGACTGCATACCTAGCGTCACTGCTTTCGTAACACCATTTCTTAAGCGATTTATGCGAGCGAGCGAGTGAGGGATACTCTGAGACAAACAACAGGGTGATAGAACGCAACACCAGGGCTCGTAATCTCTTAACGTCAAGAGGCTCCCCTAACACCTGTTCCTTTGCGATTTATTTTCGGATACCACTGGCTGGAAAAATTTATAGGCTTTTTTTGAGTGTCCTCTCTCAAAACCTGCCACCATATGATTGAAAAAACGAAAAAAAAAAAAAAAACGCGAGACTGACTAAAACTGAGTGAATTTTGAATATTATTATAGATGTGGGGGACTTTTGCATATCACTAAAAAAAGTATATAAAAAAGTGGTATCCTGTAAGCCAAGAAACCATTTACAACGCTGGGTGGTAACCATATAACCAAACCATACGTGCTCCCTACGTGTCAGCAAGTGGGTTGGTGGAGGGTTAGTGCCCCTCCCTGTAAAACAAATAATTCAAAGTCAAATGGCCACCCCTGACAGGATTATGGCGTCTGGCAATAGATAGATAGATAGATGAAATTCCATGGGTCTTAGTACGAGGTGGGAATGAGTCTCCTTGGTTACTAGTCAAACTCTCAGTGTACTAGATATATTATGACTGATGTGTCAACAAGTGGGTTGGTGGAGGGTTAGTGCCCCTCCCCGTAAAACAAATAACTCAAAGTCAAATGGCCACCCCTTATGGGATTATGGCGCCTGGCAATAGATAGATAGATAGTAAGTCGACTGGTCTAAAGAATTCAAAGTAGGCATTGATATTCTTCTTTGAGCTCACTGAACAACATATCAAAACGACGCTCTTCTTTGAACTAAAATAATTAGGAAGGTACTTTGAGTCGACTGTGCTCAAGTTTTCAAAGAAGACATTAATATTAGGCAGCTGAAACGACTCTCCTCTTCTTTGAGCTTAAAAATAGATCAAAGCAACACTCTTCTTTGGACTAAAAAAAGAACATTATCAAAGTACTAGAGTCGACTGGTCTAAAAATATCAAAGTAAGCATTAAAATTCTTCTTTGAGGTAAAATAACAATATATCAAAGCAAAACTTTTCTTCTTTGAGCTTAGAAAAATATATATATCAAAGCAAAACTCTTCTTCTTTGAGCTTAACAAAGAATATATCAAGGCATAACTCTTCTTCTTTGAGATTAAAAAAAGGATAGATCAAAGCATAACTCTTCTTTGAGCTTAAAAAAGGATAGGTCAAAGCATAACTCTTCTTCCTTGAGCTTAGAAAAATATGTATCAAAGCAAATCTCTTCTTTGAGCTTAACAAAAAATATATCAAAGCATAACTCTTCTTCTTTGAGCTTAAAAAAGGATAGATCAAAGCAAAACTCTTCTTTGTGGTAAAATGAGAAAAGTTGGCAGAACTCGCTAGCCCAATCTCGCTTCGCTCCATCAGGTGTGGAAGTTTCCTATTTCCATTCATTTAAAAAAACTAAATAAATGCGTTACAAGATGAATTATTTCCCCTGTGGCTTCGTAAATACACAAATATACGAAAAACATGACACAAATTCATCAATAAATACACAGATACATCCAGCCATAAATCCATCCAATCTACTTTTAAATCCACTCGAATTTTTGCACCCCCCCCCTCCCCTGAAACTTATAAAACAGGGTGATGGAAAAATATTATTCGTTGCTTGGCCCCTGACTGACATGAAAGGCGAGGTTGGGAAGGCTTTAGATTATGAAGGAGGCAGGGTTGGGTGGGTTGGGTAGGGTTGGGTAGGGTTGGGTTGGGTAGGGTTGGGTTGGGTAGGGTTGGGTTGGGTTGGGTTGGGTAGGGTAGGGTTGGGTAGGGTAGGGTAGGGTAGGGAATGGTATGGTATGGTATGGGAGGGTAAGGTAGTGTTGGGTTGGGTTGGGCTGGGTAGGGTTGGGTAGGATTGGGTAGGGTTGGGTAGTGTTGGGTAGGGTTGGGTTGGGTAAGGTTGTGTAGGTAGGGTATGGTATGGTAGGATAGGGTAGGGTAGTGTTGGGTTGGGCTGGGCTGGGTTGGGTAGGGTAGGGTTGGGTAGCGTTGGGTAGGATAGGGCAGGGTGGGGAATGGTATGGTCTGGTTGGGTAGGGTAGGGTAGGTATGGTATGGTATGGTAAAGTTGGGTAGGGAAGGGTAGGGTAGTGTTGGGTGGGGTAGGGTAGTGTAGTTTTGGGTTAGGTAGGGTAGGGTCTGGTAAGGTAGGGTGCCTTTTGGTTTGGTTTGGTTTGGGTTGGTTGGGTAGGGTAGGGTAGGGTAGGGTTGGGTGGGGTATGGCTGGGTAGGGTAGAGTCTGGTTAGGTAGGGTAGGGTAGGGTCTCGTTGGGTAGGGTAGGGTAGGGTCTGATTGGGTAGGCTGGAGTAGGGTACGATAGGGTAGGGATTGGTTTGGCTAGATTGGGTATGGTAGGGTCAGGTAGGGTAGGGTTGAGCAGACTTGGTGGGGTAAAGGGTAAGGTAAGGTAGGGTACGGCAAAGTAAAGAAGGGTAAGGTAAGGAAAGGTAGGATAGGATAGGATAGGGAGGAATAATGATGTAGAGTTGGGTAGGTTAGGGAGGACTGGGTAGGTATGGTAAGGTAAGGCAAGGTAGGGTAGGGTGAGGTATTGTTGGGAAATCTGGGTACGGTAGGGTGGTAAGGTAGGGTATGTTAGCTGGATAGGGTAGGGTTGGATAGGGTAAAGTGAGGTAGGGTAAGGTAGGGTAGGGTAGGGTGGTGGTGGTGGTTGTTACTGCCGCCTACAACGCTGGAGGTGGATTATGTATTCACCCGTGTGTCTGTCTGTCTATCAGTTCGTGCACAAGTTATCTCTAAAGGTTGTTATCGGATTTCAAGTAAATTTGGTGAATAGGTTGGCAATGGGTCAAGGAAGAGTTGATTAGATTTTAAGGTGGCTCCGGATCCAGATTCAGGAATAATTCATAAATATGAATAGGCGTCGGCAGAGGTATGCCTTCTCTTGAGACTGTTAAAATAGGCAGATTAAAACCGTGGAGTTATACACCTCCGCCAACGACGGAGGTGGAGGTATGCTCATTATGGTTACTTTCTAGTCGCTACTGCATCACCTTGGTCTCTTTGGCTGGGCAGGGAAGCAACTATCCCCGGTGGGTCGTTCCTTAAGTTTCCTAAAACTTTTATGCCTGTGTCGTAGTGTGGTATGTGCGGTGTAGTGCTCTGTTATGCGTGTTATGTCATACAGGCTGTTTTGTAGGCAGGGCACGTGTCAGGTGTCATTCCACCCAACCCGTATCTGAACTGGTAATTGAGGAGGGCTGGGGTGTGATCTAATCTGAGCCAGGCCTGGCAAACTGGATCAGTGTTATCTAAAGGCACCTCTGATGGGTGGGTGGCAGGGGAGAGTGGCAGGTTGCAGCACAGTGTTGGGGTTGAGGTGTTGTAGTGCCCAGAGCGTAAAGTAAATATGTACAGTATGTGTTTCTAAGTGTTTCTTCATTGCTAGCGTTGGAAGGTCTGAAGGGGCGATGTTGCAGAAGTCGGTGTGATGGTGTTGTGTGGTGACTGCGTATGTGCTTAAATGTGTTATGTGGTGTTGTTTGTTATGCGTAAAACAAGAGCCGCTATTCTCCTCGGTTAAGGAAGCTCCCTAACACCTTTTCCTAGGCGATTTATTCTACTTATTACACCTTAGTCTCCTGTGCTACATAAATCCTTCCAACATCCCCATACTTTGCACAGATAAGGTACAAAAAGTTAACAACCCATATCCTAAACTAAATCGCTATGGAGAAGGAGTTAGGGAGCTTCCATAACTGAGGGGGAATACTGCCAATGTGTCTCTCGTATCGAAATATCATCTGACAGGGAAAGATTGTTTTAAAGTGTGAGATGTGGGGGTGATTTTGATGGTCAGAGGTAGTTGCGTGCGGTGCTGGTCTGTTTAGTTTGCAAGGTGCTGTCGTGGGTGTTAGATGTTAGATAGGATGTTAGGATGTTAGACAGGAGGGAGGTCAAAGCTGGAGGGACATGGGACATCACAGGACATCAGTTATTGGGTGTACTGTTTGTAGAATAAAGTGTTTTTATTTGTTATCCCAAGTCTAAATACTCTATGTGCACTGGATCTAGGGATGCACCGCCTCTTGATGTATGTGGGTAGGGTAGGGTAGGGTAAGGTAGGGTAGGGTAAGGAAGGACAGGACAGAGTAGGGTAGGGCAGGGTAGGGTAAGGTAGGGTAGGGTAGGGTAGGGTAGGGTAAGGAAAGGTAGAGTAGGATAAGTTAGGTAGGGTCAGGTAGGGTAGGCCAAACAGCGTCTCCGAACCATACTTTCCACAATACGGAGATACAAAGCAAAACCCACTTAACTTATAACTTGTGATGACCCTGTAACACTTTTTAATTCTAAGTTTATTCTAAAAGAAAAAAAAAAAAACAGAAAAACAGAAATGGCAATCTCTAAATTTAGTGTCAAGATCTGGATGGATTTGTGAGTAAAAAATAAAACAACAATTTTGATTTTTGCCTGGGCACAAAATTCTAGTTTCAATAGATTTAAATTTGAGTTTTTATCAGTAACATCTAGGGTAGTATTATAAGTGGCTCTGGACAACCTAACACCTTTTCCTTGGCGATTCAGTCGACTCATTACACCACAACACCCTCTTCTGTGGTACTAGTGAGAACTATACTGATAAAAAAGAGTTACAAAATTATATAGAGAATGCCGAGGTGCAACGAAAATAAATCGTTAAAGAAAAGGTGTTAGGGAGACTCTTTGCCTCCTAAAATACAACCCTGCTTCCAAAATGTATGACAGAGAAATAAAACTTAGCTCTCAACACGATGGACGGATGGATGGATAGATGGATGGATGGATGGATGGATGGCTGGCTGGATGGATGGATGGATGGATCGACGTGGACTCTTGAATTATTTCCTGAATGAGTTC
>NC_137067.1:1534161-1541661 GCF_032717465.1 Coenobita brevimanus | reverse complement strand
TAAAAACATCCTGTGCCTGGCGATATCTTCTTAGTGGCTTCGTAAATTTCGTAACACCTCGTCCTTACCGATTTATTCTGAATAATTACACTACAGTAACCTCTTTTTCAATCAAATTACAAACCACGTAAATATTAAAACTAAATAACATATACGAGAGTGTTAAGGTATAAAAAACAGAATAAGTAGCCTGAGAAATGGTGCAACGAAGCTTCCTGTACCACGTAGATACGGCCTTGTGTGTGTCTGTCTGTCTAACAAGGCCTCTAGGTATGCAGCAATGTGGGGTTAATACACCTTGAAATCTTGAAGCATGTATGTTTGTTGGTGTGTGTGTGTGTGTTTTCTGTGTCTTTCTCTCTGTGTACAGCCCCACCAGACATGCAGAGAGGGGGGGGGGGATACTTGACGTCACGAAAATTGATTCAAAAGGGCGAACGAAAGGTTGAAATTAGCTATTGATGATGGTGCAGGGGGGGGCCCATCTTGCTCACAAAAACACCTCTCTTTCACCACACCGTCTCTTGCTCTGTTTTGATGATTTGACCGTCTCTTACTTTTGTTGTTTTTGATTGCTTTCACCACCTCTTACTGTGTCTTGATTAATCTTTACCACACCTTTCTTTGTTTTGTTTAATTCTGGCTCCCTCCTGGCGATTTTATTCAGCACGATTGAAAGGCATACGAATTTTCTTCCTCCGTCGCACGAAGTTGAGAGAGAAATGATTTGATTCTGACAACCTCTGGATGATTTTGTTGATAAAGACCGTAAATGGGGATAGAGAGAGGCTGTGGGGATAGGGAGACAGGCTGTGGGGATAGGGAGACAGGCTGTGGGGATAGGGAGACAGGCTGTGGGGATAGGGAGACAGGCTGTAGAGATAGGGAGACAGGCTGTGGGGATAGGGAGACAGGCTGTGGGGATAGGGAGACGGTGTGGGGATAGGGAGACAGGGTGTGGGGATAGGGAGACAGGCTGTGGGGATAGGGAGACAGGCTGTGGGGATAGGGAGACAGGCTGTGGGGATAGGGAGACAGGCTGTGGGGATAGGGAGACAGGCTGTGGGGATTGGGAGACGGTGTGGGGATAGGAAGACAGGCTGTGGGGCTAGGGAAACAGGCTGTGGGGCTAGGGAAACAGGCTGTGGGGCTAGGGAGACAGGCTGTGGGGATAGGGAGACAGGCTGTGGGGATAGGGAGACAGGCTGTGGGGATAGGGAGACAGGCTGTGGGGATAGGGAGACAGGCTGTGGGGATAGGGATAGGCTGTGGGGATAGGGAGAGAGGCTGTGGGGATAGGGAGAGAGGCTGTGGGGATAGGGAGACAGGCTGTGGGGGTAGGGAGACAGGCTGTGGGGGTAGGGAGACAGGCTGTGGGGGTAGGGAGACAGGCTGTGGGGGTAGGGAGACAGGCTGTGGGGATAGGGAGACAGGCTGTGGGGATAAGGAGACAGGCTGTTAATGGGGATAGGAAGAGAGACTGTCACTGTTCCTCTCCCAGGGTCATGTGGACGTGTACCCAGTAGACTGAAGGCTGAAGGTGACTATCTCTTGCCTCACTACCTTGCATTAAAGTGGACAGCTCAAACTAAAAGCAAAATTGAAAGAATAGGCTTTTTTTTAAAGGATATAATAAAAAAACAGATGCCAAAATAATTCTTCATTCCAAAAATAACACACCCATTTAACATAGATTTTTCATACATGCATGTTTTGGTCATAAACATTCTCAAATATATACATACATTTAGAGTTAGTAATACAAAACACATTACGGTGAATTGGCGGGGGACAGGGTGACGTGGAGGCGATTTGTTTGTGGCCACCCCGTATGGGATTGAGGCGTCTGGCAATAGAGAGAGAGATAGAATACAAAACACTATGATTAAGGGATTTACTGTGATTTTCTTTAACTTCTGTAAGACAAGATGAAGAAATGTGGTGAATATTTAAAGACGTATCATTTTGGGTCCTCAGAAAATTAAAGAATTCTTAGTGTCATGATAACTTAGGAATTTTAGAAAGAACATTTGTATTAATAAGAAGAGGAGCTGGAATCTATTTCACCCCATTTTCATTTTTCAGGACAGACAGAGAGAGAACGTAAATATTTAGAGAGGCACATTATTTCTCTAAGATCTCAGTTATTGTTTATGTAATTAGGTGATAAATTGTTTAGGAAATATATAGAGCATTTGTGTTAATATAAATAAACTCTGGAATCTGTGCGAGTACGTTTTCCAAGATCAATCAGAGGCGTTTAGTTAGTCAGGCACATAATCTCTCCATGACATCAGTTGCTGTTGATCTAATTAGGTTATAACTTGTTGAGGGATTTTATAAAGAGCGTTTGTATGTGTGAGAATAGACTCTGAAATCTGCGTGACCTCTTTCAGTTTCTCCAAGACAAGACGAAGACCTGAAGTGAGTTGACTGAGTGGTACTGCTTCGCCTTGGGACCTTAGGAATGTTTCTAAGGCAACATCCTTCCCTGGTAGCATCCCCAGCCCCATCAGGTAAAACCTCCTGACGATCCATGAGTGATGCTGGGACAGGACGTGGTTATAAGCGGAGGAGAAGGCCTGGTGGAGGGACACACGTGGATGGAGGGAGTTCAGAATCGCCTCTGTGAGAAACTGCAGGTGACGCTGAAGACAGGTGAAGAGCAAGGTCCCTGAGAATGGGCGCGTGGAACTGATTCTCCCATACAGGTCCTCATATTGGATCATGGTGGTTAGTGTCCCATAGCTAGACTTGTCCCTACCATGAACGTACTGCTCAAACTCGTGCACACGTCTCTCAAGCATCCTCGTCTGGATCCCTGCGAAGCTACCAAAACTACCGGCGAAGTAGATGAAGTACCGGTAGAGCCTCACGTACTCCTCCAGTAGAATGTCCCCCGCCTTGACACACCTTTGGGAACTCAGGTAAATGATCTGTAGGATGGTGGGCCTTAGATCAGCGAGGGAGACACCGAGAGGCCTGGCAGTAGGTGGGCCTGAAGGTGATACAAGTTTCTGTTCATCCGCCTCGTCTTGAACATCATCATCTGGCCTTTGGTGAACAAAATATGAACTTGAAGCAGAAACAAGTGAATCCTGTCCCTCACCTTCGTCTACAGTTTCATCTTCTGTTTCAGGTTTCAAGGGGACGAGTTTTGAAGTCAGTAGTTTCTCTCCATCACTTTCGTCTTCCGTTTCATCCGGTATTTCAGCTTTTGCGGGAGTGAATTTTGGGTTTGGCGTGATCAGTAACCTTTCCTCTTCAGCTCCACCCTGAAATTCATCGCCTCTTTCAGCTTGTACATGGACGAACGGCTGTGTCTGTTCTGCATAACCTGAAGTCTCTGTCACCTCACTTTCCACTGCGTCTTCACTTTCGTCATCACTCTCTGCATCACTCTCATCATCAGTTAATTCTGCATCCCCCGAGATTTCTGTTTCTGGAGTGGTCAGTTGTAAATCACCCCTTTCATCATTTCCGTCATTTTCCTCGTCTTCCTCTTCCTTTCTATCATCATTTTCTTTATCTTTCTCCTCCTCCTCCTCATTTTCAATCATGGTCCTCCTCTCATCTTCATTAATTATTTCATCTTCGCCTTCCTCTTCCTTCTTATCACCTTCATTTCCTTCCTCTTTTTCATTCCCAGTCATAGTTCTCGTTTCAAAATCCCTCTCATTTTCATTAATAATTTCATCTTCCTGGCTAGGAATGGATATAGGAGCAATTCTATCTGTAACACCCAGAAGCCTATCTCCATCTTTCCTTTCCTCGTTCCCCTCTCCGTCACTCGTCTCAAAGTACCAGTCGCTTTCCTCAGCCTTCCCATCGTCCTCTCCATCAACAACCACTCTACGAAGCTTTCCTGGTGTTCGTGGTTCCGCATTCTCGCTATCCTTGTCACTCTCCACACCACTGGACTCAAATACGTGTTCCTTAAGCAAGTCTTCGTCTTTTTTAGGCATTACAAGACCTAAAATTTTCCCCGACCGCACCCTGACATCCTTAAGTCCTTCCCAGGCCTCTTTCTCCACCTCCTCCTCCACATCCTCGGCCTCTATCTCGTTCCCCATATGACCCTCCATCTTGTCCTCCATATCCTCACCCTCAACCTCCTTCTCCACATTCTCACTCTCCATCTCAGACTCGAGGCCCACTTCTTTCTTCCTATGCATGACTAGTCCTCGAAGTCTTGCAAAAAATACAGCCACCCATCTAAGCCCATCCTGTTTTTCCATCTCCTTTATCTCGTCCTCTCTCTCCATCTCAGACTTGAAGGCCATGTCCTCGAGTGACCTGCTGTTGTGGTCAAGGATGTCTGAGTCTGTCGGGAAGGCCGTGGGTTCGATTCCTGGGCTGGTGAAGAAGAAAGCCAATACCCCAAGGAGGACCATGGAGGCTGGCACCATCACCAACACCAGCACCCAAAACTGAAAAGATAGATAGATAGATAGATGGACAGACAGACAGATATATAGAAATAGAGATTGTTAGGTCAACCCCTTGGCTGATCTTCAACCCTTCTACCATGTTTAGTCAAAATCAGATCAAAATAATGTTACAAGGTGCTCACACACAAACACAAGGGTTGAACTTTGACCTTTCCCTGTGCTCTTGCCCTTTGATGGACTGTTCCCAAAATTTAATCTTCCCTTTCTTGCCTTACCCTTAACATTTCCACCAAGTTTGGCTTAAATCGGATAAAAACTGCTTCAACTGACCTTCTTAGTTAAAATTTGACCTAGTGTGACCTTGACCTATCGTGCTAAAAATATAAGTAAATTCCTGGGCAGACTGTTGACCCTTTCATCATGTTTATTAGAAATTGAATTAAACCTGAATTATTTTATTAACACAAACACAATCAGACACACATACAGACAGACAGGTGACAGAAAGACAGGTGACAGACAGACAGGTGACAGACAGACAGGTGACAGAGACAGGTGACAGAGACAGGTGACAGAGACAGGTGACAAACAGAAAGGTGACAAACAGAAATGTGACAGAAAGACAGGTGACAGACAGAAAGGTGAGACAGACAGACAGAAAGGAAAGGCCTCTCTAGTAAAATAATGTCCCCCTCTCCCTTCGCGAGCACCACCACCACCACCACCACAATCACCACAACCACCACAACCACCACAACCACCAACAACAACAGCCACAAAAACAACGAAAAATAAATGTAACTTTCGTGATCATTACAGGATTATTACAACACGCACACGTAAAAAAAGATATATATATTATTCTTTAGGATTAGGAAGTGACCGACGACCAGGAAGAGGAAGAGGAGGAGGAAGAGGAGGGGAGGAAGAGGAGGAGAAGAAGGAGGACGAGGAGGACGAAGAGGACGAGGAGGACAAGGAGGACGAGAAGGAGGAGAGGAAAGGAAGGTGAAAAGGAAAGGGAGGTGAAGAGGAAAGGGAGGGGAAGAGGAAAGGGAGGTGAGGGAGAAGAAGGAGAAGGAGTAGAAGGAGGGGGAGGAGGAGGAGAAGGGAGGAGGTTGGGGAGGAGGAGGAGGAGGAGGAGGAGGAAGAGGAGGAGGAGGAGGAGGAGGAGGAGGAGGAGGAGGAGGAGGAAGAGGAGGAGGAGGAGGAGGAGGAGGAGGAAGAGGACAGTGGTACAGGGAAGGTGAAAGAGAAAAAAAAATGAGGAAAGGGAGAGAGAGAGAGAGAGAGAAGAAGAGGAGAGAGAGAGAGAGAATAGGGGAGAGGAGGAGGAAGAGGAAGCAGACAGAACTGAGGAAGGGAAGGAGGAGGAACATAGGAAGAAAGAGGGTTAAAGGGAAGGGAAGGAGGAGGGAGGAAGTGAGAAAGCTGGAGGAATGGAGGGAGGGGATAGATAGAGGTGGTTTAAGAATTGAGAGAGTGAGAAAGGGAAGGGGAACTGGGGAATAAAGAGAGAGAGAGGAAGAAAGAGGGAGGGAGAGGAAGAAACGGGAGGGAGAGGAAGAAAGAGGGGATGGAGGGAAGGAGGAGGGAGAGAGAAATATTTTGCATAATGTAACTCCTTAATGTGAAGAGGAAAGACTTAACCTATCCCTGTGGACCGTCTCATCAAGAACTTAATCTGAGTCAAGTCCTTGGCATAACTTACCTCAGACACTCTCCCCAGACACTCTCCCCTCTCTCCCCTCTCCAGACACTCTCCCCTCTCTCCTCTCCAGACACTCTCCCCCCTCTCCTCTCCAGACACTCTCCCCCCTCCCCGCCCCAAACTCTTCCTCCCCTGACCATACATACCCCTTACCCAACACACCACCTCCCAGACTATCTCCCCTCCCCTCCCCTCCCCAGGCTCTCTCTCCCCTAGACGTACTAACTCCCTCCTCAGACACTCGCTTCCCTTCCCCCTCTCTTCTCCAAATCTCCCCCCCCCCCGTAGACAATTCTCCCCCTCCTCAAAACTCCCCAACTAAACCCCCCCAAGATGACAGACAGCCTCCCTTTACCCGCTTCCCTAGGCACCTCCAAATCTCAAACTAGACAGAGTATTTAACATAATTTTCTCCCCTCCTCTCCCCTCCCCTCCCCTCCCCTCACTTGTCACCCCTTCTCCCCCAACGTCCCTCCTCCCCAGACAATATCCCCTCCCCCTTGATGCCTCCCCACTTCCTCTTCCATCTCAGTGTCTCCTCAAAATATCTTTCCTTCCCACTTCCTTATCTCTCCCTAGACGCTTTCCCCCTCCTTCCCTCCCTCCTCAAGACAGCTTTCCCCTCCTTCCCTCCCTCCCCCACCTCCTCTCCCCTCTAAATATCTCCCCTCTCCCCACCTGGCTGCCTTTCCACCCCAGTCAGATCTGTCTGTCCTGAAATACTTCCCAAAAACAAATATCCAGCTAGTCTCCTCTTAATATAATTTTCATCTATATTCTCATGGATTAAGGAAGCTCCCTAACACCTTTTCCTATGTGATTTATTTTGTTACACCTTACTGTCCCCTTCTGTGTTACATAAATCCTTCCAGTGTCGCCATACCCTGGAAAAATCATGTGGAATAGGATATTAATCAGCCATACCCCAAAATAAATAGCTGAGGAAGAGGTGTTAGGGAGCTTCCTTACCTCTCATCAAGAAATCTTCCCCTCTTCCCTCCTCTCCCCTCTCCTCTCCCCTCCCCTCCCCTCTCCTCTCTCCTCCCCTCCCCTCTCCCCTCCCCTTGTCCCCTCTTCCTCCTTGCCCTCATCTTTCTCCCCATGCTCTCCCCTCCCCTACCCCCCACACCTCCCTCCCCTCTCCCTCACAACCCCCCTTTCCCCAACTCCCTCACCCTCTCCTCTCCCCAGCGCAAGTAACCAATCCTTCCTTCATGTTCCCCCTTCCTCCCCCTCTTCTTCCCTCTCCTATCCCTTACCCCCACACCTCCCCTCCCTTTTGCCTCCCCTCACACCTCCCCTCCCCCTCTTCTCCCCTTCCCCCACTCTCCCCCACCACCAAAAAGGCCTTGACCGTGGGATGCGTGAGTCGTGGTGCTTCTTCATGATATATTGATG
>NC_137067.1:1514161-1529161 GCF_032717465.1 Coenobita brevimanus | reverse complement strand
TCAAGATCCGATCATTTTGAGATGCCTGGACACACTGCGTTTGAAAGACTGGAGATCATAGGCAGCAGGAAATACAGACAGAGGGAGACAGTTCCAGAGTTGACCTGTTGCATAAATGAAAGACTGGGAGTAACGGTTAACTCTTGCATTAGAGAGTTGGACAGAAAAGGGATGAGAGTTTGCTGCCAGACGGGTGCTACGCGCCTGTCGCTGCATAATTTATTAAGTTACTTATTTACACAGTCTTCTTTTAATGCGGTCTCTTAAATGGAGGGGAAGGCCAAGGATGAGATGGAGGGATGGAGTGGAGAGGTATATGAGAGAGGGGGTGTGACTTGGGAGCAGGGCAGTGAAATGGCGGGGGACAGGGCGACATGGAGGCGATTTGTTTGTGGCCACCCCGTATCAGGGATTAAGACGTCTGGCAATAGATAGATAGATTAAATGGCGTACCTTTGTGTGAGGATTTTTTTTCTTACACCCACGCTTGCGAAGTGAGAGTGGGTGTTATGTTTTGATCGACGTGTGTGTGTGTGTGTGTGTGTGTGTGTGTGTGTGTGTGTGTGTGTGTGTGTGTGTGTGTGTGTGTGTGTGTGTGTGTGTGTGTGTGTGTGTGTGTGTGTGCCTGTTTGTCTGTCTGTCTGCCTGCCTCTGTCCTCAAACTTTCATGAACTCTCTCCTAGAAATCTCATTTTTTTGTATATTAATACTGGTATACGTAGTAGTAGTAGTAGTGATAGTAAATATATAGTAGTAGTTGTAGTAGCAGTAGCAGTAGCAGCAGTAGTAAATATATAGTAGTAGTTGTAGTAGTAGTAGTAGTAGTAGTAGTAGTAGTAGTCGAGAAAATTGAGGCCTTAATTTAACAGCATAATCAGGACCTTTTGAGACAGATCATTATCTTGGATGTTTCTTGGAAGGATTATTGCTTTCTCCTTTACTCTCTGTGTCTGTCTGTTTCTCCTTCTGTCTGTCTGTCTGTCTGTCTGTCTGTCTCTCTCTCTCTCTCTCTCTCTCTCTCTCTCTCTCTGTCACTGTCTTTGTCTGTCTGTCTGTCTGTCTGTCTGTCTGTCTGTCTGTCTGTCTGTCTCTGTCTGTCTGTCTGTCTGTCTGTGTCTGTCTGTCTGTCTGTCTCTCTCACTGTGTGTGTGTGTGTGTGTGTGTGTGTGTGTGTGTGTGTGTGTGTGTGTATTCAGTAGTGGTAATTTTGGGAGATGGTAGTTGTGATAGTGGGTGGTGGCTTTGCGTGTGTGTGTGTGTGTGTGTGTGTGTGTGTGTGTGTGTGTGTGTGTGTGTGTGTGTGTGTGTGTGTGCACCATATATACACTCTTATCAGCTTTATGTGAGCGACTGTGGCTGATTGCATCCATTCAAACCCCTCTATGAACGTATGCAGTGAGAGAGAGAGAGAGAGAGAGAGAGAGAGAGAGAGAGAGAGAGAGAGAGAGAGAATGGGAGAGGGCAGGGAGTCAAATCACCTCCATTACTGACACTGGGAATAGTATACACACACACACACACACACACACACACACACACACACACACACACACCATAACAAAACAAAGCGAATATGCATGAAAAAAATTGCGTGCGTGTGTGTGATTGATCTCGCCCTCGCTGGATTTGACTGTGTGTGTGTGTGTGTGTGTGTGTGTGTGTGTGTGTGTGTGTGTGTGTGTTTTAATCATGATATGTATTTTTCTTTGTGACAGTTGTATGTATCTATCTGTCTATCTATCTATCTATTCATCTGTCTATGCATGTATGTATATATGTATGTACGTATGTGTGTACTTACCTACCTATCACTGTCTGTCTGTCTGTCTATCTGTCTATCTACCTATCTATCTATCTATCTCTTTAACTCTCATTGCATGTATGTATGTATGTATTTACTTACCTACCTACCTATCTATCTATCTATCTACCTATCTATCTATCCGTCTATCTATCCGTCTATCTATCTATCTATCTATGAAACTCTTGTATACTCATTTCACTTTTATCTGGCTCGGAAGTGCCATCCCTCCATCTTGACTACTGAGCTGTAGCAATAGATTAAAGCTAGAATATGATGCTAGTCACGAAGAAGTGCTGTGGAGACCCGATATGCAAGAATGTTAATATATATACTTTGATATTTCCAGGCATAGGGGGGGATAGTCACGAAGAAGTGCGGTGGAAGTGTTACGAATGTGTATAGAGTGAGGTGAGACTGGTAGGCATGGGGGCGAATAGTCACGAAGAAGTGCAGTGGAAGTGTTAGGAATACTGTAGGTATGGAGTGAGGTGAGACTGGTAGGCATGGGGGAGAATAGTCACGAAGAAGTGCAGTGGAAGTGTTAGGAATAGGTATGCAGTGAGGCATGAAAGCCAAATACGAAGAAGTGCCGTGGAAATGTACTACTGTTACTACTACTATACTACTACTACTTACTATTATTGCTACTCCTACTTCTCCTCCTAACATTAACTATAAGTAAACTAGTAGAGAGCGAGAGAGAGAGAGAGAGAGAGAGAGAGAGAGAGAGCAAAAAAGGTGCGGAAAAATGATCTCAACAGCGCCGCATAAAACCATGGGTTGAACATTGCTCCCGTCCGCCTGCGTCAAGCGTTATACCCCTACGCCGTCAAAATCAGCACTGAGGGGTAGGGGCCTACGGGTGGGTGGGTACCGGATAAAAGATTGTCGGAGGGAGAAATTGTCATCTATCTTATTTTTCATTTCCGCATTAACTAGAACTTTCTCAGACGTGACATTATTTATACGTGCATCTACAATTCATTTACACTCTTTCTTAGTCACTAAATTGCATCCATTACATTAGTAGTTCATATTCTGTGCAGATAAATTACTGTATCGTTATTCCGGCAGCTCATCCATGATGGCCGCCGTAGTAAACACAAATATTGTCACTTTGCCTTTGTTTTTTATAACCTCTATACAGTAATACCTGCTGTCCTAATTATGCTTAACGTACTAGATTTTCTCTTCTTTACATTGCTAAGCAGAGAATTGAAAGGTAAATATGTAACTTCGTGCAAGAAAGGAAAAGACATAACACTTGATCATTCTCGTGCATCTTGCGTCTTGTTCCTCATACCCTCGGGGAAAATGGCGCCAAATGCCCATCTCAGAACGTAGGGAACAGGACGTCAAGTACACGATAATTAACAGGCATTGAATCTTTTGCTTGCACAAAACTGCGGCATATTAACCTTCTAATCCTACACAGTAACGTGCAGGATATATAACTTAGTATGTTAAGCATAGTTAGCACAGCAAATATTAATTGTAAAGGGGGATATAAAAACAAAACCCAAGTGGCCAAACCTGTGATGACAGAGTCGGCCATCATGGATCAGTTGCTAGAATGGTGATACATTAATCTATCGGCGCTGAGTTTGAACTGTTATCGTAATGGATGCTATATTTGTGAATAAGGACGGGTGTAAATAATGTTTGTTTGCTTAAAATTAAAGCTCATTCATGTTTCCAAAGGCAATTCATTCTCAACTTTTTGATTATTACGTCTGTGCAGTTGCCAGACAGCGCCCGTCTGATGCTACTGAGGCTGGAATTATGCTGAAGCTATGGTTTTATGCAGTGCTATTGAGGTATGTTTTTGACTCGACATGACGGCGCATAAGAGAAAAAAAAATGGGATTATTTAATATTTTCTTATTTATGTGTCTATATCTATCTATCTATCTCTTTATATCTATATGTATCTATATTTATCTACCTACCTGTCTATCTATCCACCTCTCTCTCTACTGTATAAATATATATACACTGCATATTCAGTTTTAATGTTCCTAATCCGCGGATAAATCGCTAAGGAGGAGGTGTTAGCAAGTCTCCTGTGCCATAAAACACCTCGTTTAATGGAGTACTGACGCTAATCTCTGGTCAATTAGCCTGTAATTACTCAGGTCAGCCTTAATGGTGATAAATATGGTCCCGCTTATTACTGTATTAACTCTAAATGGAAGTGTTATTAAGTAAAAGCTATTGTAGTAGTAGTAGTAGTTGTAAGAGCTCAAGTAGTAGAAGGAGTAGTAGTAGTAGTAGTAGTAGTAGTAGTAGTAGTAGTAGTAGTAGTAGTGGTAATAGTAGTAGTAATTTCATCCAATCTTTTATCTCAACATAGATTTCGTTACTTTGGTATATCACACCACTACCACACCGATCATACCACACAGAGCAGCACTACACCACGCCACACCACATTAGGGAAGTGTATTGTTAGTTTGTACCACACCAAACTACACACCACCACCCCACCCCACCACACCACACCACCACACCACAGTATTAATCTATCACACCACACCAGCACACGACGCAACAAAGAAGACAACACCACACCACACCACACCACACCACCGCACCACAGAAAAGGCATAGAATTTGTCTTTACCACACCATCACAAGAAAGAGAAGAGAATACAGTCTGTCTCTCCTCAAGGCTCAACAAAACATTACAAATCCTTAGAGCTTTAGACACAAGGCTTCTCTGCCCTACTTTCTCTCTCTCTCTCTGGCACGTTCTTTTTTTCACATACCTACACATGTTCCCTTCTTTGATACACATATTTTCTCCTGTGTGCTCTCTCTCTCTCTCTCTCTCTCTCTCTCTGACACGTTCTTTTTTTCACATACCTACACATGTTCCCTTCTTTGATACACATATTTTCTCCTGTGTGCTCTCTCTCTCTCTCTCTCTCTCTGACACGTTCTTTTTTTCACATACCTACACATGTTCCCTTCTTTGATATACATATTTTCTCCTGTGCGCTCTCTCTCTCTCTCTCTCTCTCTCTCTCTGACACGTTCTTTTTTTCACATACCTACACATGTTCCCTTCTTTGTTACACACATTTTCTCCTGTGTGCTCTCTCTCTCTCTCTCTGACACGTTCTTTTTTTCACATACCCACACATGTTCCCTTCTTTGATATACATATTTTCTCCTGTGCGCGCTCTCTCTCTCTCTCTCTCTCTCTCTCTCTCTCTCTGACACGTTCTTTTTTTTTCACATACTCACACATGTTCCCTTCTTTGATATACATATTTTCTCCTGTGTGTGCTCTCTCTCTCTCTCTCTCTCTCTCTCTCTCTCTCTCTCTCTCTCACACACACACACACACACACACACACACACACACACACACACACACAGGCTCCCTTTCTTCCAAATACACACCTCCTCTTACATGCACTCACAAATTCATTCTCACTCACACACACACACACACACACACACACTCTCTCTCTCTCTCTCTCACACACACACACAAACACATTTTCTCCACTAGGAAGTCCCTTTCTCTCACATTCATAGATAGATAGATAGAGAGAGAGAGAGAGAGAGAGAGAGAGAGAGAGAGAGAGACAGATAGATAGATGGAAAGAGATAGATAGATAGATAGATAGATAGATAGATAGATCGATAGAGAGAGAGAGAGAGAGAGAGAGAGAGAGAGAGAGAGAGAGTCTGGACACATAAAAAAAAACTTGAATACTCAATAGGATGAACCAAAATTGAAATGAGCCCCCCAAAAATAATAATCTTTTTTTTCAAACCCTTCTATCTTAAAAAATAATAATAATAATAATAATGTAAGTAAAAAATAAAAATAGATTTAATGTTTTTATATATATTAAGATTAAATTTTCGCGGGATTATTTTCTTGTGATGGTGTGATAATTGATGAGGTTTGATGTGGAGATGTTGAGAGGGTGGTTGAGAATGACAGGGAGAGAAGGAGGGAAGGAAGGGGAGAAGGAGAGGGAGAGTGGAGACAGGGGAGGAGAGGAGGAAAGATGGAGGGAGAGAAGGAGAGAGGGAGAGAAAGAGGGGAGGAGAGAGGGAGAGAAAGAGGGGAGGAGAGAGGGTGAGAAAGAGGGGAGGAGAGATGAAGAGAGGGAGAGGAGACAGGGGAGGAGAGAAGGAGAGTGAGAGGGAGGGAGAGAAAGAGAGAGGGAAGGAGAGAAGGAGAGAGGGAGGGAGAGGAGAGAGAGGAAGAGAGAAGGAGAGAGGGAGGGAGAGGAGAGAGAGGAAGAGAGAAGGAGAGAGGGAAGGAGAGAAGGAGAGAGGGAAGGAGAGAAGGAGAGAGGGAAGGAGAGAAGGAGAGAGAGGAAGAGAGAAGGAGAGAGGGAAGGAGAGAGAGGAAGAGAGAAGGAGAGAGGGAAGGAGAGAAGGAGAGAGGGAAGGAGAAAAGGAGAGAGGGAAGGAGAGGAGGAGAGGGAAGGAGAGAAGGAGAGAGGGAAGGAGAGAAGGAGAGAAGGAGAGAGAGAAGGAGAGAAGGAGAGAAGGAGAGAAGGAGAGAGAGAAGGAGAGGGGGAAGGAGAGAAGGAGAGAGAGAGGGAAGGAGAGAAGGAGAGAGAGGAGGAGAGAAGGAGAGAGGGAAGGAGAGAGAGGAGGAGAAAAGGAGAGAGGCAAGGAGAAAAGGTGTGAGGGAAGGAGAGAAGGAGAGAAGGAGAGAGAGAGGGAAGGAGAGAAGGAGAGAGGGAAGGAGGGAGAGGAGGAGAAAAGGAGAGAGAGGAGGAGAAAAGGAGAGAGGTAAGGAGAGAAGGTGTGAGGGAAGGAGAGAAGGTGTGAGGGAAGGAGAGAAGGAGAGAGGGAAGGAGAGAAGGAGAGAAGAGAGGGAGGGAAGGAGGAATCCAGTGGAGAAAATGAAGGAGCTGAAGTTTGAGGGAGCAGCCATGATGACCCGAAGTAAACAAACTGCTGAGGAGAAGTGACAGAGGTGGAGAGATGGAGGGAGGGAAGGAGGGAGAGAAGGAGAGGGGGAGGGAGAGAAGAAGAGAGGGAGGGAGGGAAGGAGGGAAGGAGAGAAGGAGAGAGGGTGAGGGAGAGAGGGAGGTGAAAGGCGGAAACGAGATGAGAAAAGTGGAGAGGGAAGGGAGGGAAGGGAGGGAAGAGGGGAAGGAGGTGAGACTGGCAGGAAGGAAGGAAGGAAGGAAGGAGGGGAAAGAGAAAGAAGAAAAGAAAAAAACAAGAGAAAAAAAAGAAAGGCAAGAGAGAGAGAGAGAGAGAGGAGAAAGAATAAAGGGAGGGAGGGAAGGAGGGAAAGAAAAATATTACAAAGAAAAGGGAAGAAAGAAGAATGATAGAATGAATACAGGAAGGAAGGAAGGAAGGAAGATTGGTAGAAGGTAGGTAGGGAGGTAGGAAGGTAGGGAGGTAAGTAGGTAGGCAGGTAGATGGATAGGTAAGAGGGAAACAAGGAAGAAAGGTAGGTAGGAAGGTAGGTAGGTAGGTAAGAAGGAAGGATGGAAGGAAGGAAAGAAGAAAGGAAGGAAGGAAAGAAGAAAGGAAGGAAGGAAAGAAGAAAGGAAGGAAGGAAGGAAGGACGGTAGGAGGTAGGTAGGTAAGGAAGAAAGGATGGAAGGAAGGAAAGAAGGAAGGAAGGAAGGAAGGTAGGTAGGTAGGTAGGCAGGAAGATAGGTAGGTAAGAAGGAAGGATGGAAGGAAACAAGGAAGGAAGGAAGGAAGGTAGGAAGGCAGGTAAGAAGGAAGGATGGAGGGAAAGAAGGAAGGATGGAAATAAAGCAGATAGGGAGAATAAGAAACAGGAGGAGAAAGTATGTAGTAGTAGTAGCAGTAGTAGTAGTAGTAGTAGTAGTAGTAGCAGCAGTTCACCATCCTCCTTTCGGGGGATAGGGAGGGGATAGGGGGACGATTGCACCAGGGCAGCTCCACCACTCATATCGGTGCCACCAGGTGAAGGCGCCCCTCTCCACCACCAGGAAGTAAGAAGGGAAGGAAAATATGAAGGAGGAGGCGCCCGAGAATGAGAAAAATGGAAGGGAAAGATATGGAAAAACAAGAAGAAATAAAGAAAAGAAAAACAGTTGGAAGACGAGGAAGGGAGTGAGAGAGAGAGAGAGAGAGAGAGAGAGAGAGAGAGAGAGAGAGATGATATACAGACAGACAGACAGATGGAAACAGACAGACAGATAGACAGATAGGTAAAGAGAGAGAGAGAGAGAGGGGGGAGGGAAGAGGCAGGGAGAGAGGTGTGGTGGTGGTGTGTGGTGAAGGGGGAGGGTTTGTGTTTGTGTGGGTTGGTAAAATATAGTGGTGTTTTGTGTGTGTGTGTGTGTGTGTGTGTGTGTGTGTGTGTTTCATTTCTGTGTGTGTGTGTGTGTGTGTGTGTGTGTGTGACTATCCATGTGTGTGTATGTGCTTGTTACTGCATACGTGTGCCTGTGTGAATTATCAGTGTGTGTGTGTGTGTGTGTGTGTGTGTATGTGTGTGTGTGTGTGTGTGTGTGTGTGTGTAAGTGTAGTAAGGTGTACTGGAGTGTAAGTATGGCCCGGGTGTTCAAGGCTTGGGGGGGAGTACACTTATTTTAGGGGGCACTGACCTAACCACTGCGCTAGACTTAATAGCAATTGAAACAACTTTACGATCACGTCCAGTACAGGGGTGACTTGGGAAAGGGTAGGGAGGGGTGGGGAGGAAGTGGGTGGGGTGGGAAGGGAGTGGGAGGGGTGAGAAGGATGTGGGTGGGAAGGATGTGGGTGGGAAGGGATGAATTGGGTGGGGAAGGGATGGAGCACTGCTACTAATGCTTACTACTACTACAACTACTACCACTACTACTACTACTGCTACTACTGCTGCTACTGCTACAACTACTGCTACAACTACTGCTACAACTACTGCTACTACTACTACTACCTCCAAGCAATTCTTTTCAACTCAGGAGAGAACTTTCGTAATGAAGGGGTTAATGAAGGCAATACACACACACACACACACACACACACACACACACACACACACACACACCACCGAACCACACACACACACACACACCACCGAACCACACACACACACATACACACACACACACACACACACCACCGAACCACACACACACACACACACACACACCACCGAACCACACACACACACACACACACACACACACACACACACACACACACCACCGAACCACACACACAATCTCCCCTCCCAACCCCACACACACACACGTGAACATTCTTTTCGCTGCTTCTAAAAAAATGTAATCAATTTTGTGGCACGCTTCCTTCTCTCTCAAAAACAGATTAATTTCCGTATAAAAAAACACCAAAAAAACACAGATGGAAGGACGATTGGGAGTGATGGTCTGTTTTTGTTTTATCTGAGTCATTTTAATGTGGAAAAAAACGAAAAAGAGTGTTGTGAGTTTGATGAGAAGTTGGTGGTGTGGTGGTGGTGGTGAAAGATGGATGTTATTGTGTGTGTGTGTGTGTGTGTGTGTGTGTGTGTGTGTGTGAGAGAGAGAGAGAGAGAGAGAGAGAGAGGTACTTAACAACAGATGGGAATAATTTATCTTTTTCAATATTTTTCTCTCCTCCTCCTCCCCCTCCTCTTCTTTCCCCTACCCCTCCTCTTCCTTCCTCTACCCCTCCTCTTCCTTCCTCTACCCCTCCTCTTCCTTCCCCTACCCCTCCTCTTCCTTCTCCTACCCCTCCTCTTCCTTCCTCTACCCCTCCTCTTCCTTCCCCTACCCCTCCTCTTCCTTCCCCTACCCCTCCTCTTCCTTCCCCTACCCCTCCTCTTCCTTCCCCTACCCCTCTTCTTCTTTCCCCTACCCCTCCTCTTCCTTCCCCTCCCCCTCCTCTTTCTTACCCTCTCATCGTCTCCTCCAATACCTCTTTCTTCTACTAATTCTCCTCTTTCTCCTCCTGCTATTCTTCCTTCTTCTCTTCCTTTTCCTCCTCCTCCTCTGATCAAGCCTCCAATCTGACTACACCTGGCCATCAACTGAGGTGAAAAGGGGTTAGGGATCTTGATATAGGAATGAGTCTCCTTGGTTACTAGTCCAATCCAGCCTCCAATCTGACTACACCTGGCCATCAACTGATCTGAAAGGGGTTAGGGATCTTGATATAGGAATGAGTCTCCTTGGTTACTAGTCCAATCCAGCCTCCAATCTGACTACACCTGGCCATCAACTGATCTGAAAGGGGTTAGGGATCTTGATATAGGAATGAGTCTCCTTGGTTACTAGCCAAATCAAGCCTCCAATCTGACTACACCTGGCCATCAACTGAGGTGAAAAGGGGTTAGGGATCTTGATATAGGAATGAGTCTCCTTGGTTACTAGTCCAATCCAGCCTCCAATCTAACCACACCTGGCCATCAACTGAGGTGAAAAGGGGTTAGGGATCTTGATATAGGAATGAGTCTCCTTGGTTACTAGTCCAATCCAGCCTCCAATCTGACTACACCTGGCCATCAACTGAGGTGAAAAGGGTTAGGGATCTTGACATAGGAATGAGTCTTCTTGGTTACTAGCCAAATCAAGCCTCCAATCTGACTACACCTGGCCATCAACTGAGGTGAAAAAAGGTTAGGGATCATGATATAGGAATGAGTCTCCTTGGTTACTAGTCAAATCAACCCTCCAATCTGACTACACCTGGCCACCAACTGAGCTGAAAGGGGTTAGGGATCTTGACATAGGAATGAGTCTCCTTGGTTACTAGCCAAATCAAGCCTCCAATCTGACTACACCTGGCCATCAACTGATCTGAAAGGAGGTTGGAGATTTTTGCAGTGACAAAAACAAAACGAAAAAAACAAAACAGGGTCTTTTTTACTTACAACCAAGGAGCAGCGTGGATGTGCTTCAAGGGGCACACCTACCTCCTTATCGCTACTATCTCCCTTATCACTAGCAGCACTATTTCCATCTCCATGTATTTCTTTCTCATCGCTTGTTGCTCCTTGAAGACCATTTGGATCTGAAGATATGAGTATAGATAAGAATGTGAGAAATATGTGATTAATAAGTAATGATAATGATTGTAATGATGATAAAAATAACAGTAATGATGATAGTAACAATATGAGTAATGACAGATGATGATGATGATAGTAATAATAATAATAATAATAATAATAATAATAATAATAACAACAACAATGTACAAACCAAACACACACACACACACACACACACACACACACACACACACACACACACACACACACACACACACACACACACACACACACACACACACACACACACACACACACACACAACCCACCCAACCAAAACAGTGCCCCACAACCCTCACAACACACGTAAAAAAAAACAAAAAACAAACAAACCAATCCATAAACACAGGTCAACATCACAGGAAAAACACTGACACGAAGCCACAAAAACAGAGACCAAATCCACACGAATCTATAGGCATAAAACACGAAACACTAGCTTATATAAACAGCCAAACATTTCGTGAGTGAGGTTACGAAACATATGAGGGAGACACATGGACGCTAGGCTTGTTAAAAATGATGGATTGTTATGGATTTTCTGTCGTGTTTTGATGTGATATTGTTGTCTGATACGTTTACCTATCTATCTATTGCCAGGCGCCATAATCCCGTAAGGGGTGGCCACAAACAAATCGCCCCCATGCCGCCTTGTCCCCTGCCATTTCATTGCCCTGCTTCCAGCTCACACCCCCCTCTCTCATATACCTCTCCGCTCCATCCCTCCATCTCATCCTTGGCCTCCCTCTCGCTCTCCCCCTCTCCACCTCACTCACACACACTCTCCTCGTCAGTCATATAATAATCATAATCTATAGCTAATCTTACTGCCCAAATGTGTGTGTGTGTGTGTGTGTGTGTGTGTGTGTGTGTGTGTGTGTGTGTGTGTGTGTGTGTGTGTGTGTGTGTGTGTGTGTGTGTGTGTGTGTGATCTCCCTCAATGTGCTTCAGTGTTGTGCTTTCATGTATGGTGTTCTTGTGTGCGTGTGAGTGCGTGAGTGCGTGCGTGCGTGCGTTGGTCTTTACACGTGCTGGTAGCTGCGTCCTTAAGTTATGTAATCTCAAAGTTAATGACAAGTTAGGTCGTTTCCTGACTAACTTTATCACGCTAACTTAGACAACAAGATTATTACCTAACTTGCTGAGTGAATTTTCTTGTGTGTGCGTGTGTGCGTGTGCGTGTGCGTGTGTGTGTGTGTGTGTGTGTGTGTGTGTGTGTGTGTGTGGCCTTCACGTGGTGGCGCTGATATAACCAGGTGGATCCACTGCCTGGTTATACACACGTCCCTCAACTCCCTCCCTATCCCCCGAAAGGACGATGGTGGACTGCAGGAGGAGGGCAACTTCAGCCTTCAGTCTACTGGGTTCATACTACTACTACCACTGCTACTACTACATCTATTTGGTTCTCTATTGCCTACCTACCTACCTACCTACTTATCTACCTACACACACCTACTCACCTACCTGACTACATACCCTACCTACCTACTTTCCTACCCACTCACATATATACCTTCCTTCCTACCTACCTACCTTCCAACCAACCTACTTACCTACCTACTTACCCACCTATCAACCTACACATTCATACCTACTTACCTACCCTCCTATGCACTTACCTATCTCAAATACATAGCTTCCTACCCACCCAGCCACCTACCCAACCTACCTACCTACCTACCAACATACTTACCTACCTACCTACCTGTCTACCTACGCACTTATACCTACCATCCCACCTTCCTATACAGTTACCTATCTATCCATATACATAACCTCCTTCCTACCTACCTACCTACCTACCAATCAACCTACTTACCTACCTACACTCATACCTACCAACCTACCCTCCTATGCACTTACCTATCTAGCCAAATACATAACCTCTTTCCTACCTACCTACCTACCTACCAATCAACCTACTTACCTACCTACCTATCTACCTACACACATACCTACGAACCTACCCACCCATGCACTTACCTAACTCAAATACATAACCTCTTTCCTACCTACCTACCTACCTACCAATCAACCTACTTACCTACCTACCTACTTACCGATACATCCCCCCACCTTTCACGTTCCTGACCCCAATTCAATAAGCTCACAGAATAAAGGGATAACTGATCTGTTTTAAATCAAGCGTTCTACCTTATTACTAAATTATTTATCAGAATAGTCATTTATTTTGAATACTGAGAAATAACTAGAGTTGGTTATTGATCTATTTAGCTGATTGTTATTCGTTATTTACTGTTATTGTTACTACTACTACTGCTACTACTGCTATTGTTGTTGTTATTATTATTATTATTATTATTATTATTATGACAGGGGGACGGATGAGGAGGCAGGGTGAGAGAGGGGACCGTATGAGGGGAACAGGGTGAAAGGGGTAGGGTGAAAGGGATAGGGTGAGAGGGGTAGGGTGAGAGGGAGGCAGGGTGAGAGGGAGGCAGGGTGAGAGGGAGGCAGGGTGAGAGGGAGGCAGGGTGGGGGAGAAGGGTGAGAGGAGAGTGATAAAGACACTCAAGAAGGTGAACATGGCCAAACATCTTATAAGAAGTTGGGGAGATGAGTTGCTTGAGAGAGAGAGAGAGAGAGAGAGAGAGAGAGAGAGAGAGAGAGAGAGAGAGAGAGAGAGAGAGAGAGAGAGAGGACAGCCATACATCCATCACAAATCCAGGAAATTCTCTCCAATCCCAGGACATTTGACTGGACATGGAACAAGACTCTCTCTCTCTCTCCTCCTCCTCCTCCTCTCTCTCTCAGTTCCCCTCTCCTCCTCTCCTTCCTCCTCTACTCTTACTGACCCCTTTCCTCTCCTCTCGCCTCACTTCTCTCTTCCTCTTTTCTCCTTCTCTTCTCTACGTTCCTCTTACTTTCCTCTTCTCCCTCCCTCCTCCTCTCCTCTCTCTTCCTCTCTCCTCCTGCTCCTCCTCTTCCTCCTCCCTTCCCCAGGCTCATCTCAACGTGAACCCAGTGGACTGCAGGCTGAAGTTGCCCTCCTCCTGCAGTCCACTATTCTCCCTCCCATCCTTTCCTCTCTCCTCTCCCTTTCCCCTCCACCCTTCCTCTCCACCTACTTTCTCTCTCTCTCTCTCTTTCCCTCCCCTCTCTCCCCCTCCCTCACTTCCTCCTCCTTCCCTCCCTCCCTCCCTCCTCCCCATGCACATCCGGAAAGAGCCTAACATGGGTCCCATTTCCGTAGGAGATGGGGACCTCTTCCCTACTCCTCTTCCTCGTTCTTCCCCTCCCTCCCTCTCTCTCTCTCTCTCTCTCTCAAAGCCGGGGGGGAGGGGGGAGGTTCCTGACATTGATGCTATTTCCGCAGTAGACGGAGGCTAGAGAGAGAGAGAGAGAGAGAGAGAGAAACCAGGCAGTCCATAATTGAATTCCGGTAAGGAGAAAATCCGGGACTGTCATATCGAAACACGGCATCTCTCTCTTCCCTCTCTCTCTCTCTCTCTCTGTCTCTCTCTCTCTCAAGCTCCCCCAGCTCACTGTTAGTTTATTATCATTTAAACTGACAACCACCCGGCAAGGCTCTCTCACTCCCTCCCTCCCTCTCTCCCTCCCTCTCTCCCTCTCTCTGTCTCTCTCTCTGTCTCTCTCTCTCTCTCTCTCTCTGTCTCTCTCTCTCTCTGTCTCTCTCTCTCTCTCTGTCTCTCTCTCTGTCTCTCTCTCTCTCTCTGTCTCTCTCTCTCTCTCTCTCTCTCTCTCTCTCTCTCTCTCTCTCTCTCTCTCTCTCACCGTGTCTTTAAGCTCTCCAATACCATCCCTTCGTCTTTTGTCTTCCAGTCGCTATCTTTAATCCCTTCTCATTCTCTCTCTTTCTCCCCCTCTTTCTTTCCTTTCTCTATCTTTATTTCCACCTCTCCTCTTTCTCTATCTTTCTTCTGTCTTTCTCTCTTTATTTTCTCTCTCTCGTTATATTCTTTTTGGATTTTTCTGAGTTCTCTTTCCAGGCAACTTGCTTCTGAATGTTATTTTTCTTTTACATTGCCTCTCCTTCTCCTCTACCTTTCCCCTCCCCTCCTCTCTCTCTCCCTCTCTCTCTCTCTCTCTCTCTCTCTCTCTCCCCCTTTCTCTCTCTCTCTCCCTCTCCCTCTCTCTCTCTCACACACACATTCTCCTTGACTTGCTCCTCCTCAAACTTCACCTTATTGAACTTTAC
>NC_137067.1:1496661-1506661 GCF_032717465.1 Coenobita brevimanus | reverse complement strand
TCTCTCTCTCTCTCTCTCTCTCTCTCTCTCTCTCTCCCTCTCTCTCTCCCAATCCTTTCAAATCTGTTTTTATCCAAGAACAGACTCTTCTAAAGGATCTGAAGCCTTCCCCTTGCACCTTTCCTTTCTCCATTTTTCTCCCTTCCTCCCCTTCCCTCTCTCTCCCCCCTCTCCTTTCCTCTTTCCTCCCTTTCACCATCATCATCATCACCACCACCACCATCATTATCACCACCATCATCATCATCATCATCATCCTTCTAGTTCCTTTTATTTTTCTCTCCTCTCTACCTTCCTCCTCTTCTGTCTACCCCCCCCCTCTCTCTCTCTCTCCCTCCCTCCCTCCTATCTTTCTTCCAATTTCCTCCGTACTCCCTTTCTCTCTATCTTACCTTCTCTCACTTTCCTCTCCTCTTCTCTCCGTCTTTTTTCTCACTCTCGTCCCTACTCCTCTCCACCTCTCTCTCTCATATATGTTTTTATCCACGAGTTGGCACGCTCTTTGAAGGGGTTGTCTTTGAAGAAGGGGGCTGTCTTACAATAGATTTGCGATAGATTTACGATAGATTTAAGATAGATTTGAGACAGATTTAAGATAGAAATAGTCTCTCTCTCTCTCTCTCTCTCTCTCTCTCTCTCTCTCCCCCCTACATGACACCACTACTTACCCTTTGACATGACAGGGGAAGGGGAAGCCACAGACGTCTTGTAGCTGAGGGTGAAGGCGATGGAGGTGGTGGTGGTGGTGAGGTCTGTGGTGGCTGTGGTGGTGAGGTCTGTGGCTGTGGTGGTGTGGTCTGTGGTGGTGGGGTGTTCTGTGAGGTCCTTCTGATCACTGTGTTCAGCCTTGGTCTTCACAGCAGCTAAAATCTGTGGAGATTAAGTCGACTGTAATTTCTGTGGAGAGACAGAAGTGATGAAAGAGTCTCCGTTAGTTGCTATTTATCTATTATTATTATTATTATTATAGACAAAATGTTGGAAGGATACAAGTCAAGAATGAGAGCAGTGGAAATGAATGCTCAGAGACGAGCATGTGGAGTTACTTGGAGAGACAGACCAATGAGAAAATGGGGGAGCTTTGTGGTGCTGTGGACGTGCAAGGAATAATTAGAGGCAGCCTGAGATTGTCTGGCGTGTGGTGAGGATGAAGAAAGGGAGACTGACGGAGAGGTGGGGGAGAGGAGGGGAAGGGGAGACCGAAGATGAGGTGGAGAAGCTGGGTGGTGAAGTAGATGAGAGGACGGCGTGAGAAAGGAAAGACAGCTGAGTATTTTTCCCTCTAATCATAATATCAGGGTAGACAGCAGGGATCTCTGTAAAATGCTGCCCTGATCACCTCCATTCTCTCAACTCACCTGCTGTTGTGCATCTAAGCTGGGGGAGGCGGAGAAGAAGGAGGCACTGAGAGAGGATTTAGTGCCCAGTGACTGCAATATGGCCAGCTGCTGCGCCGCTGGACTCTTCATCACCAACTGTTGCAGGGAAGGTGGGATTTGAGTTGGGGCCATGGGTGGAGTGTGTGGAGCCGTGGATGGAGTGTGCGGAGCTGTAGATGGAGTGTGCGGGGCTGTGGATGGAGTGTGTGGAGCTGTGGATGAAGCGTGCGAGTCCACAGGTGAAGTGTGTTGGTCTATAGCTGAAGTGTGTGAATCGATGGCTGGTGAATGTGGGTATGCGACTGGAAGGGGGGTCACTGCTGGGGAGTGCGAGGCTGCAGATGTGAAATGTGGATCCTCAGCTAAAGAGTGTGTGGCTGCGGATGCTGAGTGCGTGGCTGCGGACTGAGAAGCTGCGGTTAAGAAGGATGCGGTTGAAGAGAAATGATCCGCAGAGGAAGATTGTGAGTGTGTGGACGAAGACTGTGTATCCATAGTCGAAGAGGGTGAAGTAGCAGTTGATGAAGGTGAAGTCACGGCCGAGGAAGGTGAAGTCACAGTTGGAGAGGGGGACATCACAACTGAAAGCGGTGAAGTCACATTTGAAGAGGGGGAAGTGGCGTCTGAAGGTGAGGTCAGAGTTGAAGGGGGTGAAGCCACATCTGACGTCGGTGAAGTCAGAGTTGAAGGCGTTGAAATGGCATCAGAAGAGGGTGAGGCTGCATCTGGAGGGGGAGTGTCCGTGGAGGCTGAGTCTGGAGGAGCAACATCGAGGTCTGAGGGTCGGCTTGGAGGCTTGACTGGCTGAGTGGTCCTTCTCTCGTCTGCCAAATGCTCGTTGACCAAGTTCTCCAAGATATCCATGGCTGAAGAGAGGATAGATTGTAAATATTATCATCATCATCGTCACTATCATTGTCATCGTCATCATCATTGTCACTATCATTGTCATCGTCATCATCGTCACTATCATCGTCATCATCATCGTCACTATCATCGTCATCATCATCGTCACTATCTTCACTGTCATCATCATCATCGTCATTATCGTCATTATCATCATCATCATCATCATCATCATCATTACCCATTCCAAACCATCATCATCATCATCATCATCATAAAACAGGCCGCTTAGGAAAAAGTGTTAGGGAGCTTTCTTACCAGACGAGAATACAGGCCAAGGAGCTTTAATTCTGGTACTATTTCACCCCTCATGCTCCGGACAACTCGAGGATTGCAATGACCTAAAACCATAGTATTTCATTCAACTGAGAGTGAGTCATAGGAGCCAGCACTGGCATATTACACCAAGAGAATTGAGATGTGTAATGTATGGACCACCTTGTCTTTCTCCAGTGAGGTTGATTATATTATATTTATTTATTTATTTATTTTTTCCATCTCAGCTTATCTGCCTTCCCGATATGCGACGCTGGGGTAAGTTATGATGCGATAATCGATAATCCACTAGACGTTCTTGCACTTTGCCAAACTGATGTGTCCTACCCTGTCCTGTCCTGTCCTGCCCTGCCCTGCCCTGTCCTGCCCTGCCCTGCCCTGTCCTGCTCTGTCCTCCCTTGCCCTGTCCAACCCTGCCCTGCCCTGCCTTTCTTTGACTTACCCTGTTCTGTTCTGCTCTGTCTTCTGCCCTGCCCTGCTATACCCTGCCCAGCCCTACCCTTCTCTGTTCTGTCCTTCCCTTCATATCCTTACCTTACATCACCTTATCCTATTTTGCCCTTCCCTTCCCCTCATAATCTTTTCTTCCTTCGACTTTCCTTTACGTCTGCCTACTAGCAACTTATTTCACAGCCAAATTTCATCACCCACGTCCCCTACTAGCCTCCAAGGGTGATGAGCTTGTCTTCCTATGTCCAAGCTCACTAACCCGTGCTCTACGTTGCAATCTTCTGTTGTGGGCGCCAGTTCAGGGGGTCGTTGGATGTGTGTGAAGGTGAAGAGAGTGTATGGTATAGTTTTCTTACGTTAATTTGGTTCAGGATTTCATAGTTTTGTAGATGATTGATCTGTTATACATCTTTCACCACCATTACCCCTCTGCACCCCACCCAACCCCACCATTACCCCTCTGCATCTCACCAAACCCCACCATTACCCCTCTGCATCTCACCAAACCCCACCATTACCCCTCTGCACCTCACCAAACCCCACCATTACCCCACCGCACTCCATCAAACCCCACTGCACCCCACCATACCCCACCATTACCCAAATGCACCCCACCAAACCCACTGTACCTCACCAAACCCCAACATTACCCCACCGCACCCCACCAAACCCACACATTACCCCACTGCACCCCAGCAAACCCCACAATTACCCCACTACACCCCACTGCACCCCACCAAACCCCACCAGACCCCATCATTACCCCACTGAACCCCACCAAACCCCACCATTACCCCACTTCACCCCACCAAACCCCACTGCGCACCACCAAACCCCACCATTACCCCACGCATCCCACCAAACCCCACCAGACCCCATCATTACCCCACTGCACCCCACCATTACCCCACTGCACCCCACCAAACCCCACCATTACCCCACTGCTCCCCACTGCACCCCACCAAACCCCACCGTTACCCCACTGCGCTCCACCAAACCCCACTATAACCCCACTGCACCCCACCAAACCCCACCATTACCCCACTGCACCCCACCAAACCCCACCATTACCCCACGCACCCCACCAAACCCCACTGCACTTCACCAAACCCCACCACAACCCCACTGCACCCCACCAAACCCCACCATTACCCCAATGCACCCCACCAAACCCCAATGCACCCCACCAAACCCCACCATTACCCCACTGCACCCCACCAAACCCAACCATTACCCCCCATGACCCCACTGCACCCCTCTGCACCCCACCACACCCCACCAAACCCCACTATAACCCCACTACATCCCACCAACCCCATTATTACCCGACTGCACCCCACCAAACCCCACTATAACCCCACTACACCCCACCAAAACCAACCATTACCCCACTGCACCCCACCAAACCCCACCATTACCCCACTGCATCCCACCAAACCCCACCATTACCCCACTGCTCCCCACTGCACCCCACCAAACCTCACCGTTACCCCACTGCACTCCACCAAACCCCACTATAACCCCACTGCACCCCACCAAACCCCACCATTACCCCACTGCACCCCACCAAACCCCACCATTACCCCACTGCACCACACCAAACCCCACCATTACCCGACTGCACCTCACCAAACCCCACCATTACCCCACTGCACCACATCAAACCCCGCTGCACCACACCAAACCCCACCATTACCCCACTGCACCTCACCAAACCCCACTGCACCCCAACAAACCCCACTACACCCAACCAAACACAACCATTACCTCACTGCACCCCACCCAACCCCACCATTACCCCACTACACCACACGAAACTCCACTGCACCCCACCCAACCCCAACATTACCCTACTGCACCACACCAAACCCCACCATTACCCTACTGCACCTCACCCAACCTCACTACTATCCTCACTGCACCCCACGGAACCCCACCTCTGCCCCACTGCATCCCACCGACACCACTACTACTGCTACTACTACAACAAAAACTCTCACGTCCTGTCGAACCCAAGCGCTACCTACTCGCCCACCCAGCCCTTCCACATTTGTATATTACGCCACTGTCAAATAATTTTCAGGTCAAGGAATTTCCAACGGTGAAATTAACTCCAGTCAGCGTCAAAGTCGGTCTAAAAGTGTAAGGAAAGAGGATCGTTAATTTCACCGTGAGAAGGACCTCATTTGCATTACGGTGATTTAGTTACCCCTCCCGCCCTCTTTCTCTCTCTCTCCCTCCCTACCTCCCTCCCGCCCGCCCCCCCTCCCTCTTTCTCTCTCTCTCCCTCCCTCCCGCCCTCCCTCTTTCTCTCTCTCTCCCTCCCTCCCGCTTTCTCTCTCTCTCCCTCTCCCTCTTTCTCCCTCCCTCCCTCTCTCTCCCTCCCTCCCGCCCTTTATCCCTCTCTCCTTCCCTCCTTCCCTCCCTCTTTCTCCCTCTCTCTCTCCCTCCCTCCCTCCTTCTCTGTGTCTCTCCCTCTCCCTGTCTCTCTCTCCGTCTCTCCCTGTCTCTCCCTGTCTCTCCCTCTGTCTCTCTCTTCCTCTCCCTCTTCCCCTTCCTCTTTCTCCCTTTTTCCCTCCCTCCTTCCCTGCCAGAGAGGAGAGGAGACGGAGAGGGAGGGGAAGGGGAGGAGAAGAGAGAGGGAGAGGAAAGGGGAGGGGAGGAGAAAAAGAGGGGGGGAGGGAGAGGTGGAGGGATGGGGGAGGGGAGAATCAAAGCAGAAATATATCAGGGTCACGTTTTGATGATCTAATGGGGACTACCTAACACCTTTCGTTTGCCGAGTTATTCTGGATGTGCCTCGATAATATTACTACAGTATTTTCAGGTATAAGTAGATTTGTAGGGGAAAAAATACAAGGAAATTAAACTTAAGATGATGACTAACCGTATGGAAAATATGATTAAAGAAACAGACTAATAGGTCATATATAAAGGGAAACCATTGTATACATGAATAAATGAATTAATTAATAAATATAAATGGATATGCACACGTATTGTAAATCCAGATAGATGTAGATAGATAATTTAGATCAACAGATGGATGACAGATGGATAGAGAGGCAGATAGATAAAGACATATAGACAGACAGGAGGTAAAAACTTTGTGATAGTTTCCAAAAGACAGATAGACAAATAGACAGAGACAGACAGAGAGATAGACAGACATGTGTAAACAGAGGCAGACAGACCGGTAGGTAGATAGGCAGATAGACAGACATACCCAGATAGACATATAATTACACTGTTAACTCCGCCTCACCTTAATCATAACTCCAACAAAGTGACAGAATTAAATGCTTTATGTTAATCTGCAACTACCACATTTTCTGCCAATGGCCTGACCTAGTTCTCCATTTTCTCCACTGACCCACCCAAAACAAGGTCAGGTCAAGTGAGGACAGGGCTCATTTCTGATTAATTGATATATTACGCAGATGGTGGAGTGGAGCGCCTTCACGTGGTGGCACAAATGATTAGGTGGTTCGTCTCTCCTGAAGCAATGTGAGGCAGGGTTAGGAGAAGTTTTATTTATCTATTTATTTTTTTTATTTTAGTTCATTTGCTTGATATATAACGCGGATCCTGGAGAGGGGCGCCTTCACGTGGTGGCACTTACAGGTGGGTCGGCTGCCCTATCGTAAAATCAGGTAGGTTAAAGGTAGGGTACTCCTTCACCAGCATCCCGTCCCATCTTCCATACTTCTCCCTTCTCCCTAAATGACAGAGATCCTTCCCTCTCATACTCTTTTGCTGTGTCTTTCATATAATCACGAAAATAAATCGCTTAACACAATTGCCACGGTCTGTAGAGAAGTGTAGACGAACTTCTGCTCCCTGCTGTAAACCATCCCTACATACGTGCCTACAGTCTCTTGGTAAACAATCTTTTTTTTTTCTTTAATAATTTGGCCCAAAAAATCGTGATGGCGTTCGGCTTTCAAACAATTACGCGGGAAATGACTGAAAATAGTTTACTGGGAATCATGAATCACCAATTACTCAGTTATTTACCCTATATACAGCAACCAAGAGTAGTAATATTTTTTAAAACACTTATTTGGCTAATAATATGATGGTGCATTGGTTAAGATAAAGTAATATTATTTGTACCGAGGTTCAGAAATAGGAAATGATTTAATTTTTTTCTCTATGCATTCGATTCTGGCCATAGGTTTAACAGCCCGTTTCCTAAGGCACAGCGGTCCTCCTACGTACTACACACCTCCACATGTCACCACTTCAGCGCTAACACCCACCGTCCATACTGAATACATGCTAGGGCTGTCTCATACAGGACTGGTGTATTGGTATTAGCGGGGGTATTTTTATGACATGTCGGTGGGCCTTGTGGTGGATTAGTAAGTTGGCATCAAAGAAATTCGAAGCCATAAACCGCTCCTTGTCCCAGCCGAGATTCGAACCCCCGTCCATTGAGACAACAGGCCACTTATCCGTTGACTCGACCGCCACCTCCCCCCACACTGCCGAACTTCCGGCTACAAATTACAGGTAGATCGTTAATGAGGTTGGGAATCACCTTAATTAGTATCTAACTTTATCTTCATTTTTTAAAACTAATTTCAAATGTCTCAGTGTGTCTCGAAGCTGCGGTAATTTTGGGGTAATCGTTAAGGAGACATAGGCCTTATTTTCAGTTTTCCTCTGCCTTTTCCCTACCTTAGTTCCTCGTGGGGGTTTTAAAGTATTTCCTGATTGCGAATTTCTCATGTAAATCGAGTTAGCTTTCGTGTACAGCTGATTGCATTCTGAAATATGGGATGCAGGCTGATGATACCCAATACTTAGAGGTGTTATGGGAATGAATAAAGAATTGGAGTCTTGCTTTCCACATTTCGACTGAGAATTGAAACGTAACCATTCAAAAAAGCCAGCCACGGAACCGGGAATTTAGACACCTTGCTAGCCCTCTAAAGGTCGATTCCACTCAGCATTCTAGACTCACCTTTGGCCTAGAATCAGCAGAGGCAGTGAAGTTGAGAATCAGCAGGGCACACGAGAACATCAACACCTTCCCACAACGAACTCACTCCGCAAATACCGAAAACCAGGGAGCAGGGAAGGGGGAGGAAGGAGGGAAATTGGGGGAGATTGGAGGAGAGAGGGGAGAAGAGGGGTGGGAGGAGAGGGGGAGTGAAGGGGTAAAGGGGGAGAGAGAGAGAGAGGGGAAGAAAGGGGCAAGGGGGGGTAAATTAGCTTGTTTTATTGGAAGAGAGGACAGTAAGGCGTAACGAGTAAAATAAATCGCTTAGGAACAGGTGTTAGGGAGCCTGGAGGAGTGCTAGGGGCTTCCAGGTGCTGCCAAAAACCCCTTATCAGCACCAGGCTTCTAAAAATCCATAATTCCAATCTCAATTTTTATTTTTCATAATTACTTGCTTAGAAATTTTGTAACAGAGAACGGGGAAGCGTGTGTGTGTGTGTGTGTGTGTGTGTGTGTGTGTGTGTGTGAAAATTAATTGCCATATTCTTTTCCATACACCCACTATGCAACAAAAATATCCAAACTGTAAAATATATTGATTAAGGCAAGAGGTATTGAAAAAAAATCACCATATTTCCTTGTACAGGTGGATCCAGTATTTCTCTCTCTCTCTCTCTCTCTCTCTCTCACACACACACACACACACACACACACACACCAGGAAGTTAGGGACCAAGTGCACCCGCCTACCTCTCATTCCTATTTCCCCTTCTTTCCCCCTCCCCTCCCCTCCCCTCCCCTTCCCTCCTACGCCTCCCCCCAATATCCCCTCCCCTTCCTCCTCCCCCATCCCCTTCCTCCACACCACCCCATCATCATCATCATCATCATCAACATCATCATCATCCTCATCTCCCTCCCCTAGCTTCTCCCCCTCCCCCTCCTCCCCTCCTCTCCCTCTTCCTCCTACACCTCCCCTAATTTTCCCTCCCCTTCCTCCTCCCCCTTCCCTCCCTCCACACCACCCCTTCATAATCATCATCATCATCATCATCATCATCATCATCATCACCTCCCTCCTCTAGCTTCTCCCCCTCCCCACTCCCCCCTCCCCCTTCCTCTCGCCCCCCCTAACAACCCCATTAGGCGCTAACGAGGGGAGGAAAACCAGGTCAACTCCCCAACTACCTGTCCTTCCTGGTAACAAGGGTAGGGGAGGTTGTTAGGGCGGGGTAGGGTTGTTAGGAGAAAGATGGATGGGTGGGTGGGTGGTGGTCAGTGATGGTAGTAGTGGTGGTGGTAGTAGAAGTAATAGTAATAGTAGTAGAAGCAGTAGTAGTAATAATAGTAGTAGTAGCAATAGCAGTAGTAGTAGCAATAGTAGTAGTAGTAGTAGTAGAGTAGTAGTAGTAGTAGTAGTTGGAGCAGCAATGGTAATCGCAGTTATGGTAGTCATAACAGTAGCAGTAGTGGTGTAGTAGTAGCAGCAATAAAAGTAGTAGCAGTAGTAGTAGTAGTAGTAACCCCAGGCTCATCTGAAACGTGAACCCAGTGGACTGCAGGCTTGTGTTACCCTCCTCCTGCAGTCCACCATCGTCCTCTCTGGGGATAGGGAGGGAGTTGAGGGACGTGTGTATAACCAGGCAGCTCCACCACCCAGTCATATCAGTGCCATCACGTGAAGGCCTCCCCCTCCACCACCCAGGCCTCCTATAAGTAAAACCAGCTGTAGTTTTCACTTAAGTAACTCCCCACCACACCACTAGGCGGCAGACGATTGCTACACTACGAATTCGAAGTATAAGTGAGAGTATAAGTGAATCCTTTTCCCTTCTCACGCAACTTGCTTGGTTTAAATCGAGAGTGAATGAATTTATTTTGGGACGGAGTGAAAGCGACTTGAGCGAGAGAGAGAGAGAGAGAGAGAGAGAGAGAGAGAGAGAGAGAGAGGCAGACAGACAGACGAAAAGGGACACACACACACACACACACACACACACACACACACACACACACACACACACACACACACACACACACA
>NC_137067.1:1451661-1486661 GCF_032717465.1 Coenobita brevimanus | reverse complement strand
CATGGTCGTCCACTACTCCATTGCCACACTAATTTCTACTTGTCTCGTTACCAAAGCGGAATATATCTAGTTTGAAACCATAAGGTCGAGTTCTATCCAATATGCTCTTTCATTCCGTTGTTGGTATCTTCCTTCTTTAGTCTCTTAATCCACTTAATTACCTCTGTTAAGTCTCCCCTTGCTTAACGCTTTCTATATATAGCAGTTCATTCATATACCAAATAACACATGAGCTAATAAAACTCTTGGTTATCAATTTGGCTACAGAAAACTACAAAATGATAATTAAATGATGTGAAGTGGTGTGCTGTGCTTTCAAGTTACATACTGTACATTAAAAGAAATACTTTGAACAATTATTTTTTTATTTACTTATTTTTCTTTATGAGAGACCTAAGGAACATAATCTAGTATCATATTTGTCCACCAGAGATATTGTATAATGCTTAAATAGGCAAGAAGGTTAGATATAGTCCCTTTTAATAATTAAAGTCCGGATATTTCTGTACTGTATTTAGCGACAATCTAGCAGTTCTTAGTGCACTCTCATTTAACTTGATATATTAACAATTTTACCATTTTTGAGGCAAGAAATTTATGTATTTGCGAGATATTTCTATATAGTTTTAGCGATATTCCAGAGATTATATAAGTTTTCTACTGATTTCCTAAATACCTTTGCAACGTTGTGTTGTTGCCGCCACTCAGTCTGGCATCTCACAGCTGGACCTTTAAATGGCTGCCGTTTAAAGTTCCCGTGAGGAGCGATTTATCTGACGCCATCGTGGTTCTTAAAAGGTAAATAACGTTAATATGTATGTAGCAATAGTCAGAAAGCTGCCGAGATTATAAATTTGTATAATAATTCCTATGCAGGTTTCCATTTCACCATGTATTGGTATTTGTTTTGATGGGGTCACCCTTGTGGACATTTAAAAACCCCAAAGATGCCAGTCCGTATTTCTTATAGCCTTTGCCCTTCCATGTAGCACCTTTTTAATATATTTCCACATCATATCAACAGACTTAAACCTAGAGAGAATAAAATTTGGAGAGTATAAATTTGGGACCTACCCGAATTACGAAGCCAATCACCAATGTGGGCATAATTCTTTCTTTCAGGGTTAGGTTTGGCTTGGCTTGTGTAATAGCCATAAATCATGCCATGGAATGAATGATTTTCCTTTTTTTTTAATTTTTGGGGTAATTGAGGTAGGAATTAGCGTGCATTATGAAAACCGTCCATAAATTATTGGTTTATTATTTTTTCCTGGGTTAGGTTTGGTTTGGTTTATTTAGTATGCATGAATATGGCTGTGTAACATTATTTTATTTTAATTTTATTCTTTTTAGCTATTTGTCGATTAACGATTCAGTGTATATGACCTAACCCAACTGTGAAAGCTGTTGGGAGTATATATATATATTTTTTTATATTTTTTCTCAGTATCAGGGCCTAATTATGTAACATTTTACAGAAAGAAAGGGTGAACATTTTTTTAAAATTATTTTTTAAAGGCATGCACATGGGTCTTGCTATAGGTGTAACCGATTATACGAGAATGAGCAGTTTAGCCTCAAATTCAATGATGTCAGCAGGGTCACTGCACCTAACCCTGTTTTTTTCCCATATGTACTCTGTTATACGAGTTTTGCGATAATTTATTTTTGATCCATTAGGTGAGATTATTTTTGATCCATTATGTGAGATTCCGTTATCTGAGTAGTCTGCCGTTAACATATCTCAGTCATATAATGGGACCCGCCTGCATTTCAGCTTCAAATTTACCACAGGGTCAATTAACCTATCCCTAGTTTTCCCAAGAGATGTGTATTCAGTTATATGAGTTTTGTGATCTTTTATTTTGATCCGTTATACAAGTTTCTGCTTTCCGAACATCTGCCCTTTAAAAATATCCCACTTGTATAACAGGACCCGCTGGTATTGCAGCTTCAAGCATACCTCGTTTGAATTGTTTCTCAGGGCCATAGCTAATTATTCACAGGACAGAGTAATCTAACCTAACCTTAAGTAATTTAATGCAATCTAACCAAACCTAACAATACCCAATGTAAACTAAATTAGTTGGAGAGTGTAGGCTCTGTTGTTGTGAAAGATAAATGAAGCATTTCATATGAACACGTAGGGTGGAAATTAATTAGGAAAACTATTTCACTGGAATACTGTCATCAAAATTAGAAATAAAGCCAGAAAAGTTCACTAAATCCCCAATATAACAAACCCAATTCAGCATTCACAAGCTTTTACATTGTCATGCCCAATTTAGTGACCATAAATGAGGAAATTCCATTAAGTTGGTCTGCTTAAGCTTTAACCCGCCCCATCCCGACCACTTTTCCACCACTGACTCCTCCCAATCCCGACCATTTTAGGAAATTTATTTTTTTGGCTCAAACCTTCGCTTTTGGTGAGAAACATCGAAAATTCATAGAGAAATCACTCACCTGAGGTTTAAAATACTCATTACAGGTAGGAGTACCTCCTTACCTTACTGGGTTTTCTATCAGACTGGCACCAAAGAAAACGAGTTCTGTGGGAGGATAACTATTTCACACCACTCATAAACGGTATTTATTTATTTACTTGGTACGAATTTATCTGTAGTACAAGAGTATATTGGTTTTCAATCAGTAATATAGTCATTATAAGCATTGTTTCACTCACTAATATCTGACCCTTTTTTGCCACATTCCCTGATCATCATTTCTAACTGTTTCTTCCTCTAATGCTGTGTAAAGTTTGTCCTCCACATTGTCATTGATTGGGGAATCACTCTGGCCCTGAATTTCGTACCGTGGCACGACATGGCTTGACTGGCCAGGTCACGGATAACAGGTGAATTGCTGAGACAATGGCATGCACGGGGGGGGGAGGAGGTCATGCTGGGTAAGGCATTGTCCCTGCCTGGCATCTTGTTGAGGAAGGTGTCACGTGTATACGTACCAAAAATGACTCGCAAAAATTGAAAATTGTGCAAATTAGGGACCTTGCAATTTTTTCGCGTTTATGTACGTCGACGGGATTGGCAGTGACAAAACGTATGGATGTTAAAGAACGTCGACGGGACGCCGCGGGTTAATCTGTTTTATTGTAACATGATCCCTATGGAAATGTAGGAAGGTTAGATCAGGCTGTTGTTAACCCCCTACAAATTGCACATCTTTCCCAAATTGAATGAAAATAATTTAGTTGTAGTAAGATTAAAGTAGTAGTGCAGGTATACTTTATGTCATCAGACTGAACAAGTTATGCCGCTGTTGCAGTTTATCTTACATAGTTTAATAGCAGGAAAGGGATGCTAATTTTTTACATCCATTTGAGGGTATGGCAGCTCATTGATAGAGCGCCTGCCTCGAGACCAAAGAGTCGTGAGTTCTCGCCGTGTCTGGGTAAGCTGCCTTGCCAGAAGAGGCAGTGCTTTCCTGTCACCTAGCTGGTTGTAGCAGCTGTGGCTCAGTGGGTTAGAGTGCTCTGACCAAAGGGTTGGAGGTTTGAGTCCGTCCGAGGGTCATTGGTAGACGACAGGAAGGGCATAAATTGCTACACTATAAAACCAAAGTCCTCTACCCAGGGGCAGCGCCTTAGCCCTTATCGAAGAAAAAAGGGGACATGGCATAAAACTCAGGAAAAAAAAAAAAATGGCTGAAAAAGACAATGCTGTGGGTCTACATCCTTCCCATAGCATTTATTTGTGACTAGAAATGTATATTCAAGTATTAATCTGTTTTTACAGTTTGTTATACAGGATGAAGATGGCAATTTTAGGTCAAATTAATGTGAAAAGAGTATATTAGAGGTTCATAAAGTTGTCTGTATATATAAAAAAAAATATAATTTGGTTTTATGCCAGGTATCCCCGAAGAGCTAAGGCATTACCCATGGGTAGAGGACTTTTGGACTGGAGCGTGTAGCATTTTATGACCGGATGCCCCTCCTGATGTCTACCAATGACCCTTGGGTGGATTCGATCCTCCGACCCTTCGGTCAGAGTCGACTGTCAGGTATGGAAGCCCCTTGGTACTGGAAGCTGCTCACCCAATACACCAAGCAGTATATTATCATCACAGGCAAGAAGAGTGAGCTGCTGCTGGGGGAAATGACCTACATCTGCTGGCATGGTGAGCAGTTTGGAACATTGTAATCATTTGTGCAACTCTAGTCTGTTTGGAAGTGTTGGGTAGGAGAGAGAGACAAGATAGAGTTTGAAGGCTATTTTTTCTAACGTTGCTGATTACACAAAACCCATCTTCAGGGAGATCTGTGTAGCCCAAAATGTTAGAGAATATAAAGAATTCAATCTCTCTTTCTCTCTCTCTCTCATCCAACATTTCAGCTTGCCACAGTGGATCATCTATATTGTCTGTTATTCATTTGACAGAGAGCACTAACCCTTTTCAGCTCAGTGATGGTCAGGTGTAGTCAGATTGGAGGATTGATTTGACCTGTATACCAAAGGAGAGCCCTTCGTGCCTTGTACCCAAAGCTCGTTGAACTTCATGTAACCACTGTTTAGTCTTAAAATTATTGCAGTGGTCTAGTTCTGTTATCTGAAAACTGTCTGACTGTAACTACTTGCATTAATGAACCGTTTCAGCAGAATGACATGTATGTTATTTCATATTCAGCATTCAGGAATGTATTTATTTTATTTTTTCATCCCTTCAGTTTGAGTTATTGTATATATGTTGCTGCCAGTTGATGTTATTGTGATCAGATGATTTTTAGTCTTATTGCAACCATATTATTCTGTTTAATTTAACCCTGTCAGTTTACTTTTACTCTTGGCATTTTCAGACAACAATATTCAGCTCAGCAAAGGGTTTTCAAACTGGAGGGGTTAGGTATGGCCTTGATACATTCAGCATAGCAAAGGCTTTTCAGACTGGAGGGGTTAAATATGGCCTTAATACACTCCCAACATAGGCCTTGCTTAGTTTGAATAAAATTGTCTGGTTGCAGCAAGTGTATGCAAAATGGATATTACCTGGGCTCAGTGGGCTATCTTGGTTCTTGGGTGAAAAGCATTAATCTCTATATTTTTCAGGTGCTGAGGTGCCTGTCAGTATTGAATCCACCTTGTAGAAGCTGCTTGGTCATGGAATCTTTCTTGGATATGCCTGCCAAATATGCATGCACGGTCCTTAGTGTTTGGGTGCTGTAAACATCTGCTGTATGGAACTTACCCCAGCCTCCACTCTGAGGTTTCTAAATTTGATTACTTTTTGTTGTTGTGGCTTCAGGCCCATTTGGACATGAATCTGGCGGTTTGCATGCTGAAATTATCCTTCTCCCATAGTCCACCATCCTCCTCTTTGGTAATAGGGGATTGAAGAATGCTTGTATATTGGTGGCACTGCGTGAAGGTACCCCTTTGAATTACCTGATTGCTTTTTATGCAATATTTTTTAGCACAGTGATGATTTGATTTCCATTTATCATGTTCTCTTGTTTTCTGGACCCTATCTTACCTCTCCTAGGATGGGAAAGAAGGCTGGGATGTGCCACCAGAAATTATTCAGACTATCAACTGTGGTGTTAAAAGGGGTGCCAAATCCACCCATGTCATATATTTCTGTGTGACATAAAATTGCTCACATAATGCCACTCAGGGATATGTGAGGCTGGTCACTCTCAGTCTTAAATGTCAGGACCTACTTGCCTAGCCCCGGTCTCCTACACTCCTTATGGGGCAGTGTACAGTTGGATGTTGAATGCATGAATGGATATCACCAGTCAGTTTGGGCTATGTGGAGAGGATACAGAATGGGACAGTGACTAGAAAAGTGTATGAGGGTTTCAGGGGGAGAGGAGAAAAGTGTACAGTATGTGAGTTTCAGGGGAAGAGGAAAATACCAAGGATGAGATGGAGGGATGGAGTGTAAAGAGACATGAGGATGTGTGTGAGTTGGAGGAAGGGCATTTAGATGGCAGAGAACAGGGTGACTTGGTGACAATATAAGACCAGCCCTTGAGGAATATAGTAATCTGGCAATAGGTAGATATATAGTTTAGCCCATTATTCCCAAACCTCATCAGCTTCCATACCTTGCTTTTTTACATGCTCATTTACTATATCCATCCATTATCCTGTCCAACCATGCCTCTTCTTACCTTTAGATGCAAATATATCCTTTTCACTGCCCTGTCTACATTAAATTTCTGTAGGACAGTATCTTCTAATAATGCTGCCTTCAGCACTGACATTTAATGACTTCTTACTTGATAGGTATATACTTTTTACCATAGTTGTTGGTTGCTGTGAGAAATGTGATCTTTTTTCTTTCATTTCATTGCTTCTCTCTCTCTCTCTCTTTCTGCCAGGTGATTTAATTTTTGGTATTCCCAGATGACAGTGTTTTAGCTGTCACCAAATATTTTCTTCAACTTAATCGAGGTACAGGAACTGAGTGGATTTATCTGTAACATATTTTGCAGGTGGCCAAGTTGACTGTCAGCCGTCAACTCTGCTGTAGAGGAGAGGAGAAGGGGAGAAGAAGGAATAAGAGAGAAAATGCAGGCCCTACCTTACCATCAAGTGGAACAGAAATCTGCCAGCCGCCCTACCTCTAAGTGTGTCTGAATGTGGATGCATTTTGTTCTTTGGTTCCTTCTTGCAAAAAAAAAAAAAAAATTGTCTAGCCCCAGGCTCCTATGCTCCTCATGGGGCAACACAGGATTGGATGATGGATGGATGGATGGACGGTTCTAGACCCAAATGGCTATGGATCTATTGGTCTGTTTTTTTTTACTTGTCACCTGTAATAAGGTGGAGTGAGGATTCTGAGGGCTTGAGTGGTGAGTCAGGGAGTGCATGTTGTTGACAGATTTGCTTCATTGTGGTTTTTTCTTGCTTTATGCCCCCTCCCCCCTCCTTCATGGAACTCCAAGGCTGGGTGTTGAGATGCCATTTCTTTTCTTAATTTTGAATGGGAAGTTTGATGTGTAATGTGCATGTTGTTTGGTGATGAAAGTTAGAGGAAGTTGTATAGAAGAGTACCATATGCTGGCCTACTCTTTGTGTTACAGAAACACTGAAAAAGTTCAATGAAGGGGGATGGTCAGAAGCCAGTCCTGAGGGCCAATGAAATGGGAGCACCAGCTCTGCCTGTCATCAGCTTTCCATCCACTGTGGGAATACCACCCTGTTTGGTGCTACAGCTTACCCCCTCGCTCCAGGTCTTTTTCAGTCTGACTCTCAACCCTACTACTGACGTTCACTCTTCTCACCACCTGCACCCAGTTGGCATCTTCCATCCTCTCAACATGCCCAGACCATCTCGGTCTAGCCCTTTTTGTCATGACACCAATACCCTTCAGTCCCATCCTTCCTCTCTGCTCTTCAATAATAATCCTAGTCCCCTCCCCTCCCCCAGACCTCACATTCAGTGATGCACAACACATCCATCTAATCATTGTCATTTCTGTGCATTTGAGCCTACATGTATCCTCTTCCATTACTGCCCAGCCACACTACCATACACCATTACATTACTAACACATACTGTACTGTATACTAGGATCCCTTAGCATGGAGGGAGAGCTGTCTCAGTGATAGGAGAGACAACAACCCTCTGAACTTCCTCCTGCCACTCCACACCCAAGCCCACATATTCCAGCCCCACCTCCAGTGTATAACACATCTAAATAACAAAACTCCTCCACACACTCGAGAGTCTACTGCTAGGTCAGTCCCTTCATGGCTGTCAGTCTTTATTTGCTGTCCCTGACACTGCACACATGAAGTCAGCATTATCTTGCAACCTTTCTAATACCGGTACATCTCATATGCACCCACTTTTAACAATGCACAAGATTAGTTAGTTCCCACATCCTTGTGGCAAACTGCACATGACCACACTTCTTATGTTTTGACTACTGCCACCAGACCTACTGTAAATACCATCGTTTATGTTTTATCTGCATTTACTTTCAAACACCCATGCCCAGTTCTGATTATTATTATTATTATTGTTATTATTATTATTATTATTATTATTATTATTATTATTATTATTATTATTTATTATTATCATCATCATCCATCCACCCATCCATCATCCAATCCTATGTTGCCCCATGAGGAGCAGAGGAGCCCCAAGTTAGGTAAGTTGGTCCTGACATTTAAGATGAGGGTGACCAGCCTCACTCATCCCTGAGTGGCATTATATGAGCAATAAACCCCAGCTACCCCTTGGATGTAAACCTACACAGGCTTAATCCGATTGGAGCGTCTTAATTACCCACTAAACCGCCAGGTGCCATAATTTGGTTATATGGTTACCACCCAGCATAATAATGGTCTTCTGGTGTACAGGAAACCATTTGGCTTGTCACTCAGTGCAGAGTCACCCATAGGTAGAAGGAAGGGGAAAGAATGAAGGAAAGAAGAGCGAGGGTAACGTCACCTATTATGTCGTTATATAGTATGTTAGAGGCCTATTAAAGGTCCTTTTCTCACTGTGAAGCAGATTTGCCACTTTTCCCTAAGCTATGGTAGTAGATGTGGCTCCAGGCTCATCTGAAGTGGGAACCCAGTGGACTGCAGGCATGAAGTTGCCCATCTGCTGCAGTCCACCATCTTCCTTTATGGGAATAAGGAGGTGCTTGGTCATTTATATAACCAGGGAATTGAACCAGACAGATGACGTAATATGGATCAGTTCGTCTTAGTCTCTTGTGCTAGTTAGTTGTAGTAGTTGCAACCCCAGCCTCATCAGAACGTGAACCCTGTAAACTGCAGGCCGAAGCTACCCTCCTGCAGTCCACAATTCTCCTGCTGGGGGATGGGGATGGAATTAAGGACTGTTAATCTAATAAGCAGCAGCCCCCACTCCTTCACCTTTACCACCACATCTCTTTCTACCTCCATTATTATACAGTTTAATTTTTTTTTAAGGGGCCAGCAGTACTACCACTGCTGCTGCCACTGTTTGGTGCTCCTGCTGGCCCTGCCACTGATGGGGTGGTGTTCCTGCTGCTGCTGCCACAGATGGGGTAGTTGCTCCTGCTGTTCATGCTGCTGCTACTGCTGAGCTGTTGCTGATGTTACACCTTCTGCTACTTTGATGATGTCTACCATAACACAGTGTTGACGGTGTTGTGACCATGGGAGGTAGAGGGGGGGATCACTGACCACCCCAAATCTCAAGAGGAATACTCTCAGACTATCCTGAAGAGTTTGTGGGTCACCCCAGTCTTCAGATCACAGCATCACCACCTTAGCTACAACAACAGCTGCTCCCACTGCAACACCACCCACCTGATATGTGAGTTGAACATATTTTTTTGCTTCATCCACCTTGATTTGGCGGAGAGTTTTGTCCTGTGGCAGCCTGATCCCCCATAGCTCAGTTGCATAATAAGACATTGCTGTGGCTCTGCATCCTTTCCATAGCACTTTTAAGTCAAGTTGAGGTGGACAGAGTACATTAACAGTTGCTCCCCTACTTAAGAAATTTTTATTGAGAATTCCTCACCCCATCATTGGGTGGGAAATGAGGTTGGGCTGATGATAGTGATAGATGATGATGAAGGTTGTGATGATCATCTCAGTAGCTTAGGCCTTTAACCCTGTGGCAGATTATTCCACCACTGTGATATACATGGCCACTTCACCTAGGTATTCATTTTACTTGCTGATCAGTGACAACAATGACAAATGACAAATGATGATGATGATGATGGTATCTTCTTAGACCTCTTCTTAGCAAAAATACAAACCATAAGGCTCAGTGAAATCTCAGTATGATAAGTCTTAAAAACTCTCAACCAAAGCCAAAAGTTCGTAACTTAAATGTTTCTAAGTGGGAGAGCAACTGTATTCCATCTAACACCAGATAGTTTTATTCATTTGAGAGTGATTCTTGGAGGTCTAAGGATGTTAATTATCTTTATTTTTAACTTACTTTAGTCATTGCTGTCTTTCAACTTAACTTGGCCCAGATTATTTTCCATTTACCACCTATTTTCATCCTGCCCAGTAGTAGAGTAACACGGTAATACAGGTCTACATCCTTTCCATTGCACTTCTTCATGACTGGCTTTATCCTGTTTGCTAAACTGTTGCTAAAACTTACCATTCAAGAAGGAGAGATGATAATTTTAGGCCAGGTTAGAGTGACAAGAGCATATTAAGCAAATTCTCCAGGGATACCAGTACCAACCTTCCCATTGCAGTTCTTCATGATTAGCATCAACCTATTTGCCAAATTACAACAACAACTCAGTATTATTTCAGGTTGATAGACAGAATAGATATAGATATGTACACATATTGATACACATTACATATAACTTGCTAAATAAATAATATGTAGATGCATTGCTAGAATTTGAAGATAGATAGACAGAAAGGTTTCCCAGATTATTTTTTTCTGCCTTCGACTGCCACTACAGTATTTCTCTCAGGTGAACAAAGTCTGGTGTTAGTTCAGTGAATGTGGTTTGTCTTTTATGTGGCTGCGGTGATTTCCTAACATTAAGCAAGCCTCCTGTGCCACTAGAAGACATCCCAGTGAATTACCGTATCTATATCTATTGCCCAGTGAATTATGCATGTATTTATTGCCATGGTATTGATGATTTTGATATGATTGTTAGTGATGTTTGATGTGCAGTGGACATTAATTTTATAGCCTGTGGTTTGCCCAGTTGTTTCATTTCAGACATTTCAGATTAGTTCACTGTACTGGTGTATATTGCAACCTCTCAAATCTGCTTATTAGTTGTACCGTACTTTTTCACTTAAATTTCCCTGGAGCGTTATCTGTTTGAGATTATTTCCTGAACTTCTGTGGTTGCTGCTGTGTTTTGCATTTCAATTACCCACACTAATTGACCCTGCGATGTCGGCGTTGCTCGTTGTTTACAAACCTTGGCCCCGTTGAGTCCCCCACATCTGTAATTAACCTTAACATTACATCAAAGCGAGTGTGGCAAGAAAAACAATTGTGGTATTCAAAATATTAGATGGAAGTTATAACACTAAGTATCGGTACAGACGTAAAAAATAAGTGCTAAGTCAGACTGAGGAGATTAAAGTTTTACACTGGCAGTAAATGAATGAAAAGTCTGCATCGTAGAAATAAGCTTTAAAAATTTCTTGCTGAATTAATTGTTATTTTACAGTTGTGTAGCGTGGCCCCGGGTCCCTTTGCTACTAGCGGGGTTTTCGGGGATTGGGGAGTGGGTGGGTGGGTGGGTAATTGTTTTAACAGTACACACAACCCACCATTGTGTACCATGATATGTATTGGTTCCAACATCGGTATGTGTGGGGCTCTGGAGTTCTAATTTTTGACAAAGAGATGGGGTCTTCATTGCATATGTCAGAAGGATAAGTGGCTCACAGGTGGAGGATTATATAAGTAAACATGCACGCAACCCTTGCTTGCAATAATCACATTGTGCCCGTACAGTAAGGGGGCAGCGTGCTCTATGAGGGGGTTGCTATCACGGTTCTTTTGTTCCTTTATTTTTTACAGCCCATGCAATGCTTCAGTGATTGGGTGTCTGCCCTTAAGTGGATATTGCAAGCCGGATGTTGCACACTTTGTTCACATCTATGAGATGCTGGACCACACATTCACAGCCACCCATTCATTCATTAATTTTTTGTTCCCCTGTTTTGCAAGAGACCTGGGACTACACATTCACAGCCACCCATTCATTCATCAATTTTTTGTTCCCCTGTTTTGCAAGAGACCTGGGACTAGCTACTGGCTGTTGTAATACCTTATGGGGCCATATCCAGCTGGAGTGCCGTAACTCCTTACACCATTGTGTGTCTGTCTAGTTGTATGTTACCACCAAGTGTAGTATCTTATCCTGGGTTGCAAGAAGCCACTTGGTTTGTCACTCAGTATAGTCACGAGATGTCCTCTTTGATTAATAGTCTTATCAAACAGCCAGTTTCATTACATCCTGCTGTCACCTCTGAAAGAAGACATCTTTGCCAGATTCAAGTAAAGTGACTAATTTACAGACAACGGGCCAGCCGTATGCAGCCATAGGCTATGAAATATCTAGCAAGACTCTTGTCCTGAGCATGAGCAGAAGTATGTAGACACTTTTCTGCCAGCTGTAATAATGGAAGATGTTGTTTGAAATATTTTATGTGGTAAGGACTGCACACAAAAGTTACCATTCATTCATAGTACACCATTCTCCTTTAGAGGGATAGTAAAGGAACTGAAGGCTGTTAGTTTAACCTGACAGCTTCAATGTCTGATCAGTACCATATGAAGGTGTCTGTTCCAAGCATCAGTAAAAAAAGTACGAGAAGGACTCACTTGCCATTTGGGGAAGATTGATAAACATGAAATGCAAGTTAGTGCTGGCAGAGTATTGTTGGCATACTTTTGCACATGCCTGTACATCACAGACAGATGCAGTAAGTCCTGGTTATATTCCACGGGTGCTAAAAAATACAGAGTGGTTCATATATAACATGTCTGATTCAATGTGTTTTGTTCTTGCCTTTTTGGACCATACCTTACCCCATCCTTACGTGGGAAGAAGAGGTTAGGATGATGATGATGATTGCAATGATGAGTACAAGAATAATGACTGATGTTGTTTATGATGATGATTATAATGATGATTGTGTATCCTGCATAATTTTCTGTTTCCCATAACCCTTTCTTACTTTATAGTGATTGTTTATTTGCATCCATTGTGTCCATTAGTTTTTATAATCAAATATCTCTTCTTGCATTTCCTTCCAGTAATTGCATAAAGTCGATTCATTTTAAGGAAGCGGAAATTTTTGTCCATCTCCGTCTCGGTATCTGTGTATCTATTGCCAGACACCTCAGTCCCATAAGGGGTGGCTACAAACAAATTTTCTCCATGTCGCTGTGTCCTCTGCCATCGCGCTGATCTACCTCCAACTCACACACTGCTCCCTCGTACATCTCTCAACTCCATCTTTCCATCTTACCATTGGTCTCCCTCTATTCCTTCTCTCCCCCTTCACCTCAGTCACATATACTTTTCAAGTCAGACTCTCATTCTCCAATTTCTCCACATGGCTAAACCATTTCAAAATATTTCTCCTAACAGCACCACAATGCATCTTTACATCCTCATTTGTCTGTCTGTCTGTCCATAAAACTCCACATGTTCCACACTTACTTTCCGCAACTCTCACTCTTGACTTGTGTCCTTCCAACAGGATCCAAGCTTCACCTCCAGATGTTGGTATCACAATACTATCATGCAATGACATTTACATCCATGCTCACTTCTTTAGTCCTTATCACTGCTTTCATTGAATCAGCAACCTTTCTACCTTGCTGTATCCTTTCAAGCCTTTTCCCCTCTAAACTTCCATCCTTACACATCACACGACCTGAATATTTGAATGAATACACTCACATTCTCCATTTCGCCACCATTGAGTCCCATTGTGCATGCTGTGACTTGATTTCTTTCAAATACCATAGCTTTTTTATTATCTACATTCACTTTTTCCTTTCCTTTCCATCATACATTCCCAAACTCATTCACCAAGCCTTGTAGTTGATATTCATTCTCTCTCAACAGTACAGTATCATCAACAGACAACAGTTCAGGAAGTTCCACACCCTAGCCTCTCCCATTAGACACCCCACTACTCACTTCCCTACCTATTATCTCTCTTATAGCTCCATCCATATACAAATTGAACAACCACAGAGATATGACACACAGAGACATGACAGAAAAACGTGACACACACAGACATGACATACAAAGACATGGCAAACACATGACACAAGGAGATATGGCAGAGGCGTGACACACACACACATGACATTAAGACATGGAATTTTTGTCGTTGTGAATATTTATTTTTCATATCCCACCGGCAGAGTAAGATAACACTGTGGCTTAACATCCTCTTCATAGAACTTCATGACAGACATCGTATTACAGTATTGTTCCAGGTAGCATTAACATAGGAAAGATGGTAAGTCAGTGCCCAGTTAAAGTAAACAGAGCATAGTTGAATAGTTGAAAGTCGTAAAAATACCTGCATTCCCCACACCAGCAGACTGAGCCGTTCCCACAACACACCCGATATATATGGGCATCCCTGTATCATGGTTCAGTAAATTGCAGGTTGCTACTGTTGCTGTGCTCCTGGGTTCCTCTGTAGTGGTGCTGTAACCAAGCCACTTCTCTGAGCCGATATAACGTCAATTTCAGGTTTTTTGCCGATCCACTATTTGCTCCCTGACTCAGCAAAGCAATGTCAGTGTGCATTTGGTTTTAGGATATTGTTCACTGTGTAGCCTGTCTGTGTGTGCTGATCATGGTTGGCTTTATAAATGAATTGCCTATTGAATGAGAGGGTAAATGAGCTGAAAAATTTTGCAAAGGATATATGCTTGTAATTTTTTAAAGTAGACTGCTAGTAGTAAGTTGCACACACCTGTCTGGAAAAGGTAATTATTAGAGGATGATCTGTATTCCAAACTTTGGATAACTCAATATGTACGAAGCTCGTGTTGCCTCTTGTCTTTCATTAAATTCCAGTATTAAGTTTCCGTACCATTCATTGATTCTTTGGAGTAGTTAGGATGAGCCAGGGACCACAACAACAAGAAGTATTGCTTTCAGGAATTAGCAGACCAAAAATCATAAAATAAATGTGGTATATAACAGGACTTACTCACAGAAGCCTTAGTGCATTTTTTTGTAACAATATAGATGTTTTTCTTATTTTGTTCTACCTGAAGTATTGATGTTGATTTTGTTACATTATTATTTTGATTTAATGATGTATGTTTTATTATTGCCATGTAATACTGATTAACTGTACAGTCAGCCACAGGAAAATGTGTACAACGGTAGTGCTAGTTTAGAGGATTATAATTGGCAACACTGCTTTGAAGAGCATTGAGAAGCTAAAGACAGACCGGCATCTTGAGTCGCGTCCCTTCATTATGTTTAAGAATTTCAAGCATAATGAGTTGTTATGGGATTCTTAATTTCTCCTCTTCAGATGTCAAGGAATAACTAGCATTCTTGTTACTTCCCCTTCATGTATGTCAAAGAGTAAGCAGCATCCTTGGTTGTCTCCCTTAATTTATAAAAGCATTTGTCTTTAATATGGTTTACGTTTTTCATGTTAATGTTTTTTCCCTGTGGCTGACTGTATGTTTATTTATACTGTGATGTGGGTAGATTTTTTTGTGCATTTTTATTGCTATTGATTTATACCATAGTCAGTTTGTTTTCATCTGACAAGTATCCATGATCTCTCTTATTTAACTGTTTACTTTTTGAGGGCCAAGTGCAGTCTGACTGGAGACTTGACTAGTAATCAAGGAGACTCATTCCTACCTCATCACTAAAGCTCATCAGATTTTATGCAAACATGACATTATTCAGCTCTGAAAAGTTGCCTGGTTCTGTCAGATAAAAACAGACTGACTATAGTTGTGTGTATGATTTTCCATTGTTATTGCTTATTGACTTGTAATAAGATTTTTTCAACATTTATATTTGTAATGAAATGTAATATGTACATTATTTTTACATTTCTGTTCATACTGATGTGTCTTAGTGTGTTAAAATGTGCCTTGTCCAATGATCCTCCGCAGTGTTCAGTTTGTTGTGTGGAGAGACCTTAAGGTGTCCCACTAGAATTATATATTTTACTTTTCATGGAGGGAGCAGTCTTGTGGGCATCAGGCCTTTGGTTCCTTCTTCCTTGCACTAAAAAAAAGTGAGAGTTTCAAAGCACCCAATGTAGTAGAAGTTTCTTGGTATCAGGCCTTTGGTTCCTTCTTCCTTGCATTAAAGAAAGTGTGAGTTTCAAAGCACTTAATACAATAGAAACTTCTTAAGCTGAAAATTTGCCATATTTTCTGAAGCATATGTCAGCCAATTTACTTCTCAGATCCCTTTCTAATGTCATGGCTCAAGATAGCTCAGAAATCTAATGTCCTGCAGGTGATATTGTGTAGTAAACAGTATTATAATTATGTTAGGTAGAGTTGGTTGGATAATACAAGTTCTCTAACGTCACTGCCAATGGTTTTTACAGTTAGAGTTTTAATATTATGCTTGTGAGGTGGTCAGGATTGTGAGAGCTGTTCCATGCATATGCTGTTGATATTTCTCCCTTGTTGATGCTTTCTCGTTGTTTTTAGTTGGTGGTGGTGTTGATTATTATGCATGTAAGGTGTAGTCATTTGGCTTTAGATAGATAGATAAAGAAAGATGAAAGATTTAGTCAGGATTACAAAGGATAACCATTGTGTATGTGCTGTTGATAGTTCTGCCATTTTGGTGATTTGTTTAAGGATCTTGCTTGAGTATTTATGATGTTGTTGGTGTTTGTCAGGTTAGTTTTTGGTGGTTTAGGCCAAGAAGAAAATGACTACTAGTTAAAGGTACTGAAGAAGGGAAGAAATATTTAGTTGGATTTGCTAGCTGTGTGGTGTTGCACAGAGGGCAAGAAGTAAGAAAGCATCTCTTTGTGGTACACAGAGTTTGAAAGAGCATTGAGGAAAAGAGAGGTGGCTAGATTGGTTGCAAGAAAGGGGCTCAGATGTATGACAGGTAAAATATTATGAAAGCTAAGAAGCACATGGAGATTAGTAAAGAGAGAGAAAAAAATCCAAGTGAGTGATGAGCTTGGAAGAAAAATTAACGTAAACTACTGTGGATAAAGGGAATGTGAATGGAGCCGCAGAAATGATGAGGAAAAATGTTACTAAGTGTGAGAGGTGAGAGTGATAGTATTGTAGCAAATGAAAGTGAAGTCATCTGCAAATAGAATAGTTTCTGTAATTCTGATGGAGGAGAATGATGAAAGAACACTAGTACTTTAAACAGTGTGTGTGTGTGTGTGTGTGTGTGTGTGTGTGTGAAAATTCTGAGGCTTGATTGGTGAGGGAATGATTGTCTGACCCACTTTGGTGAGCTTGTAGTTGACTGGCTTCTCCCTCTGATGGGTTTTTCTCTTCCTTTGTTTGCCGCTCTGGACCCCAGTACACTTCATCCACATGTGAAAATAAAATTAATAGGGTAATGTTGATTGAAAAAGAACTGGTTTGGATGATGATGATGATGATGATGATTAGGCCACTTCACTGGGCATGATACTGATAGTTCTCCCACTTCATTGTTTGCTCATGCTTTGTTCCTGGCTCCTGTCTCAAGTGGTTATAGCTGGAAATAAAGGATGGGATGATGGTGTGGCCATATGGATAGAATCAAGACCCGAGTTAGAGAGAGAGAGAGAGAGAGAGAGCATAGGTGTACTTGTGAAGGGTGGGTGTCTCGTGATGGTTTTTGAAGGCTTCTGTTGTGTGGCTGTAGTGGCTGTGTATATCTAGGCAGTAGCTATGTACTGTCTGAAATAGTAGAAATAAAGTTTAAAGAAAAAGTGGATGACGGTCACAGCCACTGGCGGGACTGCACTTAGGCAACCAGTATTGCAGATGGTCGGAGCCGGTGACGTGTACTGTGAAATTCCATATGCTTTTCACAGCACAGTTCCGTTGGAATGGGGGCCGTTTTAAGGGGGTAGGAAAAAAATATGTATCCTTGTGAAATTTAGCGTTGGGTGTAGGATGAGAATAGATGTTTTTAAAGCTCTGTGTACTGTAGGTTTTGAATGGGTGTAGTTGCTGGGTGGTGACTAGACACAGTAGCTAAAACAAGTATCTGTGCAGGAGAGTGTTTCCAAAATTCTAAATACGAGTGATATCTCAGGATATAAGCCAACTTACTGTGAAGAGGCTGGGGGGGAGGAGGCAGCCTCATAAGTCTGTGTGAAGGTCTTGTTGGGGTGCATTGGGTATTTATGATGTTTACATGTTCGTGTTTTGACTGAGAGCCCCATTGGTTGTCCTGTGTCTGTGTGTTTAGCTACGAGGGATCTTTTGCATTGAGAACACCAGCTGTTATTGCATTGGTGTTGGTCTGGAAAGGGAAAGTCATGGAGTACATAATTATGAAGTAGAGGAGAGAAAAATGTGCAGATAGACCTGTGAGGTAGTCAGGATTCCTTCAGCTTAATTGGTCAGTGATTGAGCACCTGGCCCTTTTCACTGGACATGGCCTTGCAGTATCAGTGTTACCACATGCAGGTGCCTCCCCAGCATCACGTTTTTTATAACAGTTGGGTGCGGAAGGTGAGAAGTGTGACCATCGGGAGTAGGGTTACGAGAGGCAGACTGAAAAAGACCAGGAGTGAGGTCATAGAGTGGTACCCTAGTGATAAGGGAGTGAATAGAGAGGCTGCCAGAGATGGAGCAGCATGGAGAATTACCATTGGCTGACCAAGACTGGTACGAACACTGTGGAGTCATGGTAAACAATATGATGCAAATGATATGAAAAAAACAAACCGCTTCTACAGGGCCATTGTGCACGAATTTTAAGGTTACTGTACCACATCAGTATTTACCTGAATAGGACTGAAATATAATTAAACATTCATCTGAGATCTACTGGCATGTTTTCCACACTATTACAAATTGACTATGTGTAAATTGTGAGTTTCGTTTGTGTATAATGCCGGCAAAAAGTAATTCCTCATTTAATAATTGCTCTATATTCCTGTAAATTGCTGACAGGTGAACACGCCTTGAAATTAGGGTTAGGTCCCAGCAAGAGGGATTTTTTTGTTTTCTCCAGTATTTAAGGATCACATTCAAGACAGTAACTAAATATCAGATGTGTATTGATGCTGAATTTAAGTTGGTAATATTTTTAGAGGAATTAACTTTGATATTTCACAGCACATTTGAGATTAAGAAGTAAGTTATATGAAAAAAGTTGTATTTTTGACTGACAGATTAAGAGACAACTGCCTAGTGAAAGTACCTTAAATGAGGGACTACTGATAAGGTTTTCAGTTATTTATTATTATTATTATTGTTGTTTTTATATTACACTAACAAACAATTTCTGAAACTTGAATTAATACCTCTTGTCGGCATGTTATACAAATGAAAACGTGTGTTGTTCTCTGTGTGTTCTAGTACAGGTATTTGTATGTTTATTGTTATGTATTGTATTTGGCTTCCTCTTCTCCTCTTCCTTGTTCTTCTCTTTCTTCCCCTTCCTCTTCACCTGTTCTGCCTTCCTCCTCCTGCTCCTCACCTTACCACCAGGGCTGGGGTCAATTCATTTTTGATAATTCAGTTGCAGTTCAGAATAAAATTTGAATTAATCAATTCCAGTTCAGTTCAATTCATTTATAAAAGAAATCTTCAATTCCAATTCAGTTCAGTTAATTATGGTTGATATTTCATTCAGTTTAAATGTTTTCAAATCAAAATCAGTGTTAGTCAACCCAGTACCATTAATATGATGGAAAGAAATAAAAAAAAAAAAATTCAAATTATTTTTAACTTTTCTTGTGAGAGCAGACTGTATATTTTACTGTTTGAGTATACTGTACTGTAACTTAATTATTGTACGATAATGAATTCGCATATTACAGTATAAATTATTATTTTATGAATTCAGACATCAGTTCATATCAGTTTATTTATATCAATTTCAGTTCAGTTAATTTTATTTTTAAATTTTTCTCAATTCCAGTTCAATTTTAATTCGGGATTGTTTTTTCTGTCAGTTCCAATTCAGTTCATAATTAACCTCAGCCCTGCTTGCTACCCATCCAACCTACCTACCACCACCACCACCACCACCCTGCAACCCCCTCTTGCTGTACCCTGCCAGGTGTCCCCTGCTGTTCCTGCCATCCCTGTCCTGCCATCACTTACCTGCCTCGCACCCTAGGAATACAGCCATATTCTCCTCTACACCCATGCAGTACACAGCCATGCCCTCCCCTACACCCATGCAGTACACAGCCATGCCCTTCCCTGCACCCATGCAGTACACAGCCATGCCCTCCCCTACACCCATGCAATACACAGCCATGCCCTTCCCTGCACCCATGCAATACAGTCATGCCCTTCCCTGCACCCATGCAATACAGTCATGCCCTTCCCTGCAATACGGTCATGCCCTTCCCTGCACCTTTGCAAATTAACTGTATTCTCCCCTACTCCCTTGCAGTACACAGGCATGCCCTCCCCTGCACCCATGCAATACACAGCTGTGCCTTCCCCTGCACCCATCCTATGCCCTGGTATGTCTCCCCTGCCTTGCTGTTCCTGTCATCCCTCGCCTGTCCTGTCCTGCCCTTCCATCACTATCCTGCCCTGCCACCTCTTACATGCCCTGCACCCTTGCATTGTCCTCCTCTCCTCTGCACCCTTGCATTGTCCTCCTCTCCTCTGCACCCTTGCATTGTCCTCCTCTCCTCTGCACCCTTGCATTGTCCTCCTCTCCTCTGCACCCTTGCATTGTCCTCCTCTCCTCTGCACCCTTATTTTGCCCTGCTGTCCCTGTCCTGTCCTTCCATCACTGTCCTGCCAACCCTGTCCTGTCCACCCTGTCATGCTATCTCTTACTTCTCCTGCACCCTTGCTACACCCTGCCATCGTTGTCTTGTCTTGTCTTGTACCCAGTCATACACTCCCTTGCACACTTGATTTGGCCTAACCTTGCCTTGCTCTGTCCTGCCCTTCCGTCTCTGCTGTGTTCTGTTATTCTTGCCTTGTGACCTGTCCTGCGGTTCTTGCCCTGCCATCCCTGTGAGATAATTGCCTATATCTGCAATGCTGTCCTTCCTCTGCTACTCTCTTCTTCCCTCCCTTGCCTTGTCGCTTATGTAATTTGTCTTTTTATATATATATATATTTAATTTATTCCTATTCCTTTCCATCACTAGTTGTTAATATATGTTTATACTCAGCTCTGTTTTCTGATGCCGATATTGTACTAATGTCATGTTTTCTCAGTATTTTCAAAGTTGATAAAGTATTTTTCTAAGTAAATTGTCATTGCAATTTGTTTTTAATTAATATTCTTTTGTCTGTGATCTCTTTCATACTGTGTGTACAAAATGTGGACTTTGAAAAAATATCAAAGTGAGTAATACCAAGACATGTACGAATAGTACGAAGTGATGCCCCCTTCGTACAATTCATATACCTCTTGGTATTATTCTCTTCGATATTTTTTCAACGTCCACATTTTAATATATATGTAAAAAAAAATATATATGTTAAGAAAAGGTATATAATAAAGACATTGTAATAATACATTGGTTTTATTTCCACTAGATGTACAGAAGAGTGGAGGTGGTCAAAAAATGAACAATCTCGATAAATGGGCCAGAGAAATACGGACTGGTAACCTACAGGGTTGCCAGTCCGTATTTTCGTGGCCCATTTATCGAGATTGGTTCTGCGCTGCCCCCTTAGATGCCTCCAGGAGCCTGCCCTGCTCATCACTTTGTATATGCCATGTCTCGTATCACTCTACCCAGCTGTAAACTGAGTAGAGCTATACAGTGAAACATGGCAGTCAACAAGGGATGAGAAGGGCTGTATTAACATGCACTGATTGCTAAACACACTGTGCACTATGTGTTTGCATTAATGCATGTTAAAGATGTTTCATACATACAAATCACAAGTCAAAATGGCACATCAAAGCACTAAGTAAGGACAATTAACCTCTTCAGTACAAGAACATTTTATGCCTGCTGATATCACACGATTTTACTCGGCTTAAAGAGTAGGGCAGGACATGGTAGGTATGGGAGGGTATGGCTGGGTATAGCAAAGATGCAGGGTAGGCCAGAGCCAGGAAGAGGGGGGCAGGGATCGTGCAAGAATTCCTAGCCAAGCAGAATAAAATAATGTGGCAGCAGCAGGAATTAACCTAAATAAAATAATCTGGGATGTACGAATACTCTGAGAAAGGACATCACGGTACTGAAGGAGTTCAAAGATACTACCATGCACTGGTTGTGATGCATGTTACATATCCATTAACAAAATTACATTCCACTGAGCAAGACAAATTTGTACCCTTCACTAACTTAGGCTTATTTTTCATTCTTTTCCAGCTGTCGCATAACTCAGGGCATAGAAAGGCAATGCTGTGGCTCAAAATCCTTTTCACAGTGTTTGTGACTTTCAACATGTTTTAAGAATCTGTTACAAATCCTAATTCAGGCTGGAAAAGTTAGAATTTTTAGCCCAAGTTAAAGTTAAGAGTATAATTTTAGGAAACAAATCTTGAAATATATTTAACTCATGGCGATATTAATATAACCAGGAATGTGAAGGTGTGGACAAGCTATCAATAACTATAGCCAAACTCCTTAAATCCTGTAAGGGTACAAATTGCCTCCCTGTCCCCTGCCATTTCACTGCCCTCTCCCCAAACTTATATCCCCCTCTCTCATATACCTCTCCATTCCATCCCTTTATCTCATCCTCGGCCTCCCCCCCTCCCCCACCTCAATCACATACACCCTTCTAGTTAGTCTGGTACTCACCATTCCCCCAGCTTACACCCCCCCTCTCATGTACCTCTTCACTCCATCCCTCTATCTCATCCTCAACCCCTACCTCCACTTCATTCACATACACTCCTAGTTAGTTTCACTCTCCATCCCCCACCCCTCAACTTAAAGAATCCACTCTCGTATACCTCTCTACTCCTTCCCTCCATCTCATCCTTGGTCTCCCCCTCCACCTCGCTCACATAAACTCGACTACTTAATTGCCTCAACTCCATCCCTGCACCTCAATCACGTACACTCTCCTAGTTAATTCTCTCACTCTCCACTCCATCCCTTCATTTCATCCGCTGCCTCCCAGTTCTAATTCTCGGAGCAAAAGGCAACAGGATGAACTATCACTCTTTCCTAGACTCAAGTGGAATGACATCATAATATATCTAACACTCACAGAGCATCCTTAAGAGGAAACAAAAAATCACCCGTGATAATAAATAAGGCCAAAAGTTATATATTTATCAAGAAGTAATATTCTCGCCTTTAAGACTTCCTTCCCTTAAAAAACCATGGAGGAATAAAAACAAAAACAAAAAATCAACCGAGACGGGCTGATGTTTAAATTTATCCCTCATGATCTGGTGCAAGTACGCAGCTAAATCATAAATAGAATCAGTATGTTGTTCCTGGCCTACCCAGCCATTTCATACCCATGCAACTGGTCTTTAAGTCCGACATGACAGATTAATACTATAGTAGCTAATTTGTAGGCAATGTTTCCATAGCAATTTAAGAAAATCTTTTTTTTTAAGCCACGAAGAAGGAACCAAATGCTAGAAACCTTGAAAGAATTTTCCCTCCAACAAAAAATAAAAAGTTAAGAGCCAAATGCAAGATCCGTTAATTTTGAGATGCCTGGATACAAAGCAATTAAAAAAGACTGGAGGGTCACAGGCAGTAGGAAATGAAGAAGGCAATTCCAGAGTTGTCCTGCCGCATACATGAACAGAGTAACGGTTAACGCTTGCATTAGAGTTGGACAGGAGAGAGATGAGTGTTTGCTGCTAAACGGATGCTATGCACCTGCTACAGAGGTGGAGGGATGCAAGCAGACAGTTCAGAGAAGCAGTGACCATTGATGTAGCAAGTGAAATGAGATAAATATGCAACAGCTGTAGTCAGAGGGAATAAAAACGATCTGAATCATTATGTGCCACTAAGCAACTTGTCGAGAAGTTTCAAACCGTTTTTTGTCTGCACCAGGAGCATGGGTCGTTTTTTAGCTGCAGTTCTTAGGTTACATGTTTAGCATTTTGATTAAGATTTGCAAAATACCCCACTCATTGGCAAAACAACTGATGTAAGATTTTAAAAAGCACGATTAATTGTACTACCCCCAAAATATCGGAAATTCTCTGACTGCTTTGTTAAAATCATGTTTTTCATAGTACAAGTCTTAAAGGCGAACAGTGTACTCCACTTGACAAAATGATAAAACAGTTAGCTATACAAGACAATCATTTATTGGAATAAAGAAAATATTTAAGGGTCAACATATAAATATACAGTATAAGTAATGGATGTGGGATCATGAGGGCTGCAATATACTAAAATCTACATGAGTAAAGAACTGCTGAAAAATCAAAGGGTCTGACTGACTGAACACCCAGGAGATGCTCCCACATCCACAAATACAGACGGTATATATACAGATATCCTTGCTTAAAGTTACAGGTATAGCCTAAATATACATGCTATTCCCTCTATACGAGTGGTAATGGGAATTTTGTAAATTGCTTAAAAAGATTTATACGTAAAAAACTAAAAAAATGGGGGGCGTGTATTGTCAGGTCCTTACTTATGAGGTACAAATTAGTCTCCTCGTTACTTCATTTAGTTCCGTATTGCTTAAAGCGATTCCAACGTGCTTGCATGTGTTCGCCTTGTCACCTAATGGCAACTCTCCATGCTACTCAATCTCTGGCAGTCTCCCTGTTCAGTCCCTGATCCCTGAGGTCTCACTCTATGACCTTATCCTAGGTCATTTTTTTAGTCTGCCTCTCACAGCTCTACCCTAAACAACCATACCTCACCCCCTCCACACCCAGTTTCCACCAACCCAAGCCCAAACCATCTCGAACACAACCTCTCATCACTACACCAATACATTCAAGTTCCATCCTTCCTCTTACACCTCCCGAGGCCTGTCATACAAGGATACAATGCACACAAACCTAATCGTTTCTGTATGTTCGAGCCTATGAATATCCTCTTCCTTCACTACTCAGGTCTCACCACCATACATCATTACACTCCAAATAACTGTCGCATACAAAGATTCCTTAGCAATTAGCGCTGACAGAAAGCCTTCACAATGTCAGGAGAGGCAACATCTCCCTGAACTTCCCCCAACAACTCCTTACCCTAGCAACAGAACTAATTCCAGCCCCACCTTCAGCACATAACATGTCCACAAAATGAAAAAAAACAAAACTCCATACATTCAAGAGACTCACCAGGAAGATCAATCCTTTCATGCCTGATCTCCACATACCCTCCCCTACATACTGCATACACCAAATCAGCATTTTTCATAGTCTACCTCTAATACCACTAGCTAAACCTCTTATGCACACAGCTATCACAAACACTAAACAAGATGCAGTTGCTTCTCACCCCCATGTGGCAAACCACACATGGCCACACTCCCTCTACTCTGACAGAACCCTCACCAGCCTTAGATATCATTTTTGTTTACTGGTCATAATCCTACAATCTGACTACACACTGCCATCAACTGAGACAAAAGGGAATTGGGATCTGCCAGGTTTGAAAACATGCTATAACAATTTAAATTAATAGGCAATGGAGAGGGTTGTCTTAATGAGGTGACAGTCTCCTTGGTTACGAGTCATATCAATGTGGTATAGAAATAAGAGTGCCAAGCCTAATGTTTTCCTGCAATCCAAAACCATTTACAGTGCTGGGTGGTAACCATATAACCGGATAATCGGCTGATGTGGAGTTTGCTATGGTGTCCCCGTTACCTGGGTGTAGAGATGCAAATGTGGTATCCATCCAGTGACCAAACCTCCACATTCTTCCCTGTGCCTTGTTACAGGGCGCTGTCCGATGCAAGGAACATTGGTTCACTGCATGGGGTGGCCCTGCAGGGGTCTGTTGCTTGCCTGTGGTTGATGGGGCTGATTTGCCGAATGGACTGGGGTTGATCAACAACTAGTTCCTCAATTCACTATCCCATTAAACTTTATGTTCCTCAATTCCCTCCCTATCCTCCCTAATGGTGCACTACAGGAGTCTCCTTGGTTACGAGTCATTACCCCACTTAATAGGCACTGGACTGGGCTGCCTTCATGAGTCTCAGTTACTAGTCATGCAACTCCCCATCTTCCCAAAGAATAAAGGTGGGTTACAGGTGAACGGCAAATTCAACCTGCAGTCCACTATGTTCAAGCTCAGATAAGCCTGAGGACAAAATATTTCAGCACTTCATGGCTAGAATATAAACATGTCTGGGGGCAAAATGACTACACACTGTTTGGATTATATACAGTGTAAAAAAGGTAAACAAGGACTTTCTGTATATACAACTACAGTTCTTTCACCTTAACTTGGCCAAGACTTATCCTTTGGCAGCTTACTTCACTTGGTTCGGCGGTAAAAAGCAGACAGCAGTGGCTCTACATCCTTTCCACAGCACTTCTTTGTGACTACCATCACTAATTTGAATCCACTGTTACACCTAAATGCTTAAGATTCAAAGATGGTCAGCTTAGGTCAAAGTTAAACCCTTTCCACAGCACTTCTTTGTGACTAGCATGGCTATTTCAGGTCAGAGTTAAACCCTTTCCACAGCACTTCTTCGTGACTAGCGTGGTAATCTTAGGCCAAGTTAAAGTCAAAAGAGAGATTCAGTTTTAACACGTTACCAATCTTCTTCACACAGCTGGGTTGATCCTGCAGTTTCAATACCATCTTCAACCATCTTGTTAGAAGTCAATTCCCCTTCTGCAAATATAGACAGACATTAGCTGGTTTGCTTTCATCTGATGGAACTGAACCACTCCCCAGACTGAAAAACTAAGCTGTGGTTGCTCAGGGACCCAAACCCACTGAACCACCAGGCACCTAAATCCACTAAGCTAATCTAAATACTAACACCTAACACTCAAATACACACTAACACCAAACACGGGAAGACTGACGAAGAGAGTGTATGTGAGTGAGGTGGAGGGGGGAAGAGGGAGGGGGAGGCCGAGGATGAGATGAAGGGATGGGGTGGAGAGGTATATGAGAGAGGGGGGTGTGTGAGTTGGGAGCAGGGCAGTGAAATGGCGGGGGACAGGGCGACTTGGAGGCGATTTGTTTGTGGCCACCCCAAACGGGATTGAGGCGTCTGGCAATAGATAGATAGATAGATAGACTAAACACTGAAATACAAACTAACACTCAAATACAAACTAACACTCAAATACACACTAACACCAAGCACTCAAAACACCTGCCAACTGGATCATCTAAACACAAGATCAGACGTTTAAATTCCATACCCAAAACAGGCCTAATATTCCAAGGCACATCTAGCCGGATCACCTTAACCCACTAGACCACCAGGCACCCACAGAAAATACATCAGCAAACACATCCACTTAAGATTTCAAACATCGGCCAATGGAAGCAACTTAACTCTCAAAATCATGATGACGATGAGAAAGACGATAGACCAAATTTTATGGAGGGCAAAAACTGTACACTTTTATCTATTTATTGCCAGATGCTTTGATCCCATAAGGGGTGGCCACAAACAAATCGCCTCCATGTCGCCTTCCCTGCTCCCAGCTCACCCCCTCTCTCTCAGAGACCTCTCCACTCCATCCCTCCATTTCATCCTTGGCCTCCCCCTCCCTCTCCCCCCTCCACCTCATTCACACACACTCTCTCCTCACCTGTTTCTCGCTCTCAGTCCTCTCCATATGGTCACTGCTAGTACACCTAAATATTATCCACCATACCCTGTGTCTGCTTTATCTATATCTACTAAAGTAATCCTAGAGACGGTATATTCAAGTCTAAATGACGAGAGAAATCTAAAACAAAACAAAAATCTTTCCCTCCAAATAACTGAACAAAGTCAAGATCCAATCACTGAAAGATGCCTGGGCACTGCATGTAAGAGACTGTCACTGGCAGACGGAGAAACAGTCACAGGCAGAAGGAGAAACAGTCACAGGCACAAGGAGAAACAGTCACAGGCAGAAGGAGAAACAGTCACTGGCAGAAGGAGAAACAGTCACAGGCAGAAGGAGAAACAGTCACAGGCAGAAGGAGAAACAGTCACAGGCACAAGGAGAAACAGTCACAGGCACAAGGAGAAACAGTCACAGGCACAAGGAGAAACAGTCACAGGCACAAGGAGAAACAGTCACAGGCACAAGGAGAAACAGTCACAGGCACAAGGAGAAACAGTCACAGGCACAAGGAGAAACAGTCACAGGCACAAGGAGAAACAGTCACAGGCACAAGGAGAAACAGTCACAGGCACAAGGAGAAACAGTCACAGGCACAAGGAGAAACAGTCACAGGCACAAGGAGAAATAGTCACTGGCAGAAGGAGAAACAGTCACTGGCAGAAGGAGAAACAGTCACAGGCAGAAGGAGAAACAGTCACAGGCAGAAGGAGAAACAGTCACAGGCACAAGGAGAAACAGTCACAGGCACAAGGAGAAACAGTCACTGGCAGAAGGAAAGACAAACCCAGGAGGAGATTCTGTCACTGGAAGAACAATTATCATTTTATTATTTTATGAGTTGAGCTTGACATAACAGAGCTACTTAACTGCCTGATTACATTAACATAACTACTTCCTTATCCTCTGAAGGGCTGAAAGGTGGATGGTGGAATGCAGGAGAGGGGCAACTTCAGCCTGCAGTCTACCTAGTTCAAATTTCAAACTTCTAATTCATTAACTCCCCTAGTACCTCTTCCTTAGTGATTTATCAAAACAGTTATAATGCCATTTAGGCTGCTTCGTAATGGGTTATGGGTCAGCAAACATTTTAGCCTCAATTCCAGGATTCTGGGGACCTGAATGATGAGTGAATGGGAGTGCGGCTCATCTACTGGGCAAACTATGGTAAGTATCTCATTCTATTTCAGTTTTTGTCTGGCTCTCTGGACCTTATTTTGGGGTGAGAAAGGAAGTCTGGACAATGATTCCAGTTAACACACTACCTACACATTCTTGCTCCTAGGGTAGTTTTTCGAATAATGGGTCATTTCCACAACACAAATACAAAGATGTGGGTTCATGGAGTTTGATTAGCCTTACTTTAGGAATGAGTTCTTACTAATACCTCGCCTAATACTGCCACCTCATCATCTTGAATGCTAAGCTGTAATACTGGATAAATAATAGAATATGAGGCTAGTCATGAAGTGCTGCAAGAAGAATGTTGGGCCCATACCACTGTCACTCTCCGACAAGGTGCTATGTGACTGAAGCTACAAAACAAGAAGTCTGGCCAAAGTTCATGTGAGGGACCTTAAGTCAAATTCACCCTCCCAATCTGACACTTAGCCATCAAGTAACCAAAAGAGGACCAGGGATCTGTCAGAAGAAAAAAAACCCTATCTCAAATGACAAAAAATTGTTAAAGTTAATTTTCTATCCCCTCCAGAAAAGCTACACAATGCCATATGGAAGCGGAAAGCAAAAAAATAAATAAAATATATAAATAAATCATAATAACCCACATCTTAAACATGAGGACCAACTTGCCTAGTCTCGGGCTCCTACGCTCCTCATGGGGCAACATAGGATTGGATGATGGATGGATGATGGATAGAGTGAGGCTTTGGCATACTTACCGAATTAGTATCAAGTTCGTGGCACCCTCCAGCGATAAACTGCATATCGTGATGGTTGTGTTGTGGTGGCAGCCGTCTATAGCAAAACACCTTGATCACAGAAGGGGTACCTACAAATGAGTTCTTGTCACATCATCAAGCTGCCTCCTCTCCAACTCACACCCCTAAAAACAAAGAAAATCCTCATAAGCCATCACACTTAAAGCTCCAAAAAAAAAAAAACACACCAACTATTAAAAAAAATCTATACACACTGAAAGCAAACTCCACACTTGGAACTTGAGCTCCACACCAACCCTAAAACGCAGACCCCTAACTCCACAGACACCTCAAACTCCACAAACAGACCCCCAAACTCCACACACACACACACACACACACACACACACACACACACACACACACACACAGAAAACCTCCAAATTCCACACACACGCATACCTCCCCAAACTAACAGCTGTTACCCTTCCATTTTGAGTTACTATTATTTCAAACATCTCAGTAAGTTTTAGAATTTCTCAGGTGTGCTTACAATACAAACTGCAATAATTAATAACAGTATACAAGCTAGCAGAGTGGGAAAAAAATATAGAATACAACTTACAAGGGAATGCAGAGATCCTTCACCAGTCCCACTTCAAGCCAGACTGACCCTCCTCTTCCACATTTTTCAACTCCCCCATCCCCAATAGTTTCCTCCCCTCCCTCTCTCCCTCCCCTCAAGCCAGTTTCCTCTCTCCCTCCCCTCCTTTCTTCCACCTTCCCTCCTTTTCCTTTCTTCATTTTCTTCCATTCCCTTTCCTTCCTTTCCTCTCCTTGTCCTTCCACCTCTTCTCGTCTCCTCCTCCCCTCCATCCATTCCTCCTCCCTGAAAAGCAGGGTTCATCTATACCCCTCCCTCCTCTCCACCCCCTCCTTCCTTCCCCCCTCTCCACCCCCTCCTTCCTCCCCACTCTCCATTCCCTCCCCTCTTCCCCTCCCTCCTGTTCTTCCATTTTCTCAAACTATTATAGGACATTCAACATTATAGGGCCATATATACTGACATTACATAAATACGTATAGGATAATGATGAAGTCAGTACAGCTTTAATGCTTTTACGGTCTCAACCACAACTACCGCCACCAACCACCATCACCACTACTACCCACTACCACCATTACCACCACCAACCACCACCAACTACCAACATTACCAACACCTATAGGAACCATCATTACTGCCACCATCGCCTTCTACCACCATTCCAACCACAAAATCCATAATTATCACCCACTACCATCACCAATACCACTCACTAACTACCAGCACTATCCCCCAACTACCAACATTACCCCCACCACCTACTACCGCCATTATACCATTACCGACATGAAACCACCACAACTATCATTACCACCACTATCACCCCACTACACTACCAGCACCACCATCAACTACCATCACCAGCACAACCAACTACCACCACCACCACCATCAACTACCACCACCACCACCATCAACTACCACCACCACCATCAACTACCACCACCACCACCACCATCAACTACCACCACCACCACCACCATCAACTACCACCAACAACAACATCAGCTGGAAATTAAGGATGCTATGGTAATTTTGTTAATATTCTAAGTTGGAATTCTAATGAGATTTATGCAGTAGAACAAGTCATCTTTAATAAAAAATAAATTAATTAATTAATAAATAAATAATTATCCATTTATTACTTTCCAACTCCTTCTATGGTCAGCCAAAACACAATTCTTCACTACAGTACCATTTAATATCAATGTTCGATGCCCCACATACCCCTCTTCAGTAACTCATTTCCACTGCTCTCACTCTTGTGTCCCTCCAGCAAGGTCCAGGCTTCACTTCCATACCCTAGAGTTGGTGTCACAATACTGTACCATCAGGCAGCGACTTTCTTACTTCCATGCTCACTTCCCTATTTCTTACCACTGCTTTCAAAGAACCAGCAACCTTTCTTCCCTGCTGTACCCTTTCAAGCACTTCACCCTCTACACTTCCATCCTGACTCATCACACTACTCAAGTGCCGTAGCTACTTAAATGCACTCACAATTTCCATTCACACTAGTCACTGACATATTTTTTGCTATGGCACCAACAGAGCAAAAGTTAGAACAAATCCTTTCTGTTGTTGTAGTGTTGACCCCCAGTTTGCCTGACTACTGTAATGTGTCTGGGAATTATACCGTGCAAATGAACACATGCACACACACACACACACACACACACACACACACACACACACACACACACACACACACACTTTCTTGCTTAATAGGGCAGAAACAGCAAAGGTTGAAGACTCATGAGAAACGGAAGTAAATTTTTGTCTTCAGGTGTGAGATGTTTGTTATTTTTGGCCATTTTTTAAGACTGGATTGTTGTTGTTGCAGTAGTAAAAGGAGAAGTAGTAGCAGTAGCAGTAGTTGTAGTATTAGTAGTAGACCCCAAGTTCATCTTAAACGTAAAAAATCCCCCTTTTCCCAACAAGATACGGCGCAAAAACACCAAGCAGCTCCATCACACAATTGTATCAACAGCGCTGCATAAAACCATGGATTGAACATTTCTCTTCCGCAAGCATTATACCCCCATAAAGTCCACATCAACACTGTGGTGGGTGGGCAGGGATGTTCTGCCCAGAGACCCAATATATCGTACCGTAGCATGAAAATTATCGTATATTACCCTAAAATTATCGTACAGGTAAATTTTCAATTAAAACAAGTTACCAGACAAGATGGTGTGTAAAGAAAGTATGATGAAATGGTAAATGTAGACGGGGCATCATGAGCTTGACTGAGTCAATCCAGGAGAATCACAATTAGGTGAATACAAACTAGTAATTAAGACGGTACATTACTTTTGCCTTTCTTACACTCACGTTTCCCGGTAAGAAATTAAGAATATCCTACAAAGCTTTATGTATACCAGCATATCAACTGTACTTACGACTTTACTGAAGTCCTATACAAAGTTGCAGAGTGGGTAGTGGGTACAGCAGCACTACAGCTTGGCCAGGGCATTGAACCAGGCCACTACCAAGCACCAAGTAAAGTTTGAACTTCTAAGTCCTTGACATTTATGGGGTCGGCCGGGCTTGGCCCTGACCTCCCATGGGACTAGGAGGGGAAAGGAATTTCGTGAGTGACTCAGGGGGAAGCGTGGGTTACTGGGGTGTGGGCACAATGAACCGTGTGGCGGGAATAGTGAGTGTTGTTAACCTGCAGTATATATATATATATATATATATATATATATATATATATATATATATATATATATATATATATATATAAAATCTAGGGAAGCTGAAAGACAAAGAATCGTATATTTTGAATGTGATATCGTACATCGTACAAGCATCCCAAATTATAGTACAAATACGATAATTATCGTACGTAGAACATCCCTGTGGGTGGGGTATGGGCAGGGAGGGTAGGGAACGATACGATGTCGAAGGGAGAAATTGTTAATTGTCTTATTTTCAACCCCTCGCATTAATTAGCATTATTCACACTTGAGATTATTTACACGTGCATCTGCAGTTTATATACACCATTCCTTATTCAATATATTGCATACGTTACGAGGGTAGTTCGTATTGTGTGCCGATAAATTAGTGTATCGTTATTCTGGCAGCTCATTCATGATGGCCACCGTTGTCAACAAAAATATTGCCACTTTGCTTTTGCTTCCTATATCCTTTTACAATAACATTTGCTAACCTAATTATACTTAGCATACTAAATAAAGTTCCCTTCACATTACTTTGCAGAATTTAAAGGTTATTAAGCAATTTCTTGCAAGGGAAAGAAAGAAATAATCCTTGTTCATTATCGTACAGTTGACGTCGTGTTCTTCATACCCCCGGAAAAATGGCGCCAAGCGCCCGTCTCAGTACACGATAATTAACAGGCATTGAATCTTTTGCTTGCACAAAACTGCGCCATATTAACCTTATAATCCTACACAGTAACGTGCAGGATATATAACTTAGTATGTTAAGCATAGTTAGCACAGCAAATATTAATTGTAAAGGGGGATATAAAAACAAAACCCAAGTGGCCAAACCTGTGTTGACAGAGTCGGCCATCATGGATCAGTTGCTAGAATGGTGATACATTAATCTATCGGCGCTGAGTTTGAACTGTTATCGTAATGGATGCTATATTTGTGAACAGGAGCGGGTGTAAATAAATTGTCATTGATAATATTGAAGCTTTATGTAAATGGCATTAACCTCATTCATATTGTTAAAGCCAATTCATAAATTACCACGTCTCTGCTGTTGCCAGATGGTGGTCATACCTTACCGCTAGAAACGAAAATATGTTTAAGCTACGGTTTTATGCGCTGCTGTTATGATTACAAAAATGCAACCCTTGTGGAAAGGGGATCAGTTTTGCGAGTCCTCTCTCTCTCTCTCTCTCTCTCTCTCTCTCACACACACACACACACACACACACACAAAATATTATGGATGCAAATCGTGGAATGAAAATATTTTGAAGAATTTTTGAGAGGCGAAAAAATAAAATATAAAAAAATTAGAATGGAGAGGAAATTTGAAGAGAAAGAACTGAAGTAAAGAAGGAAAAAGTAAAAAATATATACCTACCAAAATATAAATAGATAGATTGATAGATGGATAGATAGATGGATAGATAGATAGATGGATAGATAGACAGATAGATTGATAGATGGATAGATAGATGGACAGATAGATGGATAGATAGATGGATAGATAGACAGATAGACTGATAGATGGATAGATAGATGGACAGATAGATTGATAGATGGATAGATAGACAGATAGATTGATAGATGGATAGATAGATGGACAGATAGATGGATAGATAGATAGATGGATAGATAGACAGATAGATTGATAGATGGATAGATAGATGGACAGATAGATGGATAGATAGATGGACAGATAGATTGATAGATAGATGGATAGACAGATATATTGATAGATGGATAGATGGATCGATAGACAGATAGATTGATAGATGGATAGATAGATGGACAGATAGGTGGATAGATAAATGGATAGATAGAGAGACAGATAGATTGACAGATGGATAGATAGATGGACAGATATATGGATAGATAGATGGATAGATAGACAGATAGATTGACAGATGGATAGATAGATGGACAGATAGGTGGATAGATAAATGGATAGATAGATAGACAGATAGATTGACAGATGGATAGATAGACAGACAGATAGATTGACAGATGGATAGATAGATGGACAGATATATGGATAGATAGATGGATAGATAGTTAGACAGATAGATTGACAGATGGATAGGTAGATGGACAGATAGATGGATAGATAGATAGATGGATAGATAGACAGATAGACTGATAGATGGATAGACAGATGGACAGATAGATTGATAGATAGATGGATCGATAGACAGATAGATTGATAGATGGATAGATAGATGGACAGATAGGTGGATAGATAAATGGATAGATAGATAGACAGATAGATTGACAGATGGATAGATAGATGGACAGATATATGGATAGATAGATGGATAGATAGATAGACAGATAGATTGACAGATGGATAGGTAGATGGACAGATAGATGGATAGATTGAAAAATAGATGGATGGATAGATATAGATAAATATAAATAGATGGATAGATAGATTGATAGGTAGAGGGATAGATAGACGGATAGATAGATATAGATACTGT
>NC_137067.1:1444161-1446661 GCF_032717465.1 Coenobita brevimanus | reverse complement strand
TCTATCTGTATCTATCTTCTTCTGTCTGTCTGTCTGTCTCTCTCCTTATATATATCAGTGAGTCTGTCTACATTTAAGCATCTGTTTATCTGTCTATCTAGCTACTGTATCTTTCCCCTCCCCCCTTTATCTCTCTCTCTCTCTCTCTCTCTCTCTCTCTCTCTCTCTCTGACCCACATTTCAGCATGGCGTGGGAATTGTTTGACACTAACTCTGAGTAAGAAGCACATTACTTCACCGCCAAAAACAATTCTCCAAGCAAGAAGGGAGGCGGTGGTTGAGGGGGTAGAGGAGTGGTTTGCTGTTCCAGTGGACGTGGGTTCGATTCGCGGCTGAGGAGGGAAGCAGTAAGGATAGGAAGTTCGTTAGGCTTTACTGATCTACCATAATACCAGGCGACATGTCATAAAAATACCCCAGCTAATACCAGTACACCAGTCCCGCATGGGACCCACACACTTCCTTCCGCACATTCGTTACTCCATTGTGTTTTTGGGAGTGAGGGTATCTGGGTCAGAGGCGGAGGTAATGAGTTACTGGTTAATGCAAGAGTTAACCGTTACTCCCACTCCGCCATTTATGCAACAGGTCAACTCTGGAACTGTCTCCCTCTGTCTGTATTTCCTACTTCCTATGATCTCCAGTCTTTCAAACGCAGTGTGTCCAGGCATCTCGAAGTGATCGGATCTTGAATTTAGCTCTTTTTTGTATTTTTTTTTTCTTGGAAGGAACGCTTTGCGGGCTCAGCCTTTGGTTCCTTCTTCCTCGCATAAAAAGACAAGCTGTTACATTCCTGTGTGTTATATAAATGTTTCTCAGCTTTCTGTCCCCTGAAAGGATGATGATGGACTGCATAAGGAGGGTAGCTTCAACCTGCAGTTCACATGGGCTTGGAGTTGCAACTACTACTACTACTACTACTACTACTACTGCTGCTGCTGCTACTACTACTACTACCACTGTCACCACTACTACTACTACAACTCTAGTTTGTCTTGTCTTGTAACTGTGTAATTTTCTCTTATGTACAGGAGGGTCAGGTACTTTTAGTGTGTGTCCGATTCTGTCCATTGGTTTAACAGCCCGTTCCCTAATCCCCAGCTAGCCTCCTACGTACCAACCACCTCCACATGCCACCACTTGGGAACAAAATACCGTCCATACTGAATACATGCGCAGCTTCGAAAAGGGAGCGCGGCGACCCTCACCCCGCATGACGTCACTGAGTGGGAGATTTTGCATGGCATCGGTGAGTTTACCTTTCTTGTAATTTCAGGCTCGTGTTTTTGTCCTGGCCTAATTTTTCTGCTTTGGCGTAATTTTTTGAGTCTTGTCCTCCGTACTATGTGGCTGCGCGTGTTAGTTATGGAGGGTGTACACGTGAGTCAGGCCTAATTAACTAAACCACTCTCTCTCTCCCTCTCCCTCCCTCTCTCTCTCTCTCTCTTTCATTTTTCTCCACTTCCTTCGGTCACTCCTCTTCCTTTTCATCACTTTCCGTTTTCTCTTTTGACTTCCATTCCTCACGTCAGTTTTCCTTTCTCACTTCCATCCCTACCTTCTCTATTTCTTTCCTGCTTTCATCTTCCCCTTCCTCACTTGCTCAGCCTCTTCTTTCTCCTCTTCTCTCCTCCTCCCTCCTTCCCTTCCCCCTCCACCTCCATCCCTCCCCTCCCTTCTTCCTCCCCCTCGTCCCCTCTTCCTCCATCCTTCCCCTCCCTTCCCCTTTTCTCTCCTCCGTTACTCCCTCCCCTCTTCTTTCCTCCTGTCTCTCCCTTCTCTCCCTTCTCTCCCCTCCTCCATCCCTCCTTCCCGTCTTTCCTCCCGTCTCTCGCTCCCTCCCTCTCTTCTTCTCTCCTGTCTCTCCCTTCCCTCCCTTCCTCCAATCCTCCTTCCCTTCTTTCCTCCTGTCGTTCACTCCCTCCCTTCTTCTCTCCTGTCTCTCCCTTCCCTCCCCTCCTCCATCCCTCCCTCTTTCCTCCCGTCTCTCCCTCCCTCCAGCGTGCTCCAGGTAGGCTCCGTGACAACACCTGGCTCCTCTCCTAATTACATTCCTCACCTCACCTGTTTCACCGCCCCTCGCTCACCTGGATGAGAAGAACGTCAAGATGGGGCGCAGTCTTGGAGAATATCACCTCGTTTGGCCTCTCTGCCCCCCCTGCTCCTACCCCCACCCTCCTGCCCCTGCCCCTGCCCCTGCCCCTCTGCCCCTGCCCCTGCCCCTCTGCCCCTGCCCCTGCCCCTGCCCCTGCCCCTCTGCCCCTGCCCCTCTTCCCCCCCTCAAGGAAAGGTGACGGGAGGAAGTTGCAGAAGGGGTTGCATTTTTGTGACACTTTTTAATTAAGTTATAGATTCTCGTCTAAGTTTGCCCCCAAGATTCTCGTTGGCTTTACTTATCAGTCTATTTATCTATTTATCTATCTATCCTGTCTACCTATCTATCTATCATGTCTATCTATCTATCTATCTAATCTTTACTCTCCACAGTGACAGTCGACGC
>NC_137067.1:1429161-1439161 GCF_032717465.1 Coenobita brevimanus | reverse complement strand
AGACACACAAACACACAGACACACAAACACACAGACACACAAACACACAGACACACACACACACAAACACACAGACACACACACAAACACACAAACACACAGACACACACAAACACACAAAAACACACACACAAACACACACAAACACACACAAACACACACAAACACACACAAACACACACAAACACACACAAACACACACAAACACACACAAACACACAGACAAACACAGACAAACACACAGACAAACACACACAAACACACACACAAACACACAGACAAACACACAAACACACACACACACACAAACAAACACACACACACAAACAAACACAAACACAAACAAACAAACACAAACACACACAAACACACAAACACAAACTCATTACCCCATTTCCAAAACAGATGAAAAGGGGTTAGGGAGCTTTGCTAGGTTAGGGCGAGTCTCCTTGGTTACTATTCATTTTTTCCGTGTAATATAACATGTGGACATCAAGGGGGGTGAAAAGAGTTAGGGAGATTCGACAAGTTGGAATAAAAGACTGAGCAATGTGGACGAAAAACGCTACAGAATTAAAAACTTGACTCTCTTTAATAAATATAACTTTAAATACATCACTTAGAACTTATAAAATACAGAAAAAATATACACAAAAACCACAATTATATTATACAAATCACAAAACTGCGCCACTCTGATTTAAATTAAAAATAGTTTAAAATAGACTGATGGCAGCTCGTACCTCAGACAGAGATACACTTCCAATCAAACTGTTTATCATCATCCCTTCCCCCCACCTTCCCTCCCTCCGTCCCCCTCCCCCCCAAACCCCAACTGCTCACTCCCCCTCCTCAATATTGCACTTTCCTGCCCCCCTCCTTCCCCTCCCTTACTCCCTGCATTTCAATCCCCCCCTCTTCACTTCCCTCCACTCCATGTCCCTCCCCCACCCACCTTTACCCCACCCACAGCACCCCAATCCCCCTACCCCTTTCCCCATCCCCTCCAGCCCCCTACTCACTTTACAGGGGGGACTATCCTTTCTCTGCTCCACCTCAATCCATTTCATTCTCTAAGGCATCGTACAGGAACGATTAAGAACCTCACTGTAGATTTTCGGAGCTGCATATCGTTCCACGTAATCCAAAGGTAGTAGACACACCTGTTCAAAAGCTAGTGACGTTAGTGGCTGCATGACGCGGAGTAGAGCCGTGGCACGTCCCCAGTTCGTCTTGCTGATCTGTGTGAAGCTGCGAATGAATATGTTCCTGTAGACCGGGACCTGAGCTACGTGCCGCAGGAGTTGCCTCACGTCTATCAAGAACTCCTCCTCCTCTTCCTCCCCTCGACTCACATTCAGCACTGGACTCGAGGGGAAGCATCCGACTGCTCTGTGCTGCCTGCTTTCATGATCGAACCCTGCGATCATGAAGCTCCCTGAAGTGTCGCTGTAATTGACGGTAGAATGTCCTTGCATGAGATCGAACAGATAACGGAATTCCCCATTATTAGTGTTATAGAAGAGGTAGAAGTAAAACGCATCCGTGGAGGACATGACCAGTTCGCTGCCGTACATTTCCACAACAATATCCGCAGTTACTAAGCTTAGTCTATTTGCCGCGCACGACAGGAAGCAAACATTGTAGGTACGGCAGAGGAGAGCACGTGAGCACGGGACTAGAGTATCCGTACGCTGGTTACATTCATCCGTGCACTTTTCCTGGCTGGTTAAGAAAGGGGCGCTCATTTGATTACCTCTGAGGACGTGGAAGACCGTGTGGAAGTTTCTCGTAAAAAAACACCATCCCTCCTTCCCAACATTTACCACCGCATATATGTACTCATCCTGCTGGTGTGGGCTGCACGATTTCTTCTCAGCGGCCAAGATCGCCCACTGCTCCTGGGTGAAACAAGGGTGGCAGTTCAAATCGCTAGCTGGCAGATGCTTGGGAATTCCTTGATCATCTAGGTACACGAGGCCTTGAGCGAGGACCCGGACGGTGTATAGATCATCAAAACACTCAGCACACAACTTCTTAAACTCGCCCATAAAATTGCCCAAAACTTCATCCTGTTGGTCTGCCTCGTCTTGGGTCACTGCTGGCACTACCCCATCAGACAAATGCCTCCACAGATCCTTCAAGAGGTAGGGCTGGATCCGACGGGCGTGTTGTCTTACGTGTGGCTGATCCATAGCAATTGAAGGACTGAGATCTCTTTTTTCCTACACTATACTTCGCGTGGAACACACTGGCTCCCCAGAACAAGCTCAAAAGTGGAAAATGAAGCACTGAAATGTCTCCTAAACTGTAATTCGCCCCACAGCCACTTCTAAAAACAAGCGAAGGAATGGAAAATGAAACAATGAATTCCTTTTCTCGTCAGCTAATACTTCGCCCTGACTCCATTAACTTCCAAAAACAAGAGCATTAGTGACAAATGAAGCACTGAACTCCCTTTCTACCAAACTATTCCTCGCATCGACCAGACAGTAACTTCCACAGACAATCACAGTAATATTGAATGAGGGACTGAACTACGCGTGTTTGTTCCTTGTCAAATGAAAGACTGAGAATTGTCTTTTTTTTTTCTTTTTAATCACGTCTGTCATCAACCAAATCCTACCCCTCTCTAAAGCAACAAATTCGCTTTTAAAATGGAACACAGCGAAACACCAACACTATCAAAACAAGAGTCTGAAACGCCATCTATGAGCGGGCGAAACACAGGTGTCAAAATGCCTCTGGTTTGCAAGACTTTGATCTCGAAACGACACTTAAACTCGCTTCAAGTGTCGTGGTGTAAAATTGTAAAGTCAAAAAATTCAGTAGCTATCTGGCACTTGCAGAAGAAGGAGTGGCAAAGGAGGAAAGTGGGGCAGAGTCGTGAGAATTAGAGATCGGAGACAAGAGGAGGCGTTGCAAAGATTAAGGAAAGTAGGGCAGAGTCGAGAGAACTTTGGGACTGACAGAAGAGAACGTTTGTGACAAGAGAAACAGGTGAAGGGGAAGCAGAAGTTGTGGCATCAACACGACGTGACACAGAAACTAGGGCGATACAGCAGAGGAAGAGAAAGAAATAAAGCAGAAATAGAAGCGAACCATAGAGAAAAACAACTATAAAGAAGTGACAGAGCAGAAGAAAAAAATCAGAGACAGGAGAAGGGTGTGGCAAGGTGTGGCGTTAGCAAGAGAAGGTGAGGCATTAAAGGAAGAAGTGTGCCAGAGAAGGTGAGCCAAAGGCAAGATCCAGAGTAGAGGTAGGGACAGGACTGACAAGGAAATATGGCACAAGGAGGGGAAGGGATACCACAGGCATGGGTGGATTTGCCAGAGACCCTAGATGACATGGGAATGATGCAAGGAGGCATGCTAGTGAGGAAGGAAGGCATGACAGAGATCCTAGAGGGTATGGCAAGGGCAGAGGAAAGATTAGTAATGGTGAGAAAAGCCATGATAGGTACTATGAACTTCAAGGCAGTCTCCAGTCATTCACGAAACCTGTATGGTCCCCTAAAAAAACAGTTCCTTACCAGCCTGATGGACCGGTTCGTGCTGGCGTCGACAGAGGAAGACAGTGGAGATTCAGAGATACAGCAATTAATGTCCCGGCTCAGATGCTGGTCCGTTGTTGAGCTAACTAATGCTTACGACGCCGGGGTGTTAGCCATCGGACAGGTTGCGTATCGTAATGGTGGGTTAGCGGAACACAGTTCTGCCAAGTCCCCGAAGACTTTCAGAGGGTACCCGTGTTTTGACGACTATGAGTGGTCTGTGGTTGCCCTCCTGCAGAAAAAGAACTCTCCTGCTCGGCCTACCCTCAACGCCTACGCCGTCCTCAACACAGGTCGAGAGGGATGGTGTGTCATAACCCGTTTCCACCACATGCTTATACACATCCTAAGGCGGTACAAGCAGCAAGCCGACCACCTTATGGAGTTCTACAGGGACATTTGTGAAACTTGTAGGGTTGAACTAACGCCGCATTCTCGTTCCCCACACCGCATAACCCAACAGCTGTTCCGCCTATCCTGCAGGGTCAAGCCAAAGGATGCACAGTACGCGGATAGGCTGCTTCGGGCAAACAACCAATTGAAGGTATACGCCAGAGAGAAACGAAATTATTACTACTTCTACTACTCCAGCCCGTCCGCCTTCTGGTATGCAGACATGGCAGCAGCGGGGTATGCCGACAACGCCAGGCATCTTCAAGCGGGTTGGTTCCTGGTCGCCTATTTTGACGCTGAAGAACGCAAACACGTGGCCATCGGCACGTGCCAACTGACCCAGCCGGTGACCCAGGTTATGTGCGGGGAAGACGACACCTACACGTTCCTGAAGCGGATGACGTTTCTGCTGAGTGGCAGGAAGGGGGATCTCCTGAACGTCTTCATCAGAAACTTCACACAGGTCAACACCCTCAGCTTTGATGTGGTGCAGGCCATGGTGCACAACGCTACCGGCCAACCCTCCATGGGCGAGGCGTCTGCGTCTGTTGCTGCTCCTGTGTACAACCCTGCAGGCGCAGCCCAGGGTGCTATGTACAACCCTGCAGACGCAGCCCAGGGTGCTATGTACAACCCTGCAGGCGCAGCCCAGGGTGCTATGTACAACCCTGCAGACGCAGCCCAGGGTGCTATGTACAACCCTGCAGGCGCAGCCCAGGGTGCTATGTACAACCCTGCAGGCGCAGCCCAGGGTGCTATGTACAACCCTGCAGACGTACCCCAAGCCCTTATGCACAACCCTGCAGGCGGAGCCCAGGGTGCTATGTACAACCCTGCAGGCGGAGCCCAGGGTGCTATGTACAACCCCGCGGGTGCAGCCCAGGGTGCTATGTACAACCCTGCAGGCGGAGCCCAGGGTGTCATGTACAACCCTGCAGACGTACGCCAAGGTGCTATGTACAACCCTGCAGATGCAGGCCAAGGTGCTATGTATAACCCTGCAGACGTACGCCAAGGTGCTATGTATAACCCTGCAGATGCAGGCCAAGGTGCTATGTATAACCCTGCAGATGCAGCCCAGGGTGCTATGTACAACCCTCCTGACGCAGGCCAAGGTGCTATGTACAACCCTGCAGATGCAGGCCAAGGTGCTATGTACAACCCTCCTGACGCAGGCCAAGGTGCTATGTACAACCCTCCTGACGCAGGCCAAGGTGCTATGTACAACCCTGCAGATGCAGGCCAAGGTGCTATGTACAACCCTGCAGATGCAGCCCAGGGTGCTATGTACAACCCTCCTGACGCAGGCCAAGGTGCTATGTACAACCCTCCTGACGCAGGCCAAGGTGCTATGTACAACCCTCCTGACGCAGGCCAAGGTGCTATGTACAACCCTCCTGACGCAGGCCAGGGTGCTATGTACAACCCTGCTGATGCAGCCCCAGGTCCTTCGGGCAGCCACTGACGATACAGCCACTAACAGGGTAACTACCACTTCGCCACAACTCGTACGACTTTGCCATAAATATCACGATTCCACGACAACAATGGGAATGTGTCAGCAACACAGCAACCACACGAACCCTGCCACAGCAACCACACGAACCCTGCCACAGCAACCACACGACCCTGCCACAGCAACCACACGAACCCTGCCACAGCAACCACAAGAACCCTGCCACAGCAACCACACGAACCCTGCCACAGCAACCACACGAACCCTGCCACAGCAACCACACGACCCTGCCACAGCAACCACACGACCCTGCCACAGCAACCACACGAACCCTGCCACAGCAACCACACGAACCCTGCCACAGCAACCACACGAACCCTGCCACAGCAACCACACGAACCCTGCCACAGCAACCACACGAACCCTGCCACAGCAACCACACGAACCCTGCCACAGCTACCACACGACCCTGCCACAGCAAGACTGATTCTACAAACTACCACAGCAGTTAAGACCTCTACACAGCAAGCAACATATTTTACCCTAACAACTACCAGAGCCCGATTTAACCACACCGGGTCGCTAGGCTTTTAACCCATCCAACCTGTGGCAGTCATAAAGAAAGAAACAAAGGCTGAATTCAAAGTGCCTTTGGATAGGTCGCAACACTTTTACCTCTGCCATTTATTCTTCATATCACGCTTCGGTATCCTTCTGTAGATTTGTGATGCAAAGTGGATATTAAAACTACAGGATACAAGAGAATGTGAAGGGCGTAATAGGCAAAACAAATCGCAAAGGAAAAGGTGCTAGGATTAACGTCACCTGCATTACGCTCACTGTAAATAGTGTACATTGAAAAGCCATTAGTCTCCCTTAACTCCTTCACCTCGCTGACTTATTATTTTTTTTCCCTGACGATTTTAACTTAAGAATTTTCTTGTCGGTTATGGAAGCTCCCTAGCACATCTTCCTGAGCGATTTATTTTTATTTCCCTATGACTTCTTCCTAAATGATTTATTTTATTTCCCCATCACTTCTTCCTAGGCGATTTTATTCCCTATCACTTCTTCCTAAGTGATTTATTTATTTCTCTCACTTCTTCCTAAGAGATTTATTTTCATTTCCCAATCACTTCTTCCTCAGCGATTTATTTTAATTCCCCATAATTTCTTCTTAAGCGATTTATTTTATTTCCCTGACACATCATCTTAAGAGATTTATTTTACTAATTTCCCTATCACTTCTTCCTAAGCGATTTATTTTTATTTCCCTATCACTTCGTCGTAAGCGATTTGATTTGCTTATAAGTTACCTTTTTTGCTTAACTAAGGAACAAGATATCAACCAGGCGAAATCCAAAAAAATAAATCGCCAAGGAAGAGGCGTTAGGGAGAGAATATGAGCTTTAGCCTTCCTCAATCCCTTCAGTACGAGGCTGGAAAAAAATCGTCTGGAGGCACTGAACGAAGATTAAGCCACCGTGACGAAAGAAAGTGGGAATTTACGTGTTTTTCTAAGCCCTATTTCTTATCGTATCGTTTTGGTTTATAATTCTTAGCAACTTTTTTTAACGTGATTTTTTTTAGATGTGAATAAATAACTGTGATTTTTGGCTAATGTTATTTTTTTTTTAGTGTAATATATTTTTTGGAAGCTTTGTTAATCGTTTTTATTCTTCCTGTTATAAGTTAAGAAGTTTCCTCTTATTCCTAGAGGTAATAGATGGGTGGATAGACTGATAGAGATATAGACTGATAGATAAATAGACTGATAGATAGACTGATAGATATAGACTGATAGATATAGACTGATAATAGACTGATAGATATAGACTGATAGATAGATAGACTGATAGATAGATAGACTGATAGATAGATAGACTGATAGATATAGACTGATAGATATAGACTGATAGATATAGACTGATAGATATAGACTGATAGATAAATAGACTGATAGATAAATAGACTGATAGATAAATAGACTGATAAATAGACTGATAGATAAATAGACTGATAGATAAATAGAATGATAGAGACTGATAGATATAGACTGATAGATATAGACTGATAGATAGATAGACTGATAGATAGATAGACTGATAGATAGATAGACTGATAGATAGATAGACTGATAGATAGATAGACTGATAGATAGATAGACTGATAGATAGATAGACTGATAGATAGATAGACTGATAGATAGATAGACTGATAGATAGATAGACTGATAGATAGATAGACTGGTAGATAGATAGACTGGTAGATAGATTGACTGGTAGATAGATTGACTGGTAGATAGATTGACTGGTAGATAGATTGACTGATAGATAGATATAGACTGATAGATAGATATAGACTGATAGATAGATATAGACTGATAGATAGATATAGACTGATAGATAGATTGACTGATAGATAGATTGACTGGTAGATAGATTGACTGGTAGATAGATTGACTGGTAGATAGATTGACTGGTAGATAGATTGACTGGTAGATAGATTGACTGGTAGATAGATTGACTGGTAGATAGATATAGACTGATAGATAGATATAGACTGATAGATAGATAGACTGATAGATAGATAGACTGATAGATAGATAGACTGATAGATAGATAGACTGATAGATAGATAGACTGATAGATAGATAGACTGATAGATGGATAGATAGATAGACAGATAGATAGATATACTGATAGACAGACACAGTAGATAGATAGAAATTGATGGAACTGATACAGATAGACAGATGAATTGATAGATGGACAGACAGACAGACAGACAGACTGATAGACTGATAGGTAGACAGACAGACAGACTGATAGATAAACATAGACAGGTAGATAGACAGATAAATAGATGAATCCAGACAAAGTGGGCTAAATAAAATTGATGTGAAGAATCTATCCATTCACTCGATGTAGTGCTATCTTAGGGGTGGCTCTTCACTTAAGAGTAACAAGTCAAATGGTTACAGTAAACTATGAAACCATTTACTACGCTGGGTGGTAACCATATAACCAAAAGAAGCCTGGTGGATGAGTGGGGTAAGGTGCTTTAACTAGACAAAGAGTTTATATCAGATGGTTTGTTTCTCGCTCACATAATGCGACTCAGGGGCGGGCGAGGCTGGTCACCCTCTCCTTAAATATCGGGACGGAGTAGCCTAGTCCCGGACCCCTACTATCCTGATGAGAAAATGAAGAATGATCGATGGATGGATGAAAAATATTCACTTGTTTCTCCAATACAGTTCAGATTTTCGTCCTTTTGCAGCTTATTTCACGTAGCTCGGTGGCAGACAATACTACGGCTCCATAGCACTTCTTCGTGACTAGATTCATAACCTAGTGTCACTGTGCTCTTACAACAGAGCATTCAAGATGGAGAGATGGGAATTTTAGGCCAAGATAGAGTGACAAGAGTATTGACTTTATATGAACGAATTAATAACACATCTGGTTCGTGCGTGTGGATTCCCAGTTTTTCAAAATAAATGGGTCAGTATCGATACGTCTGTACTGTAATATTGTGTACTGATATTTTGTATTCACGTCTGTAGTACACGAAAAACAGGGAAAAAGAGACTGCCATTTTCCTAGTACATGCAAACGACAGGAAAAAAATTCAATGTTAGTTTTTAATACACGAAAATGCTGGCTCTATTTTGTGGTTTAGTGCCTGTTGACTGCTCCTTCCTTCCTTCCTTCCTTCTTTCCTTCCTTCCTCCCTTCCTTCCTTCAGTCCTTCGTTTCTTCCTTACTTATTTCCTTCCCTCCATCCTTCCTTCCGCCTTTATTTCATTTTTTCCTCTTCCTTCCTTCCTTCCAACCATCCATCCTTCAGTCCTCCATTTCTTCCTTTCTGTCTTCCTTACTTCTTTCCTTCCTTCCATCCTTCCATTCTTCCTTCTTTACTTCCATCCTTCCTGTCTTCCTTTCTCCTTTCTTTCCTTCCCTCCATCCATCCTTCCTTCTTTACTTCCATCCTTCCTGTCTGCCTTTCTCCTTTCCTTCCTTCCCTCCATCCATCCTTCCTGTCTTTCTTTCTCCTTTCCTTCCTTCGTTCCATCCTTCCTGTCTTCCATTCTACTTTCCTTCCTTCCTTTCTTTCCTTCCTGCCTTTCTTTCCTTACTTCTTTCCTGTCTTCCCCCCTCCCTCCCTCCTTCAATCCCTTCTTCCCTCCCTCCTTCCAGCCCTCCATCCCTCCTTCCTTCCCTCCTAATAAAAACTCCGGGGAAACAGCAAGCATATACTCAGAAATACATATTAGAAATGAAAAAATTTATTGTATGACGGACCTAAAAAATAATGATACTTGGAAATGGGAAGGGATAGTAAATATTTGAGTCCCTCCTGAAAAATGTAAAATAAAAGATGGATTTCTTGGATTTATAAAACTTCTTAGAGCAAATTCTCAGGGAAAGCTTATCTCTTTATCTAGTTACTCTGGCTAGACATAGGACACTGGAAATAATGATAATGATAATAATAATAATAATAATAATAAACTAGGGGACATTACACTGAAAGGGAACACTACAAAGACAAAGACACACACACACACACGCACACACACACACACATACAC
>NC_137067.1:1424161-1426661 GCF_032717465.1 Coenobita brevimanus | reverse complement strand
TCACTAATGTAGGTCTCTTCTTGACAGGATACAGTTCTTTATGCAACACTCAGAAGGACAGTGTGTAATGAACAAAATAATTCGCTTACGAAAAGGTGTTGGGGAGCTTCCATAAGCGACGAGAAGGGCGAAAGTCTCCCTCTCATGACTGCTATTAACGTCACTAATGTAGGTCTCTCTCTGACAGGATACAGTTCTTCTCCCACGTGACGGACAGGGTGGTACTGGCGGTGACGCAGGGGGAAGTGGGTCAGGCAGAAGTGGAGCAGCTTCTGACGTGGCTGAGGTCGTGGAGTGTGGCCAGGCTGACCGACTACCTCAGAGTCAGCGTGCTTGGTCTTGGCTTGGTCAGTTTCAGGAACGGGGTTCCTGAACACAAGGCAGCAAAGTCCCCGACCTCTACGGCATCGGGAACAAGCTTCACACAAGACGAGTGGATGATCGTGGCACTGAAGAGGACGATCAGAACCTCGCAGACTGATCGTGTGGTCTACGCAGTGCTTAATGTTGGCAGGGAAGGCTGGTGTGTGCTCACTAGCGACTTTCACACGCTAGTCCACGTGCTCAGGAACCACGGCATGTGTGCAGACTACCTTACGAGCCAGGAGGTGTGTGTAGAGGAGTGTGCACAGCGAAAGGACAGTCTGGTACCTCGTTCACGTCCACCTCTCAAAGCCACCAGCATGAGCAAGTGTTTCATGCCTCTTGATATGCAAAGTCGTGCACAACCAGACAATCCTCTGACTAAATTTTGCTACGAGGCCATAATGAACACCCATCACTCCTATCTCTACTACTACTACATCCTAAACAGTCCTGGGGTTTCCTGTTACCTCGAGAGCAGGAAACTTGGGATGCCTGTCACAAGTTACCCCCAAAAGTACTGGTTTCTTATCACGGTTTTTGATGCCCATTCTCGCACGCATCGGGCCGTCGGTATTTGCGGGCAGAATCAGCCACTTCTACAGGTGATATATGGGGAGGAGGAGACGCTAGAGTTCCTGAATGACATAAGGCTAATGCTTAGGAAACTGGATAAGGCAATGGTGTCTGACTTCATGCGGAACTTCACCCACGTAAACACTGTGACGTGGGAGGAAGCCAGTGCCGCGATCTACGGAATGCTACCTTTGCAGATGACGGCTATGCACAGGGTTCGCCAGCTTCCACTACGCTATCTGAAGCAACACGCTCCACCATCCCTCTATCGAAGGATTGTCAAAACACGCTTAGCTGAGCCACGGTCTTCCACTGACCCCCCAAGGCAAGTGGCACGGTGGTAAAAAAAAGTCCCCGATTAATGTGATTGCTTAGGAAACTGGATAAGGTGAAAGTAAGTGAATTTTAAGTGGAACCCTGCACAACTGAACATAGTAAAGTTTTTTGTTTGTATTTAGGGGGGAAGGAGCCAAAGGAGCCCTTAAACCGTTCCTTCCAAGAAAAAACAATACAGAGGAGAGCCAAATTCAAATCAAAAATCAAATTCAAAATGGGAGGAAGATGCCATTGATTACTGTTTTCTCTGGAAAGGTACTGCTGCAGATTTCGGCTCTATATACAGTAAAGTCAGCAGCTGCCAGTACCATGCCTAAAACCACAGACACACACACACATACCCACCCACCCACACACACACACACACATCAAAAACCATCCTCACGAACACATAGTCGAACCTAGGACTTTCCACGGACACTCCAAAAATAGTGAACTGGGCGCTCAAGTGTACCTTAACAGATGCAAGGCCGGGGAAGACAGACAATGTGAAGATTTTATGAGAATGCGTAGACAAATTTTACGCAGCTAGACAGTAAGGAGAGTGGAAACTGTCGATGCTGTTTACGAAATGCTATAAACTGCTGACGACGGCCCTGAGAAAAGGTGAAAAGCTACGATTACTATACCCAGAGCACCACCATCCACTTTCCTTTTCTAGCAACTTTAATTTTCACTGACCCAGACGTCCCTCACTGACACCCACAAAGAAACAGTGACTCAGCTACACTCCTTTCACTCTAACTTGGCCTAAAATCGCCTGTGTATCTTCAGTCTCAAGTTATAACATTAGATTAACGCCAGATTATTTTACTAGTCACGAAAAAGTGCTTTAGAAGGGATGTAGAGTCATGGTATATTTCCCACCACTGAGCTTGAAATAAACCGCACAAGGACAAAAATCAAGGACAATTTAAAGTGAAAAGAGTATAGTAACGCTAAGGAACAGGTGCTAAGGAACAGGTGCTACGGAACAGGTGCTACGGAACAGGTGCTACGGAACAGGTGCTAAAGAAAAAGTGCTAAGGAACAGGTGCTACGGAACAGGTGCTACGGAACAGGTGCTACGGAACAGGTGCTACGGAGCAGGTGCTAAGGAACAGGTGCTACGGAGCAGGTGCTACGGAGCAGGTGCTACGGAACAGGTGTTAAGGAACAGGTGCTAAGGAACAGGTGCTACGGAACAAGTGCTAAGGAAAAGGTGCTAAGAAACAGGTGCTAAGAG
>NC_137067.1:1414161-1421661 GCF_032717465.1 Coenobita brevimanus | reverse complement strand
GAGAGGGGAGGGGGGGACGGGGAGGGGGAGGGAGAGGGAGAGGGAGGGGGAGGAAGAGGGAAGAGGGGAAGACGAGGAAAGAAGAAAGAAAGAGAGGTATAGAGGGGGAAGGAAGGAAGGAAGGAAGGAAGGAAGGAAGGAAGGAAGGAAGGAAGGAAGGAAGGGAGGGAGGCAGGGAGGGAAAGATCAAGGCTGAAGAGGGGAAAGGGGAGGGGAGAGGAAGGGGGAGGGAAGGGAAGAAAGGAGGAAGAAGAAAGGTAGGTACGGAGGGAGTGAGGGAGGGGAAGGGAGGAAGGGAGGAAAAGGTTAAGGCTAAGGGGGGAGGGGGAGGGGAAGGAGGGAAGAGAGGAGGAGCGAGAGGGGGAGAGAAGACAGGAAGGAAAGGGGGAGGAGAGGAAGGTACGGAGGGGGAGAGCGAGGGGGAGGAAGGAAGAGAAAAGTCAAGGCTGAATGTGGAGGGGGAGGCGAGGAGGGCGAGTTGGGGGAATAGGGAGGGGGAGGAATGGGGAAAGGATGTGGGGGAGGTGGAGGGGAAGGGTGGTAGGGGGAAGCAGGAAGGGGGAGGGGATGGGGAGGGGGAGATATGAAGGGGAGGAGGACACAGAGGATGAGGAGGCTAGTTTGAAAGGTTAGCTGCTGGTATGTGTGTATGACTGATAAATAAACACACACACACACACACACACACACACACACACACACACACACACACACACACACACACACATACATACATACATACACACACGCACACACTGTCATTTTTTCAGTGTTTCATTTTTAACTTTGAGTCTAATAAGAGTCAATTGATTTCAGGTGTAAATGAAAAGGTGCCTTGCGTGTGTGTGTGTGTGTGTGTGTGTGTGTGTGTGAGAGAGAGAGAGAGAGAGAGAATCGCATGTTGTGTGGTGTCATCTGTAATTCGATTCATCAATTTTCCAGGCCTCTCTCTCTCTCTCTCTCTCTCACACACACACACACACACGTATCTTTCCATCTTGTGACCTAGAGAGACCAGCCTCTTTGATAGGCCTATGTGTAATGCATATAAAATTCGTTAGCCTGCATCCTATTTAATCAAGTGCTGTCAGCAAGGATCAGGGAATGGCTGACTCCTGCTGACACCTACCCTCGCCGTCAGCACTACATAGAGTTTGTCGTGTCAGCCTAAATGTCAGTGATTGTCTTGTGAACGAAAGGGAGAGGTAGAGCACGTGAGAGGGAGGTGAGGTAGAAGAAGAAGATGGAATATAATGATGATGATGATGATGATGATGATGATGAGGTGGAGGAGGAGGAGGAGGAAGAGGAGGGGGTGAAGGAGGAGGAGGAGAAGAAGACGAAGAAGAACGATGAAAAACGTTGATGATGATGATAATGATGATGATGATGATGATAATGATGATGATGATGATGATGATGATGATGATGATGATGATGAGGAGGAGGAGGAGGCAAAAAATGACTAGTAACCAAGGAGATTATTAGTAAGCCACTGTCCCAGTCTGTCCATCTCGTTCTGTTTCTCCTGAAATTCAATAAACCTTAGTTATGAGGTAGGAATGAGTCTCCTTGGTTACTAGTCAAATCAGCCTTCCAATCTGACTACACCTGGCCATCAGCCGAGCTGAAAGGGGTTAGGGATCTTGATATAGGAATGAGTCTCCTTGGTTACTAGTCAAATCACCCCTCCAATCTGACTTTCCCTGGCCATCAACTGAGCTGAAAGGGGTTAGGGATCTTGATATAGGAATGAGTCTCCTTGGTTACTAGTCCAATCCAGCCTCCAATCTGACTACACCTGGCCATCAACTGAGCTGAATGGGGTTAGGGATCTTGATATAGGAATGAGTCTCCTTGGTTACTAGTCCAATCCAGCCTCCAATCTGACTACACCTGGCCATCAACTGAGCTGAATGGGGTTAGGGATCTTGATATAGGAATGAGTCTCCTTGGTTACTAGTCCAATCCAGCCTCCAATCTGACTACACCTGGCCATCAACTGAGCTGCAAGGGGTTAGGGATCTTGATATAGGAATGAGTCTCCTTGGTTACTAGTCCAATCCAGCCTCCAATCTGACTACACCTGGCCATCAACTGAGCTGAAAGGGGTTAGGGATCTTGATATAGGAATGAGTCTCCCTGGTTACTAGTCCAATCCAGCCTCCAATCTGACTACACCTGGCCATCACCTGAGCTGAATGGGGTTAGGGATCTTGATATATGAGTCTCCTTGGTTACAAGTCAAAGCAAGCCTCCAAACTGACTACACTTGACCATCACCTGAGCTGAAGGGATCTCGATATAGGAATGAGTCTCCTTGGTTACTAGTCAAATCAGCCCTCCAATCTGACTACACCTGGCCATCAAAAGGACTCAAAGGGGTTACGGATCTTTACCAGGTTAGAATGAACGGTCTATAGTTAATGACAGACCTCGAGAAAATAGAGAATATAAATAAAGACATGTGCGAGAGACAGGGTGTGACCGCGCCCTTAAAGCTGAAAGTCGACCTGCCTGTCCTTCCCTCCTTCCTTCCTTCCCTCCCTCCTTCCTTCCCTCCCTCCCTCCGTCTTTCTTCCTTCCTCCCCTCCCTCCTTCCTTCCCTCCCTCCCTCCGTCTTTCTTCCTTCCTTCCCTCCCTCCTTCCTTCCTTCCTTCCTTCCTCCCTCCACTTATCCATCCATCATTCCATCCCTTTTTTCCTTCCTTTCTTCATTTCTCTATCTCTCCCCTCTCTCCCTCCCTTCCTTCCAGCCTTCTTTCCTTCCTTCCTTCCCTTCCTTCTTTCCTTTGCTTCCTTCCTTTCTTCCTTCCTCCCTCCACTTATCCATGCATCCATCCATCCCTTCTTCCCTTCCTTTCTTCCTTCCTCCCTCCTCCCTTCCATCCTCCCTCTCTCCCTCCCCTCTTTTCATCCATCAACCCATCCCTTCTTTCCTTCCATACTTCCTTCCTCCCTTCCTCCCTCAGTCCCTCCCTCCTTCCATCCTCCCTCCCTCCCTCCTTCCTTCCTTCATCCTCAAGTGGGACTCCATCACGTAAGGCTCTTTTCCGTTGAGGAAGTTCCCTAACACCTTCTCCTAAGCGATTTAGTTTGTTTATTGCACCTTACTGTCCTGTGTTACATAAATCCTTCCAATATCGACATACTCTGCATAAATAACATGCAAAGGGATATTGACCAGCCACATTCAAAAATAAATCGCTAAGGGATAGGTGTTACGGAGCTTCATCAACCATGTTCTTTACCTTACGTCACTTCTTTGTTTTATTTCTCCCTTGTTCTTTGTTATATTTTATTGTTATTTTTGTTTTCATGTACACCCTCCCTCACACACACACACACACACACACACACACACACACACACACACACATCAATTCCATTTTTCTCAATCACACACACACACACACACACACACACACACACACACATCAATTCCATTTTTCCCAATCACACACACACACACACACACACACACACACACACACACACACACACACACACACACACACACACACACACACACACACATCAATTCCATTTTTCCCAATCACACACACACACACACACACACACACACACACACACACACACACACAGAGGCCCATCGGAATCGCATGGGTAATAGCGTATCGGATCCGGCGATGAAAATTAAGGGATAAATCGATTATGGGCGTGTGTTTGGGGAGATCGGAATTAGCGAGGCATAAATGAAAAACTGAGAGGTAAATTATTAAGTGGAAATTGTACACTCGCGTCCTCTCCTGTGGGTAAGGAAGAGGAGAGGAGAGGAGATAGGAAAAGAGAGGAGAGGTAGGGAAAAGAGAGGAGAGGTAAGGAAAAGAGGAGAGGTAGGGAAAAGAGAGGAGAGGTAAGGAAAAGAGAAGAGGGGAGAGGAAAGGAGAGAAAAGGAGAGCAGAAGAGAGGAGAGGGGAAGAGAGGGGGTATAGAGAGAGAATGTGGTTGGTGTAGAGTGAAAGATAGTGTGATAGTAAGTGAGACAGTGTGACAGTGGTGAGAGAGACACAGGTGGGCAGGACTAATTATATACCACACCTACTTCCACATCTACTACCACAACTACCACAATCGCACCTACCACAAGTACCACAACCATCACCTGCCACAACCACACTTACAACCACTGCGTTATTATAAGTGACTTTACTACCACAGCTACCACCACTACTACCACACCTACCACAACTACATTTAATACCACTGCGTTATTATAAGTGACTTTACTACCACAGCTACCACCACACCTACCACAACTACCATAACCACACTTAACACCACTGCGTTATCGTATACCACACTTTACTACCACATTTACCACCACCACTACCACACTTACCACAAACCTGATCTCTCCAAGCCAAATAAAATCACATGGTAGTAAAAATAATAAAATATAATAAAGGGATCACCGTAGTAGTAGTAGTAGTAGTAGTAGTAGTAGTAGCAGTAGTAGTAGTGGTAGTAGTAGAAGTAATGGTAGTGGTACTAGTAGCTCCAGGTTCATCTGAAACGTGAACCCAGTGGACTGCAGGCTGAAGTTACCCTCCTCCTGCAGTCCACCATCGTCCTTTCGGGGGATAGGGAGGGAGTTGAGGGACGTGTGTATAACCAGGCAGTGGATCCACCTGGTTGTATCAGTGCCACCACGTGAAGGCCTCCCTCTCCACCGACACTGAAGGGAATGAAACAAAAATGCTTAGCTAAGATAGGAAATAAGAGACAGGGGTCAGAGGAAGTTTAGTTAGAGATAGTACACAAAGCTCTCTCTCTCTCTCTCTCTCTCTCTCTCTCTCTCTCTCTCTCTCTCTCTCTCTCTCTCTCTCTCACACACACACACACACACACACACACACACAGGCTAATTGGATGCGGCGGTGTAAATGGACCTTGTATGGGATTACGGATTAAACTCTCTCTCTCTCTCTCTCTCTCTCTCTCTCTCTCTCTCTCTCTCTCTCAGTAACCAGACGTGTTAAAAATGCCAGCAAGTGGAGAGGTATATGAGAGAGGGAGGTGTGAGCTGGGAGCAAGGCAGTGAACTGGCATTGGACAGGGCGACATGAAGGCGATTTGTTTGTGGCCACCCCTTACGGGATTGAAGCGTCTGGCAATAGATAGATAGATAGAAGTTACTGGATTGATAGATATAGCACTAGAATAAAAATCAGAGCATCATTCTTACCTCGCTGAACTCCCTAGTTAGTCCTCACTTAGAGTACACCTTTCAGTTTTGGTCACCTGTCTGTAAATTAAAAAAAGATATAAAGATGATGGAGAGAGAGAGAGAGAGAGAGAGAGAGAGACAGACAGACAGACAGACAGACAGACAGACAGACAGACAGACAGACAGACAGACAGAGACAGAGTACAGTGAAGGGTGACAAGAGCGACAGAACTGATTGATAAGTATGTGTGTGTGTGTGTGTGTGTGTGTGTGTGTGTGAGAGAGAGAGAGAGAGAGAGAGAGAGAGAGAGAGAGAGAGAGAGAGAGAGAGAGAGAGAGAGGGCAATGAAAGCTATACACATTCATGAAGGTTAGTCTATGGGCTTAGTTAAATCACTTGGTTAACTGTATGAAGGCCACTCTCTCTCTCTCTCTCTCTCTCTAGTTATTCTTATCTACCTCTCTTTATCTTTACATATTTACCTGTATCTACTACTAATTATCTGTACCTACACTTTATCTATCGACACACCTGTTGATATGTACCTCCTCTTATCTATTTTGTATCTTTTATCTACTCCTGTCTATCTGTAAATATCACCACGTACTGTTTCTCCATCTCTTCATATCTATATCTACTTCTATCTATCTATATCTACCTCTGATGTCACCCTGTTATCATATACTAATCTTTTACCGTTATCTTTCACGCGACCCCCAGCCGACCTGACACGACCCCTTCCCTACCTACCTTACCCTACCCTGACCTGTCTCGTCCTCCCCTTCTCCACCCTTCCCTACCCTACCCTTCCATGCCTTGCCCTGCCCTGCCCTGCCCTGCCCTGCCTTCCTTTCCCTTTCGTGGCATACTGTACCCATCCCGACTATATTTCTCTTGCCTACATTTTCCTTCCTTCCCCTCTCCTTCATTTCCCTTCCCTTCCCTACCTTCCTTCCCCTACCCTGTCTTACCTACTCCCTCTTCTTTCCTTCACTACATTGCTCTCCTCTTTCCTTCCATACTTTCCCTTTCCCTTCCGTTTCCTTCATTGTTCCTTAACCATTCGATCACCCCCCCTCCTCTTCTCTCTCTCTCTCTCTCTCTCTCTCTCTCTCTCTCACTTCTCTGACACCCACACCTTCATTTCCATAAAGTATGAACCATCCCTCTCCTTAAGTCTCCCATTTTCTCTCTCATATCCCAGATCCCGCGTTCTCTTTTTTGGGCCAGCTCTTTAACAACCCTTTTCCTCAGCTTAACCATCCCTTCCTTTAATTCAGTTCTTTCCTTAGTTTCTTTTTTCCTTCCCTTAATATATTCTTCTTCTTCTTCCATTTTTTTTGACCATTTTCTTTTAGCCTTTCCTTTATTTTTTCACCAATTCGTTTTTTCAAATTTCGCGCGCCTGATCCCATAGCAAATATCCCTTAACATTATTTACTGATTGATTTATTTTTGCACTGAGGGGACAGAGAGCCTCCTATGGTAACCAAAAAAAATAAAAGGAAAATTCGCATCGCCATGGAAGACACACCAGAAAAAAATACAATGATATATTTAATTAATCCCCTGAAAGGTGGATGGCGACTAACACGAGAGAGAGAGATAATTTATTCCTGACCTAATTTCGTTGTCAAGCTTCACCAGAGTCATGAATAAAATTGAATAATCTTTGATTCCCTTCCTGTATTCTTCCTTCATCGTTCGCCATCTCTGGAGCTGTCTCCCTCTGTCTGTATTTCCTACTACCTATAACCTCCAGTGCAGGTAGGTATGCAGGTAAGTCAGTCTGTGGGTAGGTGGGTATGTAGGTACGTAGGTCAGTCTGTGGGTAGGTAGGTACAGTAGGTAGGTAGGTAAGTAGGTCAATGGGGAGGTAGGTAGGGAGGTCATTCATGTATGCAGCAGGTCAACTCTGGAGCTGTCTTCCTCTGTCTGTATTTCCTGTTACCTATGACCTCCAGTGTTGGTAGGTAGGCAGGTAGGTAGTAAGTAGTACTCCCAGGCCTTCATGTATGCAACAGGTCAACTACGGAACTGTCTCCCTCTGTATTTCCCACTGCCTATGACCTCCAGTCTTTTAAACGCAGTGTGTCCAGGCATCTCGAAATGAACGGATCCTGAATTTGGCTCTCTGTTATCTTGGTTTTGTTTTCTCTTGGAAGGAGCGATCTTGCTGGCTTCTGGCCTTGGGTTCCTTCTTCCATGCATTAAAGAAAAAGTATATATCATCCAGGTAAGCCTTCCAGAAACCCACCTAGGCACAGGGAGGCTTGGTTCTCCTTCTCCCCCCTCTATAATTCCCCCT
>NC_137067.1:1409161-1411661 GCF_032717465.1 Coenobita brevimanus | reverse complement strand
TATTTAATATTATTTTCATTATTATTATAATTCCTTCTCAGTCTTCATCTTCTTCATATTCCTGTTTGGCATCATCTCGTCCTCCCTCTCCTTCTCCTCTCTGGCTTTGTTGAGGTTGAAATTAAAAGCAGAGAGAGAGAGAGAGAGAGAGCGAGAGAGAGAGAGACTTTTCAGAAACACAATAAGTTTACTTTTTATCAATACTAAAAAGCACACACACACACACACACACACACACACACACACACACACACACACACACACACACACACTCACGAACACACACACACACACACACACACACACACACACACACACACACACACACACACACACACACACACACACACACACACACACACATACATACAATGGATTATGAGTGATTGTGATTGTACAGTCAGAATACACACAAACACACACACACACACACACACACCTTGACCAATCCTGCCTCCCAATCCCTCCAATATAACAGAGACAGGCTGGGAGTGTGCCTCTACCTACCTTCGTAATTGGTAGAGAGTGTCTGGGGTGGGGTGGCTTGACGTGGGGTGAAATGGGGTGAAATAGGGCAGTTGGAGATGGGCTGGCGTGGGTGAAATGGAATGAAATGAGGTGGGACAAGGTAGGATGGAATGGGGTGAAGTGGGGTGCAATGGTGTGCAGTTGGATAGGATGGGTTGGGTTGAGGTGGGTTGGGGTGAGTATATGTAAGGAAGGCTTAGGTTGGGTGTAGGATGGGGTGAGAGGGGTGGAGTGGGGTTAGGGAGGGGTTAGGTACGTAGGTGAGGTTGGGGTCTGGTGGATATGATGATGTGGGGTGCGGGTGAGGTTGAGTTGGAAAATATGAAGGGTGGGGTAGACACACACACACACACACACACACACACACACACACACACACACACACACGAACTGTAGAGTGCAACTGAGTGAGGTTGGGAGGGGTTATGCAGGGTAGTGTGTGGTGCATGAGGAGAGGGTGAGGTTAGGTGGGGTTGGGTGGGGTTCCTGTGGGTGTGGTGGGGTGGGATCGGGTAAGTGAAGGTGGAGTGGGGTGGGTTCGGGTTGGAGTGGGGTATGTGAGGGTGGGATGGCTTTTCTGGGTTGGGGTGGGGTTGAAATGAGAGTAAATGAGATGATAAAAGGTATGGTGTGTGAGGTTGAAGTGAGGTTGGATTCTGAAGGGTGGGGTAGGGTGGGGTTGGGTAGGGTGGGGCTGAGTAGCACAGGGTGAGGTAGGGTGGGGTTGGGTAGGGTGGGGCTGAGTAGCACAGGATGAGGTAGGGTGGGGTTGAGTAGGGTGAGGTTAGGGGGTAGGGTGGGGTTAGGGAGGGGGAGAAAGAGTGTGATTTAGACTCCACCACTTTAACCTGCATTGGTGACCTTGTAACCCCCCTCCTCTCTCTCTCCCTCTCTCTCTCTCTCTCTCTCTCTCTCTCTCTCTCTCTCTCTCTAATCAACACCTAACCCTTCAGCAGTCTCAGTAGAATCGAGTTAAAATAAGTCTACGGTCCCAGATTGCCACATTTCATTTACTCCCCTATTTCGAAGCAATTATATTTTCAAGTACATAATTGTGAAGCCAAATATATCTCAGTGTTCTTGTGGTTGAATATAATTACTAAACTATACTCTGTTCACTTTAACTGGGCGTAAACCTGCCATGTCTCTATCTTGAACGCGATGCCGTGGACGGAATGTAAAAATGTCTTACTTTCTCCTTCTGCCACTGGGGTACAGGAAATAGGCTACAGAGTTTCGATAACATGCACCAAGGTTGTTGTTGTCTTTGTTTTGTTGTTGTTGCTTAATCCCGGTCTGTGTGGGAGAGCAGACCAATCGACCACAGGGAAGCCAGTGGTTCTGTGGGTTCGTCCTACAGGTACAGTACAGTACATACACCGTGTAGGGATCCGGCGCCCCCTTGTGGTACACACCGCCTCACCAGGGTCACACCACGGTCCTTCCCACGGCGAGGTGCGGGGAGGAGACTTGACTCCTGGGTGGACGTCGCAGCTGCTCCACCCTGGTATGAGTAGCAGTGACTGGTGTGGTGGTGGTGTACTTTATAATACTTCGGAGGCTAAATACCGGTAAGACCTGTATTCAGTTCAGGAATCTCCCTAACACCTTTCCCTAAGCGATTTATTTTGTTGATTGCATCTTAGTGTCCTCTGTGTTACATAATCCCACCAATGTCGCCCCCCCCCCTCCCGCATATAGAGCGTAGAATAAGTCGCTAAGGAAGGTGAGAAAAGAGAAGGAGTAGGAGGAGGAGGAGGCAGGAGAAGGGACGAGAGAGATACGAGATGGGAGGGAAAGGGGAGGAAAGGAGGGGGGAGGGGGAGGGGGAAATCTGAGAAGGTTATATAATGGAGAAGGGAGGGGGAGGGGAGGGGAGGGGGAGGGGGCAGGAAGGGGGGGGAAAGGGGAGGATGAATGGTTTGGGGACGAAGGGCTGAGATGGCAGTTTATTGGTTCATGATGGCTTAAC
>NC_137067.1:1396661-1404161 GCF_032717465.1 Coenobita brevimanus | reverse complement strand
TTCTCCACCTTCCACCCCTCTCCACCTCCCTCCACACATCTCTTCCTCCCTCTCTGTTTCCCTTCATTTCCCTTTCTTCCCTCTCTCCACCTCCCTCTCTACCTCTCCCCACTCCCTCTTCCTCCCTCCCTACCTCCCCCATCCCCACTTCCTCTATCTCTCTACCTCCCTCTCTACCTCCTCCATCCCCCCTTCCTCTCTCTCTACCTCCTCTTAAACCTCCCTTCCTTCCCCTTTTCCTTTCTCTCCTTTATCCCATCCACTCCCTCTCCTCCTTCCCTCTCCTCCTTCCCTCTCTCCCTCTCCCCCTCTCCTACATCCAATCCCTCTCCTCCCCCCTCCACGTCCCCCCTCCCTTCCAGAGACCCTCCCCTTCAGTGCCAGACTTCCTTCAATGGAGCTTTGTTGTTCAAGAAAAGCTGAGACGAATATCTTAGACCATTTATTACGAGGGGGCATTCTCTCTCTCTCTCTCTCTCTCTCTCTCTCTCTCTCTCTCTCTCTCTCTCTCTCTCTCTCTCTCTCTCTCTCTTTACGCCCAAAAGTGAACAGAGTATAGTTTAGTAATTATATTCAATCACAAGGACACTGAGATATATTTGGCTTCACAATTATGTACTTGAAAATATAATTACTTAAAAATAGGGGAGTAAATGAAATGTGGCAATCTGGGACCGTAGACTTATTTTAACTCAATTCTACTAAGATTGCCATGAAGGGTTGAGTGGAGATTAGAGAGAGAGAGAGAGAGAGAGAGAGGGAGGGAGGGAGAGGGAGAGAGAGAGGGAGAGAGGGAGAGAGACCTAAAATCTCCCGCCCTTCTGGCTATCACTGCCTCTATACCCTTCACATTACTGTCAGATCCAGTCTCTCTCTCTCTCTCTCTCTCTCTCTCTCTCTGCTATTTCTGTGACTAAGGACAATTATTACCATTAATTTTGGTCGCACAGCCTTGAGAGGACAGTGTGGTAAATGTGGTGTGTATATCTATGTAATTATGTAGCTCAGTGGAAATACGTCTGTCTGTCTGTCTTTCTATCTGTCTGTCTGTCTCTATGTACGTATGTATGGCTATCTGTCTTTCTGTCTGTCTTTCTGTCTCTGTGTCTATTAGTCTGTTTGTCTGTCTGTCTGCCTGTTTGTCTGTCTGTCTCATCATGCACTGTAATAATAATAATGACGATAATAATAACGAGAATGATTAAAAGAATGATGATGATGATGATGGTGATGATGATGGTGATGGTGATGATGGTGATGATGATGATGATGATGATGGTGATGATGGTGATGATGGTGATGATGATGATGATGGTGATGATGATGGTGATGATGATGATGATGGTGATGATGATGATGATGGTGATGATGATGGTGATGGTGATGATGGTGATGATGATGATGATGATGATGATGATGATGATGATGATGATGATGATGGTGATGATGATGGTGATGAACATGGTGGTGATGATGATGATGATGATGATGATGATGATGATGGTGATGATGATGATGATGATGATGATGATGATGGTGATGAACATGGTGATGATGATGATGATGATGATGACGATGATGATGATGATGATGATGATGGTGATGATGATGATAGTTACAATCTAGGTAATAGTAATGATGATATTGTAATTTTGACGATATTGGTACTACTACTACTACTACTTTTATAAATCACCAACTACAACTACTGCTACTATTACTACTACTACTACTACTACTACTACTACCAACACTACTACTATTACAAGCAATAGAAATAATAATTTTAGAATCCTGGTTGCATAGTAACAAGCACTACCAAATTCCCTATGAGAGAGAGAGAGAGAGAGAGAGAGAGAGAGAATAATAAAGTAGTCTCTCTCTTTCTCTCTCTCTCTCATGACTGGGATATTGATCGCTGCTGCACCAACCGCGACCTTGGGCAAGACAGTCTCTCTCTCTCTCTCTCTCTCTCTCTCTCTCTCTCTCTCTCTCTCTCTCTCTCTCTCTCTCTCTCTCTCTCTCTCTCTCTCAAAGTCTACATCAATATCTGTCTATCTATTTCAGTCTTTCTGCACATCTATGCATCTGCTTGTAACTTTCTTCCTTCTATCCCTTCTCTCTCTCTCTCTCTCTCTCTCTCTCCTCTCTCTCTCTCTCTCTCTCTCTCTCTCACACACACACACACACACACACACACACACACACACACACACACACACACACCTGTCAGAGTTCTCACTGATTCTCTTGTTTTGTGGCAACAACAGAGTTTCCGGAAGTGGATTTTCTCTCTCTCTCTCTCTCTCTCTCTCTCTCTCTCTCTCTCTCTCTCTCTCTCTCTCTCTCTCTCCCCTAAAATATATAAAGAGACTATCTACTTACGTCTCTCTCTCTCTCTCTCTCTCTCTCTCTCTCTCTCTCTCTCTGGTGTTAAATAGGTCACGAGACTGACATTAAAAGCCCCCCCCCCTCCTATAGCTCTCTCTCTCCCCAACTCTCAATCTTTAAATGAAATAGGAGGCTTCCTTTCACCTCTTCCTAAGCGATTTATTTTGCTCACTGTACCTTAACATCCTCCTTTAGTCTGCTTATTTCAATTTCATTTTCGTTCTAGTTTGCATCGATAATCTTCAGGACACTTAGCTGTGGTAAAGAAAATAAATCGCCTAGGAGGAGGTGTTAGGTAACTCCCAAGACTTAGAAAAAACAGGGATACCGAACCCAAACCCTGACCTTTTCCATAACCTTTTCCTTCACTGAAATCTAGCTCTTTCCATCCACTCGCACGATGTAGCTCGACATTAGGAACAGGCATACTTGAGGTAATGTCACGCCCGAGCTTTCACCTTTGCGATGACCCTGACCTTTGATGAGTTTATACCGAAATTGATTTACTTCATCCCTGAGCTACACAGAAAACATATGTGATTTTTTTATTGAAAGTTGGATGTGGCAAACGTGAGGTATTTTGCTAACATACATACGTTCATATATACACAGAGAGATAGATAGATATTTAAACAGATGAATAGATAGCTAGACAGATATACAGACAGACTGACAAATACATAGACAAACAAATAAACAGATAAATTAATGGGTAGACAGACTGGTACACGTCATGAATAAACACCAAAAGATAAATAGCTAAACACAGATAGACAGACAGAAAGACAGACTGACAGAGACAGAAGGAGAGAGAAGAACAATGACCTCCCTCGCAACGCCTATACCATCGCCTTGGCTTACAAAAAATAAAATAAAAGATATCCACATGATTTGGCCTGTGAGATGGAGCCAGGATTCCAGGGGCTTGAGTAATGTGGAAATGAATGTGTGGCCCACTACGCAGGAAGAGTTGATAATGGTTGCCCTTCATTTGTTAATTATGTACAAATTCTTTGGCTGAGCTAATCTCTGCCACATTATGCCTGCAAACTTCTCTGTCTCATCTCTCCACCTCCTGTCTGGCTTTTTTCTGCCACGCTTACAGTCTCTTGGAGTCCAGTCTGTCCATCTATCTATATCTATTTATCTGTCTATCTATCTCCCAAGCCCCTTGACGGATTTCCAGCAAACTCTCGTCAGTGATGCAGTATGAAGGGACGATGAAGGGACTAGGTTAGCAAGGTCATGGGGCTGTTTGGCAGGTCCCTGGTCAAGGCTTGGCAGGGGCAGGTCCAGCGATGCTTGGCGTCCACAGCTTGGAGTCCCAGTTCTTGGCTTTTTTTTTTTTTTTTTTTTTTATAGGTCAAGTTAGAGTAGAAGAGGGATAGTCACGAAGATGTGCAATGCGTTTGAAGCAACCCAGAATTAAGTCTCGGTATTCATGATGGGGAGAGGGTAATTTGAGACTAAGTTAGAGTAAAACTAGTCACGAAGAAGTGCCACGTGTCTCTGAAGCTACCCAGAATTAGGACTCGGTATTCAGGAGGCAGCGATGGCAATTTGAGACTAAGAATAAAACTAGTCACGAAGAAGTGCTACGTGTCTCTGAACCCGACCTTCACATACAGAGCGGGGGCGAGAGCCATCCTTCCGACCGACTTGAACGACCTTGACGGGTGAGGAGTCGATGGTCTGTGGGCTGGAGAGAAGGAGGGAAGGAGGGAGGGAGGAAGGGAGGGAGGGAGGGAGAAGAGAGGGAGAGAGGGAAAAGTGGGAAGCTTGTAGGGAGGTAGGAAGAGATGAGGGGAGGGTGGGCAGGAAGAAAAGAGAGAGAGAGAGAGAGAGAGAGAGAGAGAGAGAGAGAGAGAGAGAGAGAGAGAGAGAGAGGAATGGTATTGACTGCCCAGTTCTGTCACTATACCAGCCATACCACACTACCACCACCACACCAGTCACCACCACACCAGCCACACCACTCTGCCTATACCACCCCATTCCATACCTTCACCATACCAGTTATACCACCACACAACCACCACACCAGTCACCACCACACCAGCCACACCACTCTGCCTATACCACCCCATTCCATACCTTCACCATACCAGTTACACCACCACACCAGCCACACCATCATACCACCCTACTCATACCACTGCTACTCACACCTGGGTGGAGCAGCTGCGGCGTCCACCCGGGAGCCAAACCACCTTATATTTCCCTACACTTCGCCGTGGGAAAGACCCTGGTGTGACCCTGGTGAGGCGGTGTGTACCACAAGGGGGCGCCGGATCCCTACACGGTGTATGTACTGTACTGTACACGTAGCACGGCCCCACACAACCACTGGCTTACCTGTGGTCGATGGGTCTGCTCTCCCAAATAGACTGGGGTTAAGCAACAACAACAACAACAAAACAAAGACAACAACAACCTTCGAGCATGTTATCGAAACTCTGTAGCCTATTTCCTGTACCCCAGTGGCAGAAGGAGAAAGTAAGACATTTTACATTCCGTCCACGGCATCGCGTTCAAGATAGAGACATGGCAGGTTTACGCCCAGTTGAAGTGAACAGAGTATAGTTTAGTAATTATATTCAACCACAAGAACACTGAGATATATTTGGCTTCACAATTATGTACTTGAAAATATAATTGCTTCGAAATAGGGGGAGTAAATGAAACGTGGCAATCTGGGACCGTAGACTTATTTTAACTCGATTCTACTGAGACTGCTGAAGGGTTAGGTGTTGATGAGAGAGAGAGAGAGAGAGAGGGAGGGAGGGAGAGAGAGAGAGAGAATAAACGTAACCTCTCCTGCCCTTCTGACCATCACTGCCTCTATGCCCTTCACGTTACTGTCAGATCCAGTCTCTCTCTCTCTCTCTCTCTCTCTCTCCAACCTAACTTTCTTACCCTGTCTCATTCTTATAACAACTATCTCTCCCTCTCTTCCCTCCCTCCCACCTCCCTCTTACCTCCTTCTCTCCATCTCTCCTTTCCTCCCTCCACCTCTCACCTCCTCAGAAGAAGCAGTAGTGTGTAGGTGTCTCTTTCAAGTCTCCCCTGACATACAAGCCAACATAACTCTCTCTCTCTCTCTCTCTCTCTCTCTCTCTCTCTCTCTCTCTCTCTCTCTCTCTCTCCCCCTAACCCAGGTCACATTTGTCTTAGGTGTGACGTAATCCCTGACGTCACGGAAGCTTAAGATCGTGCCAGTGGAGAATTTCGTAATCATTTAGGCGCCAAGACAGACCAACTCCAGATGACAACAATAACGATAATAACAATAACAATAATAATACCTGAGACAATAACAGAAACAATAACAATAACAGTAATGGCAATAACATCAGGAACAATACCAATAACTGACACAAGAATGACGACAATAGGCATCACAAAATTCATACTAATGATAATAATAATGATAATAATAATAATAATAATAATAATAATAATAATAATAATAAACGGACAGCACAAACAACTATAATGACGACGAAAGAAAAACAACGATAATGGCAATCCAATTAACCACCACCACCACCACCACCACCACCACCACAACAACCACAACCACCGCCACAACAACAACAGCATCTGGGCCAAACAAGTTCTGTAAGCGACCTAATATTTGACCCTGCCTCTGACCTTGACCTCTCACTTATTTACCCTCAAAATCCAATTACTTCACTCTTGTCTTACCTTCAACCTTTCCACCAAGTTAGGTTCAATTCAGATTAAAACTAAGATAAAAAAAAATGCAAACTGATTAATATTATTTTTTTTTAATACTGACAGACATCTAGTTAATTAAATACATGGGGATACTGAGGTGAAAAATGTAAACTAAATCGCTAAGGAAGAGGTGCTAGGAGCCTCTGTGTTTCTGTGTCTCTTGGCTGTCTGTCTGTCACACTGTCAGTTTATAATTCGTTCTCTCTCTCTCTCTCTCTCTCTCTCTCTCTCTCTCTCTCTCTCTCTCTCTCTCTCTCTCTCTTTCTATCTATCTATTTATCTATCCAGCTAATTACACAGCGATAAATCCACCCTAACCTTCACTGTATTTACTCTCTCTCTCTCTCTCTCTCTCTCTCTCTCTCTCTCTCTCTCTCTCTATCTATCTATCTATCTATCTATCTATCTATCTATCTGCCAAACCCAGCCATTCTTAGGAGACCTTATTTCGCTGCCGACAAGTGTTTTTGGAGAGAGAGAGAGAGAGAGAGAGAGAGAGAGTGGGAGGGTGGAACTTGTGTCTTAATACTTTCCCTGCACTGATTTAATTTCCAGACTTTGCCCCCTGTGGAATTTTCCTCCCCCCTCCCCCTCCCTCCTCTCCTTTCCCTCCCTCCCTCCCTCCTCATTGCCGCTTCCCTCTTACCATTTACCTCCTCCCCCTCCTCCTCCTCTCTCTCTTTTTCCCTCCGCCTCCTCCCTCTTCCTTTCTCTTTATCCCTCTTCCACTCCGTTCCTCTCTCTCTCTCTCTCTCTCTCTCTCTCTCTCCACACAAAGGAAAATATATTGACGTTTGGGGATCCCTCTCTCTATCTATCTATCTGTCCATCTGTCTATCTATCCATCTATCCTTTTACGCCACATCAGGAGAGTAGGGGTCCGGGGCTAGTATACTCAGTTCCGATATTTAAGGAGAGGGTGACCCGCCTCGCCCTTCCCTGAGTGGCACTATGTGAGGAATGATTATAGCGTAATTATGAGATGATGATAGTGACGATGATGATGATGATGATGATGATGATGATGATGGTGATGGTGACGATGATGATGATGATGGTGATGATGATGATGATGGTGATGATGGTGATGTTGATGATGATGATGATGGTGATGATGATGATGATGATGATGATGATGATGATGATGATGATGATGATGATGATGATGATGATGATGGTGATGATGATGGTGATGATGGTGATGATGGTGATGATGATGGTGATGATGGTGATGATGGTGATGATGATGGTGATGATGGTGATGATGATGGTGATGATGGTGATGATGATGATGGTGATGATGATGGTGATGATGGTGATGATGATGGTGATGAGGATGATAATGATGGTGATGATGATGGTGATGAG
>NC_137067.1:1361661-1391661 GCF_032717465.1 Coenobita brevimanus | reverse complement strand
GATAGGGCAGGTGAGGGAGAGGGGAGGGGGTTGTGGAGGGGGAAGGATTCGTAGTGGATGGGGGGTTATGGGAGGGGGAAGATGTGCTGTAGGGGGTATGGGTAGGGGCGATGAAGTAGGGGGTAGAGGGAAATGTAGTAGGGGGTAGGGGAAGATAAGGAAGGAAGAGTCTTGATAGATGAAGGATAGATAAGATGTGGCCAAGACACTGAACCAGAAAGTTGATTTGAAGGGGAGGAGGGGGGGGCAAGGGGGCGATTTGGGGGATGATAGGGGGGAAGGGGGCGATTGAGAGGGGGATCTAGTGGGAGGGGGGATGTGGTCGCTTCTGATATGCCCCCTCAATATTGTGTTAGCTTTTCTATCAGCTACAATAACGAAGCTGGTATTTTTTTCAGTTTGTCTCTCTGTCTGTGTGTCTGTTACCACCATAACTTCGCAACCGCTCAAGATATCATCACAAAATTTTACAGGTGTGTAGTAGGGATGAAGCTCTCCTACGAGTTCGAAACTGGTGAAAGTAGGTCAAGGTCAAGGTCATATTCCGGGCCGCGCTAGATATGTATCGGCTCGCGACTGGGATGATTCCTCCTTAGGGGTCTCTTGTTTATTGTTTACTGTTATTTCGTCTTCTAAATGACGTTCTTGAGAGAGAGAGAGAGAGAGAGAGAGAGAGAGAGAGAGAGGAAGTAATCAAAGGAATCACGGAAGACACAAATTCTCCTGTTAATAGTTGTTGTAATTTAATAATAGTTAGTTTGGTTCAACAATGCACACTAGTATTTCTCTCTCTCTCTCTCTCTTTCTTTCTCTAACTACCTACCTACCTATCTACTTACCTACCTACCTACCTACCTATCTACCTACCTACCTACCTGCTGACCTACGTACTTACCTATCAATTAATCAGTCTATTTACTTACAACTTATTTTTCTATTTCGCGTATCTTTCTCTCTCTCTCTCTCTCTCTCTCTCTCTCTCTCTCTCTCTCTCTCTCTCTCTCTCTCTCTCTCTCTCGGACACTGACCTTGCAACACCAACCCCTCACACACACACACACACACACACAATCAGCTCTCATTCAATTAAAACAGGAACGAATGCACTCAGACACCAAAAACGTGCAATAAATTAAAAAAAAAAAACATTATTTCCCGTCCCTTTGATTAATATGACAAGGATAGCAACTGGGTGAGATTTAATGATGGTGAAGGAGGTAATTTTTGCTTTCTCTGTTTTTCCTTTTTTCTTCTTTTTTTCAGGTCAGGTGTTTCAATATTCAAGGTCACTGACATCTACAAATACTATAAATATATAAATGGTAATCTGGAGCGAGAGAGAGAGAGAGAGAAGACTACAAAGGCACCTCTTCCTTCTCTTTCACTAATTCAGACCTGCCCTGGTGAACGTGGTCTGAATTAGCTGGGTGTGATGTGGAAGGTGTAGAGGAGAGGAGAGGAGAGGAAAGGAGAGGAAGAGAAGGGGAGAGGAAGGGAGAGGAGAGGAGAAGAGAGGCGGGGAGGGGAGAGGAGAGGAAGAGAAGAGAGGTAAGCAGAGGAAAGAAGGGATTCGCAGAAGAGGGGAGGCGAGAGAAGAGAAGGGGAGGGGGAGAGGAGAGGAGAGGAGAGGAGGGGAGAGGAAGAGAAGAGAGTAAAGCAGAGAAAAGAAGGGATTCGCAGAAGAGGGGAGACGAGAGAAGAGGAGAGGAGAGGAGGGGAGAGGAGGGGAGAGGAGAGGAGAGAAAGAGAAGAGAGTTAAACAGAGGAAAGAATGGATTAGCAGAAGAGATGAGAGCAGACAAAAGAAGAGAAAATATAAGAAGAAAAAGAGTAGGGCAGAATAACGTGAATTTGACCAGAGTAAAAAAACACACACAGCAAATGAAAGCAAAGTAGCATACGGTACAGCAGGGTAGGTCTGGGTAGGATGGCACTTCTTCGTGACTAGCCTTCTGTTCTAGTGTCAATCTACCGGTACAACTCGGCATTCGAGGTAGAGAGATGGCAATTTTAGGCCAAGTGAAGGTGACAAGAGTGTTTGATTTTGGTCGACTGGAGTGGAGTGGAGTGGATTGAAGTGGAGTTGGGTGTGGTGGAGAGGGGTGTTGTGGTGTGGGTGGGGTGTGGTGTGGTGAGGTGGGTTGGGGAGGGGTGGGGTTGGGTGGGTTGGGGAGAGGTGGAGTTGGGTGGGTTTGGGAGGGATGGAGTTGGGTGGGTTGGGGAGGGGTGGAGTTGGGTGGGTCGGGAAGGGGTGGAGATGGGCGGGTTGGGACTGGGTGGGGTTGAGTGGGGTGGAAGGATGCACAAGGTGGTTCCTGTGGCATCGATCCTACGCTTGTGGAGGGGTGGAGGGGTGGATGGAGGGATAATTGGAGGGTAATGGGGTTAGGTGGAGGGGAGGAGGAAATTGGTTGGAGAGAAGGGGAGGAGGAAGGGAGGAAAATTGGCTAGAGAGGAGGGGAGGGGAGGGGATAGGTAGGGAGGGGAAAGTTGGAGAGAGAGGGGTTTGGCAGAAGCGAGGAAAGCGAGGCTGGGTGGAAGAGAGTGGGATTATGAGTATGTGGAAGAGAGTGGAATTAAGTGGAAGTAGAGTCAGGTGGAAGGAAGTGGAGTTATGTGGAAGAGAGTGGAGTTAGGTGGATGGGTGCGGAGTATGGTGGACTGCTTGAAGGGAAGGGCGTCTGCTAGCAGGAAGGAACAGAGTATAAAGGAGAGGGGATGGAAGGTGTGTGTGTGTGTGTGTGTGTGTGTGTGTGTGTGTGTGTGTGTGTGTGTGTGTGTGTGTGTGTGTGTGTGTCTTAGTGTTCGCGCGCATGTATGTGTACCGTGGGAGGGGCTAAAGAAAACGGGGAACCAAATTAAAGCAACAGAAAAAGGGGTAACTATTCAAATGTGAGGCTAAATTGTTTATCACGTTCCTCACTTATATTTACTCCATCAGATCTGGCGCTAATTATGCTGTTGGTTGAGATCAGTTATTTTAATTAGTTATTTTAGTTATTTTCTCTGTGTTTTTTAATGTTTATTATAGTTTCCAGGGCTAACTTTTATATATTTATAGAATCAAGGTGTTTTTTACTAAATAATGGTTATGTATGTATTTATCTGTCTACCTGTCTATCTATCTATCTATCTACCCATCAACTGCACCCCCCCAAACCCCCCTCTCCAAAAAAAAAAGACACAATTCAGGAAAAGGGTATGTGGGAGAGAGAAGGGTTGAAACAGGAGAAAGGTTTTGTGTTGGAATCGCTTGAGGGTATTCTTAAAGCGAGCTCATACACTGGCACTCAACTCTCTTGCATTTTGAAAGAGAGAGAGAGAGAGAGAGAGAGAGTGAGTGTACCAAACTGTGTGTGTGTGTGTGTGTGTGTGTGTGTGTGTGTGTGTGTGTGTGTACCTCTGCTACACACTTATGCTGTACCAGGTGCATATGTTACCAACTGTGCAAACACTTCCAAGCCTCACCAACAGCATTCAAAATACTCTAAATTACTCTCTAAAGCTCCCATTTAGACAAGGTAAGTGGCAGAAATGACTCTAAGTACGCAACAAAAATGCCACCCCTTTCGCAAACCCTCGCTATCTTTACCTCAAGCTCCTTCACTTACGCTGTAGTCTCTCTCTCAAAACCCCATCTACATATATATTGGATAGCCCTGGGGACATCACACACCCTAGCCCCACTCCTGTAAATATTATCACACTCATTTCAACATCAATCTACCCGCGGGCAAGGGATAAAAGTTGGCCTAATATTTCACCTCTTCTACTTGTCACTTTCCTCTGCTGGCTAATATTGCTAAGCTGAGAGAGGCTTGGTATGTTTCTCTGCCTAATATTTCACCTCTTCTACTTGTCACTTTCCTCTGCTGGCTAATATTGCTAAGCTGAGAGAGGCTTGGTATGTTTCTCTGCCTAATATTTCACCTCTTCTACTTGTCACTTTCCTCTGCTGGCTAATATTGCTAAGCTGAGAGAGGCTTGGTATGTTTCTCTGCCTAATGTTTCACCTCTTCTACTTGTCACTTTCCTCTGCTGGCTAATATTGCTAAGCTGAGAGAGGCTTGGTATGTTTCTCTGCCTAATATTTCACCTCTTCTACTTGTCACTTTCCTCTGCTGGCTAATATTGCTAAGCTGAGAGAGGCTTGGTATGTTTCTCTGCCTAATATTTCACCTCTTCTACTTGTCACTTTCCACTGCTGGCTAATACTGCTAAGCTGAGAGAGGCTTGGTATGTTTCTCTGCCTAATATTTCACCTCTTCTACTTGTCACTTTCCTCTGCTGGCTAATATTGCTAAGCTGAGAGAGGCTTGGTATGTTTCTCTGCCTAATATTTCACCTCTTCTACTTGTCACTTTCCTCTGCTGGCTAATATTGCTAAGCTGAGAGGCTTGGTATGTTTCTCTGCCTAATATTTCACCTCTTCTACTTGTCACTTTCCTCTGCTGGCTAATATTCCCACCACAACCACCATCACCACCACCACCACTACTACTACTACTACTACCACTTTTAGGGGGTGAGGAAGGTGAAAGGGTATGTGGCTGTGTTCTTTATAAATATTCTCTCTTGCCAGTTTATTCTGAACCCGGAATATGGAAATGTAGAGGGGGAGGAACATGGGTGAGTTTTAATTTTGAGTTTTTCCGAATGTTTTATGAATTTTCTGCCGATGAAAAACCTCACACACACACACACACACACACACACACACACACACACACACACACACATCGTACATATATACATACATCCGCATGCAGTATTTACAGAACTGTGCATACATTTACACACACACACACACACACACACACACACACACACACACACACACACACACACACACACACACACACACACACACACACACACACTATCTATCTATCTATCTATTGCCAGACGCCTCAATCCCGTTTGGGGTGGCCACAAACAAATCGCCTCCAAGTCGCCCTGTCCCCCGCCATTTCACTCCCCTGCTCCCAACTCACACCCGCCTCTCTCATATACCTCTCCACCCCATCTCTCCATCTCATCCTCGGCCTCCCCCTCCCTCTTTCCCCCTCCACCTCACTCACATACACTCTCTTCGTCAGTCTTTGACCCTCCATCCTCTCCACATGGCCAAACCACCTCAGTGTGTTCCTCATAACGCTTCCTATCACATCCACATCAACACCACAACGCTCCTTTATATCCTCATTCGTCAGCCTGTCTCTCCATGTGACTCCACAGGCTCCTCTTAAATAACTCATTTCCACGGCTCTCACTCTTGACTTGTGTCTTTCCAACAATGTCCAAGTTTCACTTCCGTACGTTAGAGTTGGTATCACAATACTGTCATGTAGTAACTTTTTCACTTCCATGCTCACTTCCCTGTTTCTTATCACTGCTTTCAAAGAACCAGCAACCTTTCTTCCCTGCTGTACCCTTTCAAGCACTTCACCTTCCAAACCTCCATCCTTACTCATCACACTACCCAAGTACTTAAACGTACTCACATTTTCCAATTCCTCACCATCCAACCTCGCTGTACATTCACTGACTTCACCTCTCTCAAAGACCATCACTTTACTCTTCCCAACATTCACCTTAAGATTCCGTTTCTTACACACTCTCTCAAACTCATCCACCAAGCCTTGCAGCTTCCCTTCGTCTTCACTCAACAACACGGTATCATCTGCAAACAACAGTACAGGGAGTTTCCAAACACTATCCTCTCTCACCAGGGCCACTCCAACATCCACTACCCTACCTTGTACCTCTTTTATTACCCCATCCATGTACAGATTGAACAACCATGGAGACATGACACATCCCTGTTTCAACCCAACTTTCAAAGAGAAAAATTCACTTAGTTCACCATCCACACGCACTGCAGCCTTCGCACCATCGTACATACTCTTCACAGCATTCAACAACTTCCCATCTATTCCATATATTCTTAACACTTTCCACAATCCTAGTCTATCCACCCTGTCATATGCTTTCTCCAAATCCATGAAAGCCGCATACAACTTCTTTCCCTTCTCTAGAAACTTTTCCACTAAAGATCTGAGAATGAATATCTGATCTACACAACCTCTTCCCTTCCTAAAGCCTCCCTGTTCTTCTCCAACTAATTTCTCTGTTCTTTCTCTAACTCTGTCAATAAGTATCCTACCATATACTTTTCCTATTATACTAAGAAGACAAATGCCCCTATGATTACCACACACTTCTTTTTCCCCTTTTCCTTTGTACAAGGGAATAATTATACCTGACTTCCAATCCTCCGGGACTCTACCTTCCTCCCAGGCCAATCTGCACATCTTCCACATCCATTCTACTACTATCTCTCCCCCATGCTTCAGCATTTCACCACACACTCCATCAATTCCTGGGGCTTTCCCTGATTTAACTTTCTTCATTGCTTCCACAACTTCTATCCTACTGATTTCTTCCTGTCTTCTCACCTCCCTCCTTCTTCCAGCCATTCCCCAGCCACTTATACTCGCATTACTTCCATTCTCCACGTTCAACAATTCCTTAAAGTGTTCTCTCCATCTGCTCACTTTTTCTCCCTTCTCCACTAGTAATCTACCATTTTTATCTTTCACTCCCCTGCTAACTCCACTTCCACCCTGTCTTACTCTTTTCACCTCTTTCCAGAACATTTTCTTACAGTCCCTCCACTTTACACTCAAATTCCTTCCAAATTCCTCATCCACTCTCTTCTTACTCTCTCTTACTAATCTTTTCACCTCTCTCTTTCTTTCCACATATAACTCTCTCTTCCGCCTCTCAACTTCTTCCACGCCCCTATTTCTCATCCATTCATTGTATGCTTTCTTTTTTTGTGCCACAGCCCGTTTCACCTCTTCAGTCCACCACGCTGTTCCTTGCACCCCCCTCCGTCTTCTCTTCCTTCCACACACCACATCACATGCTCCACATATTTCTTCTGTAAATATTCTACACACACCTTCCACGTCCCCCATCTGCTCCAACTCATATTTGCCCAATCGTTCCTCCACTTCTCTCTTATACTCTGCCTTTTTCTCATCCTCTTGTAACCTTTCCACTCTCCTTGCAACTACTCCTTCCTCTCGTCTTTCCCTTCTTCTATTCCTCCATCTTACTTGAACTTTAACTCTGGCCACCACCAAGTAGTGGTCAGAAAGTCCACTCCCCCAACCTCTATAAACTCTTGCATCCAATATACATCTTCGCATCCTTTCATCCACACACACATAATCAATCATTGCCTTCCTTTCACTCAATTCACCACCCACCCTTCTCATCACTCGCCATGTATACCTGTGGATCATTTTATGCCTGAAGAGGGTATTGGCTATCACCAACCCCCTCCCAGCACAAATGTCCACTAACGCACTCCCATTCTCATCTATCTCAGCAGGCACACCCCACTCACCAACTATTCCATCCACCTTCACATTCCCAACTTTACCATTCGTATCACCAATCAAAAACACTCTATCATTCCTTCCAAACTTTTCCATGCACACTTCTACATTTGTCCAGAACTCTTCTCTCACTCTTCTAGCACGATCTTGCGTTGGCGCATACACACACACAATCGCCCACATTTGTATTCCAACTTTCAACTTTACCCACACAATCCTTGATCCAACTGATCCATACTGTCTTATGCTCCTCTTCCATCTTTTACTCACAACTATACATACTCCTTCCTTTGCCCTCTCATTCTCACCAACTCCTGCACATATACCACATCCATACTCCCATTCTCTCACATTTTCTCCTCTCCATTTTGTTTCAGTTATTCCACATACATCCACTTTCGCACCCTCAAGCACCTGGACATTCTCTCTCTCTTTCACCTCATCATTTGCTCCTCTTACATTCTACGTTCCAATTGCAATGTCCTTTGTCCGGTCCTTGGTCGTCAACGTTTGGTCAGTCCTTGTCCGAGGCTTATTGTTTGTTTTTTTAGTTAGTTGTTTTCCGGGGAGGGGCACTAACCCTCCGCCAACCCTTTTAGTCGCCTTTTACGACAAGCAGGGATACTGGGGGAGTATTCTTGACAAACCCCCCTACCCCCAGGGGTAGGGGGGTTTGTCAAGAATACTCCCCCAGTATCACACACACACACATAATCTCTCTCTCTCTCTCTCTCTCTCTCTCTCTCTCTCTCTCTCTCTCTCTCTCTATCTATCTATCTTTCAAAGGTCCTATCAGTATATGTCTGCATTCTCTAGCTCTTTCTCCATCTATCTATTTATCTATCATCCACGTAGCTCTACATGTCTATCTATCTATCTATCTACCTGGCAGTCTATCTACACACCTTAGTCTTAAATAATTCATCTAATTAACCGGGAACTTAATATACGTTTGATTCTCCACCAGCGAAGGACACTCTCTCTCTCTCTCTCTCTCTCTCTCTCTATCTATCTATCTATCTATCTATCTCTCTCTCTATCTCCAACCTTATTTTTACATCTTAATCATATAGTGTGTTTGAAAAAATAATCAGCTACTGTATATTGTTAACTACACACACACACACACACACACACACACACACACACACACACACACACACACACACACACACACACACACACACACACACACACACACACACACACACGTGGATTAATTTCAGACTCAATTAACAGTCTTCAGAAAAACACTATAGATCTGAGAGAGAGAGAGAGAGAGAGAGAGAGAGAGAGAGAGAGAGCTGCGGTGCGGTGCATCCCTTGAGAATGTGTGGTGAGGCTTAGAAGATTACTAGGTCTCGCCACAACCACTATCCACCCCACTCCTGTCATCTACCCCTCTCACTACACTCACTACACCCTCACTATACCCCCTACACCCTCACTACACCCCCTACACCCTCACTACACCCTCACTACACTATCCACTATATTTGTTATGGAGTAGAAATGAATGTCCTTGGTTACTAGAGCAGCAGAAAGCAGTTGGGGATCTTTGTTAGTTCTATACCCACACCCACTTCTCTACACACACACACACACACACACACACACACACACACACACACACACACACAGAGGCCACTTACTCATTCACCTACCCTCCTGTTCACCACACTAACCACCCATCTTCAAAAACTCTCTCTCTCTCTCTCTCTCTCTCTCTCTCTCTCTCTCTCTCTCTCTCTCTCTCTCTCTCTCTCTCTCTCTCCTGAGCAGACAGCCTTGAGTTGGGGAAGAAATAACACCGGAAACCTGAGGCGAGAAAGTAGGATTGACTGATTATGGGGGTATTTTGCTTTCAGAGAGACAGACAGACAGACAGACAGACAGACAGACAGAGACAGAGACAGAGACAGACAGACAGAAAGACAGGCAGACAGACAGACAGGCAGACAGACAGACAGGCAGACAGACAGATAGATTGACAAATAACAAACTAAAAGACAGGCAGAAAGAGAGACAGACATAGAGATAGATATAAAGATATTCAGATAGACACAGATAGACAGACCAACAACAGATATAAATAGATACAGAGAGTGTATGTGAGTGAGGTGGAGGGGGGAAGAGGGAGGGGGAGGCCGAGGATGAGATGGAGGGATGGGGTGGAGAGGTATATGAGAGAGGGGGGTGTGAGTTGGGAGCAGGGCAGTGAAATGGCGGGGGACAGGGCGACTTGGAGGCGATTTGTTTGTGGCCACCCCAAACGGGATTGAGGCGTCTGGCAATATATAGATAGATAGACAGACAGACAAAAATACAAGAATTAATTACATCACAATATATGCAGAATTTACCTTAACAGAGCACAGTGACACAGAAAGCACCGCGTCCGCATCGGCTGTCTGAGTGAAGGGGGTCTGGCGTTTGTGAAGACTTGATATCTGAGGGCTTCTGGCCTTGGGTTCCTTCTTCCTTGCATATAAAAAACAATCCATATTCTTCTCTATTCAAGTTTTGTATTCAACATATTATCGAAAAGTTTAGGATCCTTGTAAATCATTAGTTCTTTTATCTTAACTTGGCCCAGATATTCGTCCTTTTGCTGCTTATTTCACGTAGCTCAGTGGCGGAGAAAGAGTGATATTGCTCTACATCCTTTCCATAGCACTTCCTCGTGACTAGTATCGTATTCCAGTGCTACTATACTACTATAACTCAGCGCTAACGATGGAGAGACCGCAGTTTTAGGCCAAGTTAATGTGAAATGAGTAAAGAATCACTAAACGTAGTCACTCGAAATGTCAACACAACCACACGTAACAATCTTCACTTCTCTCGCTTCCAGTTCCCTATCCGGCGCCTTTTTCTACAATCCAGGATCTTCCTTATTAAATGTAGAATCACGTATCTTATTTAGAGTCTCGTGGAGAATCGAGAATCACGAGAAAAATCAACAGAAACACACAAACAAATCAACACTGGCACAAGACCGTCGAGGCAAATGTAAACGAAGCATCTGGGGTCATAGAAAACGTGATTATACTTATGATTACAGAAAACTTGAGATTTTTTGAAGGGTAACTATTGCATTTCTCCTCCTCCAACTATCGCCATCTCTCTCTCTCTCTCTCTCTCTCTCTCTCTTTCTGCCTCATCCAGACGGGTTTATTGGTTTGAAGGAGACTATAATTGAGTGTATTGGTTTCTGTGTGTGTGTGTGTGTGTGTGTGTGTGTGTGTGTGTGTGTGTGTGTGTGTGTGTGTTTTGAGAGAGACACAGACGATGACAGACACAGAAACGGGAAAAAAGAGCAAAAAAATGACAGAAAATCCTTCTCTGTCCACTCCCATCACCCTCTCTTGAAATCCTTTAGGCTGGGGTATATTTTTCAATTTGTGGCCTGGGTGTGGGACAGGTTTGAATCCCTTGGGGGGCCTGGGGGAGACATTAAAGAGAGAGAGAAAGAGAGAGAGAGAGAGAGAGGAGAGGCGGAGAAGGAAGCAGCATATATGTGACTGATGCTTAATATGTTTTCTGTCTAGCTTTGTGTCTATCTAACCATCTGTCTTTATATTTCTTAAGAGAGAGAGAGAGAGAGAGGGAGGGGGGGAGAGAGAGGCTCGAGACTCTACAGGGCTTCGTATTAATTACTACGTGTGTTTGGAGATGGTTAATTAAGACCCGTTTATGAAGCCTGACCTCTAATTGGTTGTTAACTGTCCTATGACCCCTCTAACTACCATTAACAGAGGAGGAGGAGGAAGAGGAGGAAGGAGGGAGGGAGAGGAGGAGGAGGAGAAAGAGGAGGGAAGGAAGAAGAGAGGGGGGAAGGAAGGGTGGCAGAGAGAGCAAGGAAGAGGAGGAGGAGAAGGAAAGAAGAAAGGAAGAGGAGGAAGAATAAGGAGGGAAGGAGAGAAAAGAAGAGGTGAGGGGAGAGGAAGGGAGGCAGAGAGGGAGAGAAAGAATGGAAGAAAGTGAGAAGAGAGAGAGAAGAAGGTAAATAGATTGAAGGAAAGGGAAACAGAAGGATGGGGAGGAGGAGGAGGGTAGAGAGGAAGGGGAAAGGGGAGAAGAAAGTGGAGAATGAGGAGGGGAGAAGGGAGGAGAAAGGGGAGGGAGGGAGGAAAGACACCCAAGGATGATAAAAAGTTGGGAGGAGGGGAGAGGAAGAAGAGGAAGAAGGAGAGGAATAGGAGGAAGAAGAAGAGATAGATGGAGAGGAAGAGGAGGGAGGAGGAGGAGGAAGAAAGAGGAGAGGGAGGAGGGGGGAGGGGTGCTGGTATGTAGGTAGGAGCGTGTTCACTAATGGGTGGTGCTCTCAAGGGACTCTCTCTCTCTCTCTCTTTCTTTCTCTCTCTCTCTCTCTCTCTCTCTCTCTACCTTGCTCTTTGCCTGGCTTTACTTTCAGCTCTCCTAGTCAGTCTCTCCAGCTTTATTCTGCGTGTTGAAGCCACATCAAAGAGTTCTCAAAATCCTTCGCCCAAATTACTGCAAGCGTGGAAAGTTAACACATCAAAGAACCTCTCTCTCTCTCTCTCACTCTCTCTCTCTCTCTCTCTCTCTCTCTCTCTCTCTCTCTCTCTCTCTCTCTCTCTCTCTCTCTCTCTCTCTCTCTCTCTCTGCCTGTTTGTCTGTCTGTCTGTCTGTCTGTCTGTCTCTCTCTCTCTCTCTCTCTCTCTCTCTCTCTCTCTCTCTCTCTCTCTCTCTCTCTCTCTCTCTCTCTCTCTCTCTCTCTCCCTGAGTGGCTGAAGCTAGACTTAACCCTCTGAAATAGGAGACGTAATCTATAGTGTGTGTGTGTGTGTGTGTGTGTGTGTGTGTGTGTGTGTGTGTGTGTGTGTGTGTGTGTGTGTGTGTGTGCTCTGAATCAGGTAACAAACTACTACTTGTGTGTATGTATGTGTGTATGTATGTGTATGTATGTATGTGTATGTACTGTGTGTATGTAAGTAAGTATGTATGTATGTATGTATATAAGCATGTATGTATGTATATATGTTTGCATGTGTATATGTGTGTATGTTTTTCTGCCTTCAGACAATTTTTTTTAATTGAGACAGGCACACGGGTCAGAGTTTGTGTGTGTGTGTGTGTGTGTGTGTGTGTGTGTGTGTGTGTGTGTGTGTGTGTGTGTGTGTGTAACCACTCCAAATCAAAAACTTTCTTCTGAGATTAAGAAAAATGTCTGGAGAAGAAATTATATAAGACGTGCTCGGCCTGAAGAGATTAATGAGAGTCATGGCTGGTGTTGTTATTCTTTGTTGCTGTTATAGAGAGTACGGAGTCGGTTTAACACACCTAACACCTGTGAAGCCGATGTTATATGAGAAGCACCGGAACTGTGATCTCGCTCGGCCGCTACGGGAGGTTTCACGGCAAAGAGGAACACAGAAAGCACACACAAGATTAATACACACACACACACACACACACACACACACACACACACACACACACACACACACACACACACACAGGAAAAATGTACGCAATTCATGCACTCAGGTTCGAAGATTAACTGGACAACTACGTACACACACACACACACACACACACACACACACACACACACACACACACACACACACACACAGTAAAAACGCAAACAATTCAAGCACCAAGGTCCGAAGATTAACTGGACACACACACACACACACACACACACACACACACAGTAAAAACGCATACAAATCAAGCACCAAGGTCCGAAGATTAACTGCACACACACACACACACACACACACACACACACACACACACACGCAAAATAAAAACGCACAATAATTCATGCATTCAGTTTGGCCCACTAAGCTCGCATATAAATTCCCTTTCTCTCTCTCTCTCTCTCTCTCTCTCTCTCTCTCTCTCTCTCTCTCTCTCTCTCTCTAAATATGCACCTGATTCACCTCCACTGCTCTCCAAATTAACTGCACCTCAGCTCAAATTGGTACACCTGACTTTCTACCTTCGTTTTATTCTGTATTTTTCCTCTGGTGTGGTGTGGTGTGGTGTGGTGTGGTGTGGTGTGGTTCTGTTCCACTCTGTACCACTGTCCCGCTCCAGTCCCCTCCATCCCATTCCATATCCCTCTGTCTCGGTCCTTCCTTTCTGTTCCTCCCTGATCCATCCCATTCTGTACCGGTCCACCTCGCTCCATCCCGGTCCATCTCGCTCCACCTCAGCCCATACTGTTTTGTTCTTGACTGTCTCGCTCCATCTCGGTCCACATCCCTCTGCCTCAATCTCGCTCCGTTTCGGTCCATTTCGGTCCATCTCGCACCATCCTTGTCCTTCCAGTAAGAGTAGGAATAATATGCTAAGTAAATCGCCAAGATAAAGATGTTACGGGGCCATCTGTTACGCAATATACGCCCCTATGCCCTGTTTACGCATTCGGTCTCCCTTTTGCGTATTTCGGAGGGTGTTTTGATAAGGAAAATAAATCGCTATGGAACAGGCATCACTGAGCCCTCTACGCCACTCGAAATACGTCCCTTATGCCCTTGTTACGCTTCGGGACGGACCCCTCTTGCGTCACCCTGCGTCACTCCTGCGTCAAATTATGTTGTTGAGCCTGTGAGTGTCATTTTCAGTCTCTCTAACGTACATGTGTGTGTGTGTGTGTGTGTGTGTGTGTGTGTGTGTGTACGCCAACAATACCTACGATTTCCTGCCTCTAGATGCTGACCCACCTCAAAATCTTACCAACTCTGACTCAGACATACAAACAAACACAGATGGACACAATACCCCCCCAACTTCGTAAAAACAGAGCACACCATCGGGGGGAAGTGATAGGGACAGAATAAGCAGCCTGCGATACGAACTCACGGGTAACAAACGAAGAATATAAATAGACCAAAAAAAAAAAAAAAGCAAATCTAGTGTTTCTCATGCGTGGGTAGGATAAAGAGAGATATATATGTTTGTATGGGATTCGTGTGTGATGTCTGTGTGTATGGTTTTGTGTCTACCTGTCTGCCTACCTGTCTATCTATCTGTCTATGTATCCATGTATCTATCTATCTAATCTATCTATCTGTCTATTTATCCATGTATGTATCTATTTAACGGTATTTATATTTTTTCGTTCCTATTTATATCTTTATATGCGTTTCAGTTATCATAATTTCCTACCTTCACGAGTCTGCTCTTCGACCTATTAAAAAAATGCTTCCTTTTATAGATAGATAGATAGACAGATAGATAGATAGATAGATAGATAATACAGATGAACCAAACACATCCACAGGCCTCATCAAACAGTCATTCATCACAGCCTAAACTCACCTGCGTACCCTTCACTGCAGCATCGAAAATTTATGTTGAGTTTCGCCTCTGCAACACACACCGCCCCCCACCACCCTCATCAAAACCCCATCTCCCCCCTATCAATATCCACCTGTACCAATCACCTCAATGTCCTTATAGTCGTTCTTTTGTGCTCCTGGTACGGCTCTTATAGTCATCAGAGTCTGTCATGCGTCAATAATATTTCTGCTTTCCAAAACTAACACTCTTTATGCTTTTTTGTGACTGTTGTTTTTGCATGTGACTGTGTGGTTAGGTTGTAATGTCTTGAGGCAACTTACTACTGCTACTACTACTACTACTACTGCTACTACTACTGCTGCCATTACTGCTACTACCATTACTACTATCACCACCACCATCATTACTGCTTTAACTGCTACAACCACCACCACCACCACCACCACTACTATTTCTGCTGCTACTGCCACCATTACCACTACTTCCACCACTACTACTGCTACTACCACCATTACCACCACCACCACCACCACTATTACTACTACTACTACTACTACAGTCTGATCTGCCTGACAATCCCGGGTTCTACTTCTAACCCAAATGTGCAGACCAATACGTTATCAAGTCTCTCTCTCTCTCTCTCTCTCTCTCTCTCTCTCTCTCTCTCTCTCTCTCTCAGTAAGCAGGTCAGCCCTCACTCTGTTCATTTACACGATGTTCATTCGTTCATTAAAAGGATTTGATTAACAACGATGCTGTGACCTGAACAATGATTTGCTGTGTGTGTGTGTGTGTGTGTGTGTGTGTGTGTGTGTGTGTGTGTGTGTGTGTGTGTGTGTGTGTGTGTGTGCAGGCAAGATAATGATGATGAAGATGAGGAGGAGGAAGAGGAGGAAGAGGAGGGGGAGGAGGAGGAGGATTAAGAAGAGGAGGGGGAGGAGGAGGAGGATTAAGAAGAGGAAGGGGAGGAGGAGGAGGAGGATACGGAAGAGGAAAGGAAGGAAAAGGTTAATGATGATGATGAGGAGGAGGAGGAGGAGGAAGAGGAAGAGTAAAAATAGGAACAGGGCGTAGGAGAAAATAATAATAATAATAATAATAATAATAACCCTGGTGACCCTTGACCTCTCACGTAATTACTCATACAGGTAACTCTGAAAATTACCTGTATTTCCGGTTGGCTAGGAGGAAGAAAGAGGTGCATACTGATACACACCTATACACACTAATACACACACTCACATACACTAATACACTCTCATACACACTCATGCACACTCAAACACACTAATGCACACTCATACACACTAATACACACTCAAACACACTACATATACACACTCATATACACTCATACACACTCAAACACACTCATACACACTCATACACACTCAACACACTAATGCACACTCATACACACTAATACACACTCAAACACACTCATACACACTACATATACACACTCATATACACTCATACACACTCAAACACACTAATGCACACTCAAACACACTAATACACACTCAAACACACTCATACACACTAAAACACACTCATACACACTCAAACACACTCATACACACTCAAACACACTCATACACACTCATACAGCATGCCAAAAATATTCAGTTGCTTTCCCTAATATTCCTAATCCTCTTTTATCCCCCGCCCACCTACCAGGATGCTCTCTCTCTCTCTCTCTCTCTCTCTCTCTCTCTCTCTCAGGTGAAAAATAGCCAAGGATATGAGGTTGGAAGAGAGAAAATGTGACCTTTTTCCCTCAAGGATTCAGGAAGGATGCTTAGGTTCTTGGGAGTCTGTTGAGAGAGAGAGAGAGAGAGAGAGAGAGAGAGAGAGAGAGAGAGAGAGGGAGAGAGTTTAGTAAAAGGACCCATCATCATCATCATCATCATTACATCTTTTCATCATCGTCGAGAGAAAGAGAGATAGTTACATAGTTACATAGAGTTACATAGATACACAGACCACACAGACCTTACGGTCCCTACGAGGTGGTCCGGCCTTAATCCTAATATAGTGCATAGGAGCAGGAGAAAAGGATAGCACAGCAGAAGGCTCTCTCCCCCACCCTCCAGACCCTCCGGCATTTGCCGTACAGGAAACAAGAGAGGAAGTAATACCTTGCAGGAATGAAAAACCTGAAGGAATTTTATAGGATCGGCAGAAAGTAGAATAATATGGAAAAGGAAAATTTGGGCATACAGCCACATACTTACTCTATGCATGCAATATTTTATTTATTTATTTTTTGTTCATATAAAAGGATGAATAGAATGTTTATCTATTATATTTACCCTAAAATATTGTCTGTGTTGATTACTCGTATAAGTGTATTGAGTCTAATAGACAGATGACTGCAGACGCGAATATGCAATAATTACTCCATCCTAACTAAACGATACCAATTGCGTCGAGATACATGTCCAGTCTCTTTTTAAACATGTTTATGGTACCACTTTCAATCACATTCCCAAGGAGTTTATTCCATTCGCTTACAACAGAGTAAGTGAAGAAGTTTTTGGTTGTATCAAGATTAGCCCTCCTTGCTTGCAACTTCACACCATTTCCTCGAGTTACAGTCTCGGCAATTACTGTGAATAGCTTGCTTGAATCAGTATTACTAAAGCCTTTTAGAATCTTAAAACATTCAATCAGCTGTCCCCTGAGAGAGAGAGAGAGAGAGAGAGAGAGAGAGAGAGAGAGAGAGAGAGAGAGAGAGAGAGAGAGAGAGAGAGAGAGAGAGAGAGGATGAAATGAGAAAGAACAGAAAAAACTGCATGGCATAGAGAGATAGATAGAGAGGTACTGTGTGGACTAATAGATAGATAGAGATATAGATAGGTAGATAGATAGATAGATAGACGAATAGAGAGAGAGAGAGAGAGAGAGACAGACAGACAGACAGACAATGTATATACACACACTCTCTCTCTTTCTCTCTCTCTCTCTCTCTCTATCGGAAGCTGTTGTGTCTGGGGCTTCACTGGGCTGCAATCGAAGGAAGGTTTCGTTGCAATTGTTCGTAGGTGAATTATTCTGCAATTTACACGTCAACATCTTCGTGCAATCAGGAGGGGTATGCAGCAACTCTTCCTAAGCGATTTATTTTTCACAGTGCTCTTTAACATCGTCTCTTCTGCTGTTTATTTTGTGTTAATATCGATATAATTTTCACGTATAACACATGCGAGGGGATACTGCGGTGTGATGGGTTGAATGAGTCGCCAAGGAAGAGGTGTTACGCCGCTCTCACCTGTCGTGGTTTGAAATTCACTGTTTTCACTTAATTTTTCTTCGTTCTTCACTACAGTTTCTCCTCCTACTACTACTACTACTACTACTACTACTACCACCACCACTACTACTACAACAACAGCTTTTACTTAATATCACATCCATTTAGAGTTAATGTAGTAATTACCTGGACCATAATTATCACTATTAAGGCTGACCTGAGTAATTACAGGTTAATTAGCCAGAGATTAGCGTCAGTCGCCCATCAAAGAAGGTATTTTATATATAGCACTTCCTCCTGTTATTAGCCATTTACCTGCACATCTGCTACACCTCTACATCCTCTTTGTTTATTACTCTTGTCGATGTGGAAAGATATAACATTAAACTGAATAAGATATATTAACAATACCAAAATAAATAAAACAAAATAAATAAAATAAAAAACGCCGAAGCCTGTGCGTGTGGGTGCACAAACTGGGCAGCGCCATCCCACGATTGTATCAATAGCGCGACATAAAACCATGGGTTGAACATTCCCACTCCGCAGGGGCGTCATGCGTAATACCCCCCCTTCCTCCAAGTCAACACTGAAGGGGAGGGGGTACGGAATGGGTGGGTACGGGACGACACGATGTCGGAGGGAGAAATGTTCATTACCTCATTTTCACTCCATACTTCAAATTGATTAGCATTTTGCAGTCGGAAGATTATTTACACGTGCAACTACAATTTACTTACATCGTTTCTTATTTACTAAGCTGTATCCATTACGACAGTAGTTCATATTCTGTACAGATAAATTACTGTATCGTTATTCTAGCAGGTTATACAAGATGGCCGCCGTTGTAAACACCAATATTGTCACTTTGCTTTTGTTTTATATCCCCTTTACAATAATATTTATTATCCTAATTATGCTTAACATACTTAATTATGTTGTATTTACATTACCATGGAGAATTAAAGGGTAAATATGTAATTTCCTACAGAGAAAGAGAAGATATAATCCTTGTTCATTATCGTACAGTTGACGTCGTGTTCCTCATACCCTCGGGAAAAATGGCGCCAAGTGCCCGTCTCAGAACGTAGGGAACAGGACGTCAAGTACACGATAATTAACAGGCATTGAATCTTTTGCTTGCACAAAACTGCGCCATATTAACCTTCTAATCCTACACAGTAACGTGCAGGATATATAACTTAGTATGTTAAGCATAGTTAGCACAGCAAATATTAATTGTAAAGGGGGAAATAAAAACAAAACCCAAGTGGCCAAACCTGTGTTGACAGAGTCGGCCATCATGGATCAGTTGCTAGAATGGTGATACATTAATCTATCGGCGCTGAGTTTGAACTGTTATCGTAATGGATGCTATATTTGTGAACAGGGACGGGTGTAAATAAATTGTCATTGATAGTATTGAAGCTTTGTGTACATGGCATTAACCTCATTCATATTGTTAAAGCCAATTCATAAATTACCACGTCTATGCTGTTGCCAGATGGAGGGCCCCTATAAATGAAAATCTGTTTAAGCTACGGTTTTATGCGCTGCAGTTGCCAGATGGTGGTCTTATCTTACCGCTGGAAACGAAAATATGTTTAAGATACGGTCTTATGCGCTGCTGTTGTTTCTGGCGGCCCAGCCAACCTGTGGCGGGAGGGGCCAGCTATTTTATTTATTTGAGGATTTTGGGGGCTTACTACTACTTACTGTACTACTTACTACTACTTACTCTTCTACTTACTACTACTTACTGTTACTACTTACTTACTGTTACTACTTACTGTACTACTTACTACTACTTACTCTTCTACTTACTACTACTTACTGTTACTACTTACTTACTGTTACTACTTACTGTACTACTTACTACTACTTACTCTTCTACTTACTACTACTTACTGTTACTACTTACTTACTGTTACTACTTACTGTTCTACTTACTACTTACTTATAGTTACTACTTACTACTACTTGCTGTTACAACTTACTTCTTACTGTTACTACTTACTTACTACTTACTGTTACTACTTACTGTTTGTTCTACTTACTACTACTTACTGTTACTACTTACTACTACTTACTGTTCCTACTTACTACTTACTGTTACTACTTACTACAACTTGCTGTACTACTTACTACTACTTACTGTACTACTTACTACTACTTACTGTACTACTTACTACTACTTACTGTACTACTTACTACTTACTACTTACTGTTACTACTTACTACTACTTACTGTACTACTTACTACTTACTACTTACTGTTACTACTTACTACTTACTCCTTACTTACTGTTACTACTTACTGAGCTACTTACTTACTACTTACTGATCTACTTACTACTACTTACTATTTACTATTATGGAGATGATAACTAGACAGACTGATAGATAGATAGATACCTGAATATAGATAGATAGATAGATAGATAGACTGATAGATAGATACATGAATAGATAGATAGATAGATGAATAGATACATATAGTCTGCTTGATGCGTACACAGACATATAAAGCAAATAGACAGATAGATAGATAGATAGACGCGCGGAGGGGCAAGAATAAGCCACACAGGTCACTCAGATGAAAGAGGTCAAGGTCAGGTCATCCAGAAAGGGGCCCTCAAGGTCTGTATGGTCTATGTAACCTTAATCCATCCTTCAGAGGGCTAATCGTCCAGGCAATCAGACATCCAATTGGCTGCCCGCTCTGGAGGCCTTGGCAGTGAGTGGTGAGGGGCTTCCATCAGAGAGAGAGAGAGAGAGGGAGGGAGAGAGAGGGGGGGAGTGAGGGAGGAAGGGAGAGAGAGAGATAGGGGGCGGAGAGGAAAGCAGGATGTGTGAAAGATGCATATTGTGTTTCCTCTCTAGCTTTGTTTCCTTCTAACCGTCTGTCTTTCTTGAGAGAGAGAGAGAGAGAGAGAGAGAGAGAGAGAGAAGGGGGGGCGAGCGTGGGCGGTGGAGAGAAGGAACATAGGTAAGGGACACAGGTGTTGGGTGGAGAAGGGGGTGTTGGGGAGGCGAGATGTGGGGGACAAAGTGCGTGTGTGTGTGTGTGTGTGTGTGTGTGTGTAAAGGATGTCCACCTAGAACCCCCTGTGGTCCATCCCTCATACCAAGGGGTCGCAGCCCCCCCTTACACCACATCCTTCTTACCTGTCAGGAGTCATCGCTGCCTGTGTCTCAGGTGACCCCCAAGCTCGTGCAATGTTTGGGAGATGAAGTTTGCAGTGGCTGTATTCTTTTTAACTTGTATGTATTCGTCTTTCATTTGCAGCATTTGTACTCTTGCGATTCTGTATCATGGCCAAAATATCGAGACTAATACTGATTTTCTAGTTCTGAATTTTTTAGTTCTTTGCATGTATCATGTATAACACCAGTACTGTTTAAGGCCCCTCACTCCCAGAAAAAATAATACCTCTACTACTACTGCTATTATTTCTACTACTACCGCTGCAGTAGTAGTACATATACAAGGTAGTCTCTCTCGAGTAGTTGCTACTACCACCAAGATCTGCACCAGTGACGGCTCCAGTCCGGCTCACGCCGAAACCTTCAATGCTCACCACCGCGCCCTCCTACTCACCGGGGCTTGAAGACTTACGTGGCAAAGCCTGTTGTGCCACCGGCGGTTGAGTATCGGGAGAATGCTTGAGCGCCATACCATTTTAAGGGCTAGTTGCTTCGGCAGGTGAGTTGTTACACACTCCTTAGCGGATTCCAACTTCCATGGCCACCGTCCTGCTGTCTATAGCAACCAACACCTTTCTTGGGTTTTATGAGCATTCATTTAGGCCTCTTAACTCGTCATTTGGTACATCCCACAGCGCCAGTTTTGCTTACCAAAATTGGCCCACTAGGCACTCAGTGATTTGGCTCTGGAGCTTCAGTCGTGGACGGCGGCGCCAGCGGCTTTTGGAATGCCGCCGCGCCCCTGTCTTTCAAGAAAGCCCAGACTCTCACCCATTTAAAGTTTGAGAATAGGTTGAGGACGTTTCGTCCCCAAGACCTCTAATCATTCGCTTTTCCCAATAAAACTCATGTACGAGTGCCAGCTATCTTGAGGGAAACTTCTGAGGGAACCAGCTACTAGATGGTTTTATTAGTCTTTCGCCCCTATAGCCAGCTCTGACGATCGATTTGCACGTCAGAATCGCTCCGGACCTCCACCAGAGTTTCCTCTGGCTTCATCCCGGCCAGGCAATGTTCACCATCTTTCGGGTCTCAGCATATCTGCTCAAGGTACTTGCCGGCACCTGCCGCAGGCGGAAAAAGGGAGGGAGGCGAGTATCCGTCCCCCCGAGCCCGCCCCTCCGCGGAGGGCCGATACGGCAAGTCCCGGGCTTGCGCCCCCCCGACACCGGAGAGCGTGTCCACGCTTTGGGCGCGGCGGCCGCGCGCCTCCGAGAGGAGGACGACGACGACCGCCGCCGCGTGCGCCCCGGAGCACTCGGGCGAGGGCCACCGCACGCCGCAGGACACCAAAACCGAGGTCGGAGGAGAGGAGGGAAAGGGACTCACCTCCTCGTCGCCCCTTCCAAGGGAGCCGGGCGTGCGTGGCCGAGGGATCAGCCCCAGGAGACCCCGGCCGCCTCCCCGCCAGCCAGCCGGGCCCCGCCGCAGCCTCCTTCGGGAGAAGAAGAACAGGACAGGGGGGGGGGAAGAGTCGGAGAAGGAGAGGGGAAGGGCGAGGCCCCCCGCAGTGTCTCACCTTCATATCGCCTCTGGGTTTAGTGCAGCCAATGACTCGCACACATGTTGAACTACTACTACCAACACTACTACTACTACTACTACTACCAACACTACTACTACTACTACTACTACCAACACTACTACTACTACTACCAACACTACTACTACTACTACTACTACTACCAACACTACTACTACTACTACTACTACTACCAACACTACTACTACTACTACTACTACTACCAACACTACTACTACTAAAAGTCAAAAGACCAGAAAAAAACCACAACCAAAAGTCCACTTGTTCTGTCAGCATATTTTTTTTTTCGCCTTTTCATTGTCACTCTCCTTAGAAAAAATTCCTTTATGTCCTACACAAGGCACCTGTCACGGCAGCCTGTCTCCCTTCCTTAGATACAGCCTTGAGGAAATATATTGATCAGCTTTCTCTGTCTCTGTCTGTCTGTCTGTCTCTCTCACACACACACACACACACACACACACACACACACATCACAGGAATAACAAACCACTCTCTCTCTCTCTTCCTCTCTCTCTCTCTCTCAAACACACACACACACACACACACACACATACATCAGAGGAATAACATAAGCCACACACACACACACACACACACACACACACACACACACACACACACTCTCTCTCTCTCTCTCTCTCTCTCTCTCTCTCTCTCTCACGCACTCTCTCTCTCTCTCTCTCTCTCTCTCTCTCTCTCTCTCACGCACTCTCTCTCTCTCTCTCTCTCTCTCTCTCTCTCTCCAGGAAGGACAAAAACCATGGCAAAAGAAAATACTGTTTATTAATGAAAAGCGACGTGCGAGCAAGGCATGGCACAAGACACCACAGCACCTCACTCGCCGTACCTCCAACCCCAGTACGTGTTCAAGGCGGCACTGGAGGCTTCGGAACACCATTTCTCTAGCGATTTATTCTGCCCAGTACCCCTTTATCCCCAGTACACCTCTATTATACCCACTAAACATAATTATACCCTCTTTACTACCTACAAATTCTCCTTCTTTACCTTCCATCTCATGTCGGCGCAAGAGGAGAGCTGTTATACGCAAAATAAATCGCTGAGTAAAAGGTGCCACGGGGCCAACGCCATCTAGAACACGGACTGGGTAACACCTGCACCCGCCAGACTTACGAACAGACTTACGCTTATTTCCTGGCGTAAGTAAGATCTATTTTTGCTGGAAATATAGAAGGATTTTTTTTTTCTCTCTGCTTCGTTAATCTGTATAAAATGAGGAGCGGAGGGAAGGGTTGATAATTTATGGAATACATACAATACAACTGAAATAAATCTTGAAAAAACATGGAGGAAATATTTTAAAAGTGGAATGAATAATGTATTTACGAGGAGCATTCTGTTCTTTCCTCGTTCATCCTACGAAAAAAAATGGAAGTCATAGGATGATTCTGTATGTGGTCTCCCTCGTCTATCCTTCGAAAAGAAAGGAAGGGCACGCAATGAGCAACCTCTCTCTTCCCCATCCCCAGTTCATCCTGCAAAGCAGAATGATAAAGGGCATGGAAGGCCACAGTTCTCTCACATAGAAAGCAACAGTCCTCTCCTACCCTTGTCCATCCTAGTGAAATAAATCCTACTTACAACATGGGATTAATGGTAAGTCTGTCTGTAAATCCCTGGCCAGGTGGAACAACAAGGAGGTCTCTTTATACATAATACTTTGGCATCTCTTCCCACAACACAGTTGTGAACAGCACTATCGAGTCAACACCAACCCAATACAACGGGTGGATCAATAATTTAAAAGATCGATAGCATATTATTTACAGTAGCGTATTATGCATTATTTACAGACATTTATAATACATAATGCGTTTATAAATGTTTATATTACGTAAAGGTTTTTTCTCGCGTGACCGTGTTATTAAAACTGGGTGTGTGGAGGTATGGACAATGCCGTAATTTTTTATAGAAATAGCATATGTTGGATCTTTTTGTATTATTCCTTACGCGAGATACAGACCCATCAGGCAAAAAAATTACAGGTCTTCCATTAATGAACATCAAATATTTGGGTGTTGATTACAGCTTTGCACACCCAATTCTCACAATACGGTCATCATACGTCGCACCGTATATTTACGTCAACAGGAAGTGCGCCCTCTAGGGAAGGCAAATGTCAGCTGGGGCACTGGTGGGGGGAATGGGAGCACTGGTGGGGGGAATGGGAGCACTGGTGGGGGGAATGGGAGCACTGGTGGGGGGAATGGGAGCACTGGTGGGGGGAATGGGAGCACTGGTGGGGGGAATGGGGGCACTGGTGGAGGGAATGAGGGCACTGGGACGTGTATTCTCGTGAGCTCAGAGTCCTTCTAACACCTCTTCCTGTACCAGTTTATTTTCCACATGAACTCTTGTACGTTATTTACGCAAAGTACGTCTATTTAAGAAAGTATATTTAACAATGAAGGGAATATATACGAGTAATCCATGAAATAAATAGCTAGGAAGGTGCTAGGAAGACTCCGATCCCCACGAGAGTACAGGTCTTGGGATCACATTTTTGTCACCTTCTCTTCTCTTCCTCCTCACACCTCTCCCTTATATTCTTACCAGCACCTCTTCCTAACCACTAAACTGCCGTATATGATGACGATGATATAGTTTACACAACACACTCCCTCCTGTGAGTGGCGTAGGAACTTCTATTCGGGTGGCACGCGGCACTTTATGACTGGATGTTAAACTATGGCACATGAGCAGGATCAGACACTTGAGTACCTGGTCGACAATGCGCTTTCCGTTAGATCCCAAAAGCTAGTATATTTCTGAGTATCGGGTGTTAATAGTTTATCCCCTTTGTTATTTTTATCAATACAGTTAGCATAAGTATCACAGAAGAACATAGTAAAGGAGGGACCTGGGGCAGAATAGTGCTGTAAATATTAACTAAGATTTTGGGATGTCTAGCAATGCACAAAAGTTCTTAAGTCCTGAATGCTCCTGGGTCTAAAAATATTAATATGGTTTGGCTAATGGTAACTACTAGTCCATATGAGGCAGGAAAGAGCTCATTACCTGTCTCTAACCAGCTGTGGAAATAAACTGGTAAGGAAGAGGTGTTAGGAGTCCCATTGATCAACAAGGATATGGTCCTAAATGCTTTGTGCGTTGAAGATACAGTGGGTGTGGGTGTGGGTGAGGGCGCCTGTGTACTGTGTAAATGATCTCAAACACCAACACAACAGCTCCCCGAAGGCTCTAAGTCCCAGGTCTGCACAATCTGGCAGTGGGACCTCGTATCACAATGTCATCCTTCTGTCTATACGTATCACAGCTTCATCTCTGCCTGCGTGTTTTAACTCTTCATCTGTGTATCAGCCTCGTCCCTCCGTCTGCACGTTTCATCTGTCCGCGCACACTTTCCATCTCTGCCTGCGCGTTTTAGCCCTTCATCTGCGTATCAGCTTCGTCCCTCCGTCTGCACGTTCCATCTGTCCACGAGCACATTCCATCCCTTTGGTGCATTAGGTCCATCCATTCTTACATATCCCTTCACCTGCGTGTTATAAAACCGTACTTAGTCTGTACATTTCCATTCCTCTGTCTCCGCATTTCGCTATTCAGTTTGAGCGTTTTCACTCCATCTGCGCGTTTCACTCTTCCATCTCTACATTTCCGTCCTCCATCTGCGTGTTTCACTCCTTCATCTCTTCATTCCTGTCCTCCATCTGCGTGTTTCACTCCTCCATCTCTACATTTCCGTCCTCCATCTGCGTGTTTCATTCCTCCATCTCTACAGTTCCGTCCTTCATCTGCGTGTTTCATTCCTCCATCTCTACATTTCCGTCCTCCATCTGCGCGTTTCGTCCCTCCATCTCCACATATCACAGTTCCATCCATCTTTCTTCATCTCCACTGTCACCTCCGTACACCGCCAACGAGCGCAGCCTCATATACCTTTCTCATGGACCGTACCAGAGATCCTTGAGTGGGGTGAGGTCTGAGAGAAGAGGGGAGTCACTGGGGGCCCATCCTCTCACCGAATCAAGTTAGTTTGGCTAGGTTTGGTTAAGATTAGGTCAAGTTAGGCTAAGGTAGATTAGTATAGGCTAAGATGGGCTGGATTAGATCGGATTAGCTTCCTTCGTTTGATTAGGTTGGAGTGCGTTGCTAGTTCAGGTCTCGTGTTTTCTGAGTAGGTTAGTTTAGGTTAGGCTTGATTAGGTTAAGGTCAGGAAGGGTTAGGTCAGTTTAGCAAGGGTCTAAGGATGAATCAAGGAAGAGGGTTTGACTGGGAGCTATACTGTAATTGAGTTGGGTCAGAATAGGTTAGATTAGGTTAGGTTAGGCGAATCGGGACATGAGGGAAGCAGGGTGTCACTGAGGGTGTATTCTCACTGGGTTAGGACGTAGCACCTCTTCCTTAGTGATTTATTCCACCTATTTCTCCTTCATAACTTTCATCTCAGCCACTTACACAAATGCAAGTTTTGGGAACTGTCTATTGCCAGACGCCTCAATCCCGCAAGGGGTGGCCACAAGCAAATCGCCTCCATGTCACCCTGTCCCCCGCCATTTCACTGCCTTCCCCCAGCTCACACACCCCTCTCTCATATACCTCTCCACTCCATTCCTGGGGAGGATAAAGAACTCGCTAAGGAAGGGGTGCTGGGGAGAATAAATCACTAAGGAAAGGGTGTTAAGTCGCTAACCGGGGAGAATACGCACCAGTCTAACTCCCAGGCCTCACCATCTCCTCCCCACCACCCACCCCATCGTCGTTCAGTCTAATACCTGAATATTTATCACGAGAGTTAGATAAGAGTAACTATCACATGGAATATAGTACGTGCATTACATGGAGTACGCGTTACATGTCTCCTAGGCCACCAGTTAGTGTACAGATCAATTGTACTCTTTCGTGGTCAGCTGTACAGTCGAAATAGGGAACAATTGAAATAGGAAACTCTAACTTGGCCCAGATTTTCGTCCATTTGCAGCTTATTTCACGTTGCTCAGTGGCACAAAAAGGAACAATGCTACTCCTCTACTTCCCATAGCACTTCTTCGTGACTAGCATCAGAATTAAGTGCCAGTCTCTTCAAACAACCCAAGTATTCAAGATGGAGAGATGGGAATTTTAGACTAAGTTAGGGTGAAAGGGGTATAGTTCACGTAACACCTTTCAATAGGGACCTGTAGCAGAACTTTCACTCACAGGCGTACCTCAGTGCTCTGTTCTCCATGTTCTCGTCGGCTGAGAAAGCTCCCTAACGCCTCTTCCTAACTGATTTAGTTTGCTTATTACACCTTGCCGTCCTCTTCTGTGTCACTTAATTCATTCTAATACCACCAAACTCAGAATAAATCATATAGAAAATGATATTAGCCAGCCATATCTAAAACTAAGTCGGTGAGGAAAAGGTGTTAGGGAGCTTCCTTAATTGTGAAAATACGAACAATGATATTGGGGAAATGCACCGTAATAAATGCAGTAGTGTTGATATTCACCTTCCTTCCTCGTCTTCACTACATTGAAAAGAGACTGGGGGGAGGTATTTACAGATGCATGACTACAGAGTTGGCTTAAGCACCCACATGCAGCATACCCCTACATGCACACTAGAGTTGAGTTTCCCTGCGTAGTATAATTTATGGATATGACACAAACCAGATCTATCAACATACTGCATATTGCTCCGCTTTCACTACCCCGGGCGATTTCTCGTGTGTTGTGTTATCAGTGTCTATCCTGTATCATTTATTCATTTCCTACTGCCACTGCCACACCCACGCCCACACCAGCAGACAGTCAGCGTTATCAGTGTCTATCCTGCATCATTTATTCATTTCCTACTGCCACTGCCACACCCACGCCCACACCAGCAGACAGTCAGCGTTATCAGTGTCTATCCTGCATCATTTATTCATTTCTTACTGCCACCGCCACACCCACGCCCACACCAGCAGACAGTCAGCGCTATCAGTGTCTATCCTGCATCTTTTATTCATTTCCTACTGCCACCGCCACACCCAAGCCTACACTACGTCTATCCTGCATCATTTATTCACTTCCTATTCCCACTGCCACACCCACGCCCACACCAGCCGACTGAGCCGTCCCTGAAACACACAAAACACTGCCCCGTGAGTTTCTAATGGCTCACTATTAATGGGTCCCTCTGCATGTCCTAACCCTATCAGTCGCATTATTTTTTTTTCCTTCGTCGTCAGAGATTAGGGTCAAGGTATGTGGCTCTCCTGGTTAGGTTTGGTTAGGTTAGGTTTGGTTAGGTTAGGTTTGGTTTGGTTTGGTTTGGTTTGGTTAGGTTTGGTTTGGATTGATTAGCTTTGGTCATATCTGGCTTGGTTTGGTTAGATCAGGATGAGTAAGGTCAAGCTAGTTTAATTTAGACTTCGCTTGTGTAATATCCATAAAACTGCGCAACTAAACGAATTACCACGCACTACGAGTATACCTCCGCGTGTGAGTGTATTTGAGTCACTAATCCGGGAGTCTAGCTACACCGAGAGTCTCCAGGAGGCTTGTTTACCTGCTGAGTCCTGCGAGTCTTCCCTCTGGCATAGGCTCGCGAGGTTCATGAGCGACGGAGACCTCTGCATCGGTCACCTGATGGTCGCGCCGTTGGATTCCGTCTCGGTCAGGTCGTCGTCGTGTATATCTCCCTCTTGGATCTCCCATATAAACCTCACTGACGATCCCACCGTCTCCTGTCGCCTGGTTAAGCGTGGGTGTCTGAAGGGATTGGCGTACCCGTGCATCTCCGGCTGAGTACTGGTCGATTCGTACCCGTCTTCCTCGCTCTCCAGGAACAGTGACCTCTGCCCGACTGTGGGATTCAGGCGGCTTGGTGTCACGTCATCATCGTCTTCATGAGCACTGCGTCTGGTGATGGTACCCCCGCTGTCTGTGGACACGGTGGAATAGCGACGCACCTGCCACCGCGGTAACCCTCCACTTAGCACCGAAGATGTGGTGGAAGCCAAAGAGTCGCTTCTGGTGGTCACTGAGCCGTTGGACATCCGTGGCCGGGTCCATCTCACGGAGGGGTTGGAGACGCGGTGGTGGCGGTAGCACTCACTTAGCAGGGGGTCATCGGAAGACGCTGACGATGCTGAATCCTGGCGCAGACACTGGCGGCATCGGGATGGCGGCCGGTCCATAGGCGTCAGCTTGAATGACACAGTGCTCTCACGGCGCGGGCCAGCTCGACGTGGCTCCGGCGGTAGTGGCGAGCTGACGGGCCTGCCATTCCTTAAGGAGCACACCAACTGATTGTGGCCGCAGGCATTGCACTCAGTGGCGTAGCTGTATA
>NC_137067.1:1341661-1354161 GCF_032717465.1 Coenobita brevimanus | reverse complement strand
ACACACACACACACACACACACACACACACACACACACACACACAAATACATAAATTCACACTCACTCACCAACTTACAGACTCTCTGTCTCTCTCTCTCTCTCTCTCTCTCTCTCATAAACCAGGCGGACCACAGAGCCAATCATTTTAATTACCTTATTAATTAGATGTTTGATTACCCTGCAACTGCAAATTACGGAGATGATGCAACGATGAAGCTTGCATAGATAGATAGATTGGTAGATAGGTATGTAGGTAGGTAGATTGATGGATAGATAGACAGGTAAAGAGATAGGTAGCCAGGTAGGTAGGTAAGTAGGTAGTTAGATGGATAGATAGAGGTGGGATAGGTGATGATGATGATAATAATGATGATGATGATGATGATGATGATGATGATGATGATGATGATGATGATGATGACATATATAGAGAATTGTTATGGAGTGGGGTGGTGGTGGAGAGGGAGGCCTTCACGTCGTGGCACTGATATAACCCGGTGGATCCACTGCCTGGTTATACAAATAGTCCTCAGGCGAACTTCAGCCTTCAGTCCACAGGGTTCACGTTCAGTTGAGCCTGGGGTTGCTACTACTACTACTACTGTTGTTGCTGCTGTTGCATTTATTACTACTATTACTACTGCTACTACTACTACTACTGCTGCTGCTGCCGCTGGTACTACTACTACTTCTACTACTACTTACTACTACTACAATTCCTGCTGCTGCTGCTACTACTACTACTACCACCACCACCACTACTGAGGGGAAGAATGAATAAGTAAAGAAAGGAAGAAGAATGAGAAGGAAGGGAAGGAAAGAGAGGGAGAAGAAAGGGGCGAGGAAAGGAGGGAAGGAGGAGGCTGGAAGAATGAAGAGAAGGAATGGAGAAGAAGCTAAGATGAAAGAAGTGGAAAGGGGAGTCACATGGAAGGATGAGAGGAAGAAAAAGGAAGGAATGGAGGAAGGAGAAGAATGAGGTACGACAGAAAGCAGGAGAAGGCAGAAGAAGGGAGGAAGGAGGGGAAGGGGACGTAAAACTACCTCACCTTCATTCATTCTCGTTCTTCCCCTCCCTCTCTCTCTCTCTCCCTCTCTCTCTCTCTCTCTCTCTCTCTCTCTCCCCTTTGTGAGTCGTAATGAGCATTCCAAGTCATGCCATTCTCAAGAACCAGTGTGACAGTATCTTCACTCTAATGAGCAAGACGTCAATATTTAGTGTTGGATGGGCTCTTGCTGTCACTTGAGGGGATGGGCTGTTTACTGACTCTATTCCTGTCTGTTAACTACTTTATCACGCAGTTCAGAGCAGTTTAGAGCCAGTTGGAGCAGTTTAGAGCTAGTCAGAGCAGTGTAATAGCTTTTTAAGGCGTCAGTGTTTAGGGCTGGATGGGTCCTTGCTGTCGTTTGAGGTGATGGGCTGTTTGCTGACTATTTGTGTGCTAACTACTTTACCCCGCAGTTTAGGGCAGTTTAGAGCCAACTAGGGTAGTTTAGAAGCTGTTAGGTACGCCAGTGGACCTTTGTGGAGTAGTTAGGGATGTGTTAGGTCGTTTAGGAGGTAGTTATGGTTGTCCTTCGTAAGTTAAATTGGGTACTTAAGAACTGAATTAGATGTGCTTGGTGCTCTCTCCTAACAACTCTATTCCTCTGTTAACTACCGTACCAGGTAGTTCGTGGGGTAGTTAAGGATGTGCTAGGTAGTTAAGGGGGTAGTTAGGTGTCTCTCTCTACCGCTCGACGTAGTTAAGGGTGATTCAATGCTTGTTAGGGTGGTTAAGAGCTGTTCGAGGTGGTAAGGGGTGATTTGAGGTCAAGAAGGTTGTTTGACGATTCTGTTTGTGTCTGCTGATGCTGTTAACCTCAGAACGACCTAGTTAAGGGAGATTTGATGCTTGTTAGGGTGATTAAGAATAATTTGAAGGTGATAAGGGTGGTTAATGGTCGAATCGGCTGTTTGAGGGGTCCTTGTGATGATTCTCTATGCCTTAACGATCGAATGAGGTAGTTCAAAGCAGTTAAAGAGTTGTTAGGGCAGTTTTGTGACAGCCATACTCTTTCTAATGTAACTTGGCCTAAAATTTCCATCTCTCCACCTTCATTGCTAAGTTGTAAGGAAAATTTAACTCGATTATGATGCTAGTCACGAAGAAGTTCTATGGAAAGGTTGTAGAGTCGTAGTATTGTCTCTTTCTGCCACAGAGCTACGTGAAATAAGCTGCAAAAGGACGAAAATCTGGGGCAACTCTGAGGAAGAAAAGTGTAGTGCTTTTAATTTAAGCTGACAAAGATCCCTAACCCCTTTCAGCTCCATCCATCCATCCATCCATCCACCTATCCATTCATCCATCCACCCATCCATCCATCCATCCATTCATCCATCCATCCATCCATACACCCACCCACCCACCCACCCATCCATCCGTCCATCTACCTATCCACCCATCCATCCATCCACTCATCCAACTATCCATCCATCCATCCATTATTGAGCTGTGGTACTCACTGTATCTCTCTCTCTCTCTCTCTCTCTCTCTCTCTCCCTCACAGGCCTAACACAGATCCCCTCAGGCCCTTCCCCCTTGGGAGAAGACAAAGTTATTCTCCCCACAGATTTACCTCCCCATTCTCCCCTCCCCTCCCCACTTTCCTCCTCCCTTCGCACCCTTCTTCCCTCCTCCCTTTCCTCCGCCCTCCCGCTTCCTCCTCTTCCTCTTTCCTCCTCCCTTCCTTCCTCCTTCCCTTCCTGAATTTCCCCTTACTATATCACTCGTTCCTCCAACTCCTTCAGTCTTGATTCCTTTACCTTTCCAACTCCCCCTCCTCTCTCTCTCTCTCTCTCTCTCTCTCTCTCTCTCTCTCTCTCTCTGAATGTGTCTATCTTTCTGTCTGTTTATCTGTCTGACTTTTTGTGTGTGTGTGTGTGTGTGTGTGTGTGTGTGTGTGTGTGTTTCTGTCTGTCTGTCTGTCAGTCTGTCTGTCTGTCTGTCTGTCTGTCTCTCTCTCTCTCTCTCTCTCTCTCTCTCTCTCTCTCTCTCTCTCTCTCTCTCTCTATTTTTAGCACCAGCATCACTTTCACACCAAACCATCCAATTATTTTTGGATCCTCTTTCACCTCCATTCATTCCCCTTCGATTCTCATGTCACCACAACATCCATCTTCTCCTCTTCCTCTTCTCCTCTTCCTCTTCTCCTCTTCCTCTTCTCCTCCTCCTCTTCTCCTCTCATACTCTCTTCCTCTCTCATCGTCTCTTTTTCTTATCTCATCTCATCTTCTACTTTGCCTATTTCTTTCATTTTCTTAGCTGTTCTTTTTCCTTCACTCCTCTCGTCTCATTTATTCTCATTTTTCTTCCTTCTTTTTCTCCTCTCTTTTCTCCAGCGCTCTTCTCTCCTCCTTCTCCTTCTCCTTCTTCTCCTCTCCTCTCCTTTCCTTTCCTCTCATCTCCAAATCACTTTTATACCAAGTCTCACCTCTCACAAATTCAAATCTTCTCCCTCTTCTACCACAGCACCTCTCCCCTCCTCCCTCCTCTCCTCTCCTTTCCTATTCTCCTCTCTTCTTTCCTACCCCTGCCTTCTCCTCTTCTCTCCCCTCCCCTCCTATCAACGTAAGTAATCTCATCATCTTCACATCATTTCTCACCATCTCACCACTACTGCCTCTTCTACTACTCCTCTCCTCACATCTTCCCTTTCGTCTCTCCTCTCGTATTTTCCTCTCTCTTCTGTCATTTTATCTCCTCTCTAAATCATCTTCATATCACACTGCACCTCTCACCCACTCACCTTCTCCTATCACAGATCTCCTCTCTCTTTCTACTTTTCTCTCCTCCCCTCTCCTCTCCTCTCTTTCTGCTCTTCTCTCCTCCCCTCTCCTCTCCTCTCCTCCTCTTTTTCTTCTCCTCTCTAAATCAATTTCGTATCACTTCACACCCCTCACCCACTCGCTCCAACTCTCTCCCCTACCAAAACAGATCCAATCATCTCCAATAAAGATAGACTGGTATTGATCATTGCCAATACTCCTCATTCTCCACCTCTCCTCCCCTCCTCTTCTCTCTCCCCTCTCCTCTCCTCTCCTCTCCTCCCCCTCCAGTCTTCTCCTGTTCTTCCCTTCCTCCTCTCTTCTCTCATTCACTGTCCCTTATAATGTGTTTGGTACCTCAACTATTTCCTCTTCTCCTCGCCTTTCTTCGTCTCCTCCTCCTCCTCCTCTCCTCTCCTCTCCCTTCACTCATCTCTTACTCTCCCCTCTCCTTCCCTCCTTTCCTCTCCTCTCTTCTCCTTCTCTCCCTCTTCATCCCTCTTCCCTCCTCTCCTCTCCTCTCTTCTCCTTCTCTCCCTCTTCATCCCTCTTCCCTCCTCTCCTCTCCTCTCTTCTCCTCTCCTCTCCTCTTTACTCCCCTCTTGCTCTTCCCTTCCCTCCCCTCCCCTCCTGTCCTCTCCCCTCCTCTCTTCTCCCCTCCCCTCCAACTCAAACGCTGGTGATCAGTAAAGATGGAATGTTATTTGTCAGTGTAATGATAATGCTGATATGGATGGCAGACAAGGTTAGTTTATGTTCATTGTACACTCTCTCTCTCTCTCTCTCTCTCTCTCTCTCTCTCTCTCTCTCTCTCTCTCTCTCTCTCTCTCTCTCTCTCTCTCTCTCTCTTCCTATTTTAGCTTCTTTAATTTCTTTACCTTACTCCTCCTCCTCTCTTCTCTTCTCCTCTCCTCCTCTTCTCTTCTCTCCTCTCCTCCTCTCTTCTTCTCCTCCTCCTCTGTCCTCTCTTTTCCTCTCATCCTATCTTCTCTTTTCCTCCTCCTCTCTTCTCATCTCTTCTCCTCCTCCCCTCTTCAGTCTTCCCCTCTCTTCCTCCTCCTCCTCCTCTCATCTTCTCTCCTCTCCTCCTCTGTTCTCCTCTCCACTTTCCCTCTTCTTCTCTCCTCCTCTCTTTTCTCTATTCCTCTCATTCTATCTTCTCTCCTCTTCTTTCCTCTTCTCTTTCCTCCTCTTCCACACTGTCCCTTGCCAGATCGAGTCCAATTAGCCTTGAAGTCAATTTTGGTCTATTTTGAGCCCCTAAATCGAATCCAACGCAGTCAAATGAATTCAAATCCGCTTAATGTTCATTTGGTTAATCGAGAATGAGTAGGGATGTTTTTGACCCGCCTAGAATACACCTCAGTGGCCATGTGGAGAGGATGGGGAGTGAGAGACTGACGAGGAGAGTGTAGGTGAGTGAGGTGGAGGAGGAGAGTGTAGGTGAGTGAGGTGGAGGGGGAGAGAGGGAAGGGGAGGGCCAAGGATGAGATGGAGGGATGGAGTGGAGAGGTATATGAGAGAGGGGTGTGTGAGCTGGGAGCAGGGCTGTGAAATGGCGGGGGACAGGGCGACATGGAGCCGATTTGTTTGTGGCCACCCCTCTTACAGGATTGAGGTGGCCAAGTTGGTAGAGAGATGATCTGCTGTCTAAATGGACCCGGGTTCGAATTACGGAGAGGCATGGTACAGTTTTAAAGATCTGAATTTCTACCAGACTACTAATCTACACTAAGACCCACCGACATGTCAAAAATATCTCCCCTAATGCCAGTACACCAGCCTTGTATGAGGCAGCCCTAGCATGTATTCAATATGGACGGTGGGTGTTAGCGCCGAAGTGGTGACATGTAGAGAGGTGTATAGTACGTAAGAGGACAGCTGGGCTTCAGGTAAGGGGTGTTAAGTTTATGCCCAGAGTCGAACACACACACACACACACACACACACACACACACACACACACACACACACACACACACACACACACACACACACACACACACACACACACACAAAAGCTCAGCATACACTCTGGTCCAATGGGGGTCATTTGGTTCCTAATAAGTTCATGTGGTGGTACTGTGTTGGGTGGAGCAACTGCGGCGTCCACCTGGGAGCCAAACCACTTATATTTCCCCGCCGTGGGAAGGGCCCTGGTTCAGGGTTAAGCAACCTCAACAAGAACAAGCGGAGCCAAAGTCATGAAAATTAGGGCGTGGCGACTATATTAGTGTTCTCCAAGAAGAGGAAGAAGAAGAAGAAGAAGAAGAGGAGGAGGAGGAGGAGAAGGAGGAGGAGAAGGAGAGAAAAGAAGAAAAACTATGAAGGCGATAGGAGGGGAGGTAAGCACGCGACACTCTCACATCCCCTAAACCCTAAGGTGCTAAGACCCCTCCTTGCAGAATCCCCCACCACCATAACATCCATTTCAGTAACTCTACATTGAGAGATACTGGCCATCAATTCCTATACACCCCGGCCCTTCCCACGGCGTTTACCTGAGCTGTTTGGATAGCAGGCAATTTCTGTGGATCGTATATTCTTGCCAGGAAGCTCCCTAAATTCACATACGCTCTCCTAGTTAGTCTCTTACTCTCGAAATATAGTAGTGTGTTTGCTTCTGTGTATGAAAATATTTGTCACAATATTCGTCGTCGGTCTGAAAGGGTTAGACGTACATTCCTTAACTCGTTCTTCCAGAGAGAGAGAGAGTAAAGAGTATATCGGATCAGTCATCTTACGTGGGAATCGCCTTAGTATTCAGGGCAGGCCAAAAATAGCGGCTCAGTCTGCTGGTGTGGGCGTGGGTGTGGCAGTGGCAGTAGGAAATGAATAAATGATGCAGGATAGACACTGATAACGCTGACTGTCTGCTGGTGTGGGCGTGGGTGTGGCAGTGGCAGTAGGAAATGAATAAATGATGCAGGATAGACACTGATAACGCTGACTGTCTGCTGGTGTGGGCGTGGGTGTGGCAGTGGCAGTAGGAAATGAATAAATGATGCAGGATAGACACTGATAAAGCTGACTGTCTGCTGGTGTGGGCGTGGGTGTGGCAGTGGCAGTAGGAAATGAATAAATGATGCAGGATAGACACTGATAACGCTGACTGTCTGCTGGTGTGGGCGTGGGTGTGGCAGTGGGAGCAGAATTAAATGGCCCAGGGTATACACTTACAACCCTAACATAGCCGTCCCCATATAACACAAGAAAGATCTGCCTCGATTTTTAGCAGGGATGTAAAAACTCCTTCACTATTTATTTAAGTGGAATTCTGCCTTATTACCCCCGCGCTCGCGAACCGAGAGCGAGGTGATGTTTTGCTCGGTGTGTGTGTGTGTGTGTGTGTGTGTGTGTGTGTGTGTGTGTGTGTGTGTGTGTGTGTGTGTGTGAAAAGGTACACATACTCATAACATACAGGTAGACAGACAGACATTTGTTGATAGATAGATAGATAGATAGAGAGAGAGATACAGACAGACAGACAGACAGACAGACAGACAGACAGATAGACATAAACAGAGAGCTAGGTTAGACAGACCAAAAACCAGAGAGATAGACCGATAGATAGAAGAGAAAGCAAAATATCTATCCTTACCTGACGGACACGTGGAGAGGCGTGATGCGGGAGTTGCGTGTGCGTGCGTGCGTGCGAGGAGTTGCGGGAGGGAGTAGAGGAGTGCCAGCCCCCACACGCCCAGTATTAATCTCACGCTGCGGCCTCTTGTAATTGTCATGGAGTAATGTAGTGGCGAGGTGACAGCGCAGTACCTGGTGATAGATAGATAGATAGATAGATAGATAGATAGATAGATAGATACGTAGGTAGGTAGGTAGGTAGGTCAGGAAAAGTGAGGATGATGATGGTGGTGGAGATGATGATGATGATGGTAAGATGGATAGATAGAAAGATGGATTGGTAGATAGGTAGGTCGGTAGGTATAGATAGATAGATTGATGGATAGACAGACAGATGAATAAAGAGATGGACAGATAGACAGGTAGGTAGGTAAGTAGGTAGATACATGGATAGATAGAGGTGGGATAAGTGATGATGATGATGATGATGATGATGATGACGGTGATGATGATGATGATGATAATGACGACGACGATGATGATGATGACGGTGATGATGGTGATGTGATGATGACGGTAATGATGATGATGATGATGACGGTGATGATGGTGATGTGATGATGACGGTAATGATGAGGATGAGGATGAGGATGATGATAATAATGATGATGATGATGATGATGATGATGATGATGATGACAAATATACGAAGAACTGACATGAACTGAGGGAGAGGGAGGCCTTCACGTGGTGGCACTGATATAACCAGGTGGATCCACTGCCTGGTTATACACACGTCCCTCAACTCCCTCCCTATCCCCCGAAAGGACGATGGTGGACTGCAGGAGGAGGGTAACTTCAGCCTGCAGTCCACTGGGTTCACGTTTCAGATGAGCCCAAGGAAAGAAAAACTGATCAACCTCTCTCTCTCTCTCTCTCTCTCTCTCTCTCTCTCTCTCTCTCTCTCTCTCTCTCTCTCTCTCTCCCTCACTCACCTGTCCACAGCAATTAATAGGACAGAGAAAATGGCAGCCTCCACCGCCAGTGCCATCAGCGCCCTTGAGGCCTGACACCACCAGAATTCCTCTTCTTCTCTACTAGCAACATAGGGGCCTCCGTCAGCACCTCCGTCAGCACCTGGGGTCAGCAGTTGAGTCAGCCCGCCGAGTCGTAGTGCGTGAACTGGGACAACAACCACGGTGGAGACGAGATTGGCAGACGTGAGCGATAACACGAATCTGGTCGGGAGATAAAAGATAGGGTTAGAAGAGGTGTAGATAGATAAATAGGTGGATAGATAGAAAGATAGATAGATAGATGAATAGGTGGATAGATAGATGGATTGATAGATAGACAGATAGATAGAGAAGGAGAGAGAGAGAGATAGATGGAGAGCTGGTAGGCTGATGTGAGTGATAATATGAATATGTTAAGGAGATAAGAGATAGGGTTAGATGAGGTGTAGATAGATAAATAGGTGGATAGATAGATAGATAGATAGAGAAGGGGAGAGAGTGATAGATAGAGAAATAGATAGAGAGATGGAGAATGTGCTGGCGACCTGTTAATAAGGATCTGTAAGGGAGATAAAAGATAAGGTTAGAAGAGATGTTGATAGATAGATATATAGATAGATAGATAGATAGATTGATAGATAGATAGACAGATAGATAGATAAATATAAACAGGACATAAGAAAATTAATTAAACTCTGTTATTTATCTTGAAAGTGAGATTCTGGATTTAATGGAGGAGAGAGAGAGAGAGAGAGAGAGAGAGAGAGAGAGAGAGAGAGAGAGAGAGAGAATCATTTGATCTTAAGGAGTAAAAGTTTTCCTGAATTACTTTTTTCTCCTACCACATTCCCACCACACCCATTCCCACCACACCCATTCCTACCACACTCATTCCTACCACACCCATTCCTACCACACTCATTCCTACCACACCCATTCCTACCACACTCATTCCTACCACACCCATTCCTACCACACCCATTCCTACCACATTCATTCCTAACACAATCATTCCTACCACACCCATTCCTACCACACTCATTCCTACCATATTTATTCCTACCACACTCATTCCTACCACATTCATTCCTACCACATTCATTCCTACCACACACATTCCAACCACACTCATTCCTACCACACCCATTCCTACAACACTCATTCCTACCACACCCATTCCTACCACACACATTCCTACCACACACATTCCTACCACACTCATTCCTACCACACTCATTCCTACCACACTCATTCCTACCACACTCATTCCTACCACACCCATTCCTACCACACTCATTCCTACCACACACATTCCAACCACACTCATTCCTACCATATTTATTCCTACCACACTCATTCCTACCACACTCATTCCTACCACACTCATTCCTACCACACCCATTCCTACCACACTCATTCCTACCACACTCATTCCTACCACACTCATTCCTACCACACTCATTCCTACCACACTCATTCCTACCACACCCATTCCTACCACACTAGTTCCTTCAAGACGTCACTACATTCAAGTCACTTCCTTCTGTCGGTTCCAGCTCTCTCTCTCTCTCTCTCTCTCTCTCTCTCTCTCTCGAGGTAAACTCAAGGACATTACAAAGGGCGTGTCGATGTATTAGCCACGTCGTAAGAGAGAGAGAGAGAGAGAAAGAAAGATCCTTGGAGGTGGTGAGTGTGATGTATTGATCGAGAGAGAGAGAGAGAGAGAGAGAGAGAGAGAGAGAGAGAGAGATTAGGATAATTTACTGACACAAATACTACTATCAAGCCATTAGATAGACTCTCTCTCTCTCTCTCTCTCTCTCTCTCTCTCTCTCTCTCCCTTTCTCTCTCTCTCATCCTATATTCGCTACCTGTTCTTTTCCTTCCTGCTTCTCTCTCCCTCCCTTCCTGTGTGTGTGTGTGTGTGTGTGTGTGTGTGTGTGTGTGTGTGTGTGTATGTGTGTGTGTGTTCTTCAAGATCGATACAGACAACTCTAGAACCGAAGTACAAGCAAGAACAACTTAACATCATCTCATCCTCGCTCTCCACACCCTTGGCGCCTTCACGTGGTGGCACTGATACTGATATAGCCGGGCGGGGGATCTACCGGGCTCTACGTTAACCCCTCAGTGTCTTCCCTTAACAACAACAAAACGACAACAATAACTACAATACAATTTTTTTTTTTCGAATCCCTTAACTTCTTCAACCTGCGATTCATTTTTCATTTCTAAAATTATTAGAGTCAGAGAGAGAGAGAGAGAGAGAGAGAGAGACAGTCCAGCAGTTTATGTCTGTCGTAATGTGTGCCAGCGAAAGGTCATCTGCCCTCTCTCTCTCTCTCTCTCTCTCTCTCTCTCTCTCTCTCTCTCTCTCTCTCTCTCTCTCTCTCTCTCCCTCTCTCTCTCTCTAGTAATATAGTCCCTCAAACGCCAAACGATTCTTATTCAACTGAAAGTGAGTCATAGGAGCCAAGAAATAGTAGTAGTAGTAGTAGTAGTAGTAGTAGTAGTGGTAGTAGTAGTAGTTGTAGTAGTAGTAGGACTCTGAGGTTGCAATCACAAACTCATCAGAACGTGAACCCAGTGGACTGCAGGCTGAAGCTGCCCTCTTGTAGCCCATCTTCTTTTTGGGGGGATTGGGAGGAAGTTGAGGGACGTGTATATACCCCGGCAGTGGATCCGACTGCCTTTATCAGTGCCACAACGTGAAGGCGTCCCTCTCCAGTCACTCACGGGTGTCTGAGAGTGATAATCAACACTTAAAGGAAGGATAAAAGAACTCCCATTTCATTAAAACTTATTCATGAGTCACGATGCACTTATTATCTGGCTTATGACATCAATTCAAAGGCAAATGACCCCAATTAAAACTAACGAGTTTGTTAATGAACACGTGTATGTCATCGTTGCTGTCCCGTGAAAACATCTGTACACCTGCTCTGCTTCTTGCTTTCCTCTGCTGGCTAATATTTCACCTCTTCTGCTTGTCACTTTCCTCTGCTGGCTAATATTGCTAAGCTGAGAGAGGCTTGGTATATTTCTCTGCCTAATATTTCACCTCTTCTACTTGTCACTTTCTTCTGCTGGCTAATATTGCTAAGCTGAGAGAGGCTTGGTATATTTCTCTGCCTAATATTTCACCACTTCCACTTGTCACTATCTTCTGCTGGCTAATGTTTCACCTCTTCTACTTGTCACTTTCCTCTGCTGGCTAATATTGCTAAGCTGAGAGAGGCTTGGTATGTTTCTCTGCCTAATATTTCACCTCTTCTGCTTGTCACTTTCCTCTGCTGGCTAATATTGCTAAGCTGAGAGAGGCTTGGTATATTTCTCTGCCTAATATTTCACCTCTTCTACTTGTCACTTTCCTCTGCTGGCTAATATTGCTAAGCTGAGAGAGGCTTGGTATATTTCTCTGCCTAATATTTCACCTCTTCTACTTGTCACTTTCCTCTGCTGGCTAATATTGCTAAGCTGAGAGAGGCTTGGTATATTTCTCTGCCTAATATTTCACCTCTTCTACTTGACACTTTCCTCTGCTGGCTAATATTGCTAAGCTGAGAGAGGCTTGGTATATTTCTCTGCCTAATATTTCACCTCTTCTACTTGTCACTTTCCTCTGCTGGCTAATATTGCTAAGCTGAGAGAGGCTTGGTATATTTCTCTGCCTAATATTTCACCTCTTCTACTTGTCACTTTCCTCTGCTGGCTAATATTGCTAAGCTGAGAGAGGCTTGGTATATTTCTCTGCCTAATATTTCACCTCTTCTACTTGTCACTTTCCTCTGCTGGCTAATATTGCTAAGCTGAGAGAGGCTTGGTATGTTTCTCTGCCTAATATTTCACCTCTTCTACTTGTCACTTTCCTCTGCTGGCTAATATTGCTAAGCTGAGAGAGGCTTGGTATATTTCTCTGCCTAATATTTCACCTCTTCTACTTGTCACTTTCCTCTGCTGGCTAATATTGCTAAGCTGAGAGAGGCTTGGTATATTTCTCTGCCTAATATTTCACCTCTTCTACTTGTCACTTTCCTCTGCTGGCTAATATTGCTAAGCTGAGAGAGGCTTGGTATATTTCTCTGCCTAATA
>NC_137067.1:1334161-1339161 GCF_032717465.1 Coenobita brevimanus | reverse complement strand
TATCTCTCTGTCTGTCTATTTATGTATCTATTGCCAAACCTCTCAATCCTGTAAGGGGTGGCCACAAACAAATCGCCTCCACGTCGTTCTGTCCTCTGCTACTTAGCTTACCTCTCCAACTCACACCCCCTTCTCTCAAATATCTAACCACTCATACCTCCATCTCATCCTTGGTCTCTTTCTCCTCCTCCTCCCCCCCTCCCCTCCACTTCACTCACATATACTGTATCTTTCCACTCCATCCCTTCCTCCAATCCATGCTCTCCTTTTCCTCCACCTCTGCCCCTCCACCTCACTCACTCTCCACTCCAGCTCTCCATCTCGTCCTTGGTCTGCCCCTCCACTCCACTCACATATATCTCTCCACTCCAGCCCTTACTCCCGTCCTTCATCTCTTTCTTCTCCTTTCCCCCTCCACCTCACTCACATACACTCTTCTAGTCAGTCTCTCGCTATCAAACTGCAGAAAAAATTAACCCTTTTACAACGACTGGAATTTCCTAAACAGAAGGGAGTAAGATCTGTATTCTCGTCGGTTAAGGAAGCTCCCTAACACCTCTTCCTTAGCGATTTATTTTTGGATACGGCTGACTAATGCAGTTCGGTGTTATTTATGCAGAGTAGGGTGATATTAGGATGATTCAAGTAACAAAGAGGAGGACAGTAAGGTATAATAAGCAAAATAAATCGTTCAGGATGATGTGTTAGGGAGCTTCCTTCACGGACGAGCCTTAACTATACTTCTTTCACTTTAACTTGACCCAAATTTTCGTCCTTTTGCAGCTTATTTCACGTAGTTCAGTGGCAGAAAAAGACAATACTACCGCCCTACACCCCTCCCGTTGCACTTCGTGACTAGCATCATTTTCTAGTAGTAATCTATTGCTAGAACTCCACATTCAAGAGAGAGAGAGAGAGAGAGAGAGAGAGAGAGAGAGAGAGAGAGAGAGAGATGGCAATTTTAGGCCAAGTTAGAGTGAACAGAGTTAAATGAAAGAAGAAATATTTTTTGACCAAGTTCCATAAACACTGCAGGGGAAGATAGAAAACTCTACGGTATTTACAACCCACGTTTCACTACCAACTCTATCATTCTCATATCTCTCTCCACTCCATCCCTCCTAATGCTTGGTCACCCTCTCCTCCATCTCTCCCACTTCACCTCACACACATATATACATATCTCCACTCTAGCCCTCCATCTCATCCTTGGTCTGCGTCTCCTCCTCTCCCCGTCCACATCACTCAGATATACGAGTGTCTTTCCATTCCAACCCTCCGTTTAATCATTGGTCTCCTTGTCCACCTCAATCACATATACATCTCCACTCCATCCCTCCATCTCATCCTTGGTCTCCCCCTCTTCATCCTCTCCCCCTCCACCTCACTCACATACACTCTTCTAGTCAGTCTCTCACTATTACACTGCAGAAAAAATTAACCCTTTCACTACGACTGGAATTTCCTCAATAGAAGGGAGAAAAATCTATATTCTCGTCGTTAAGCAAACTCTCTAACACCTCTTCCTTAGCGATTTACTTTTGGACACGGCTGGCTACTGCAGTTCTGTATGTTATTTGTCTAGAGTAGGGTGATATTAGGATGATTCAAGTAACAAAGAGGAGGACAGTAAGGTATAATAAGCAAAATCAATCACTTAGGAAGAGGTGTTAGGGAGCTTCCTTCACGGACAAGCCTTAACTATCCTTCTTTCACTTTAACTTGGCCCAAATTTTCGTCCTTCTGCAGTTTATTTCACGTAGTTCAGTGGCAGAAAAAGACAATACTACGGCTCTACATCCCTTCCATTGCACTTCTTCGTGACTGGTATCATTTTCTAGTAGTAATCTATTGCTACAACTCCACATTCAAGAGAGGGAGGGAGAGAGAGAAGGAGGGAGGGAGGGAGAGAGGGAAGCGGCAATTTTAGGCCAAGTTAGAGTGAACAGAGTTAAATAAAAGAGGAAAAACTTTTGGCCAAGTTCCGTATACTGTACAATCTTGTGGGAAGCTGGAAAACTCTACGGTACTTACAACCCACGTTTCACTAACTATACCAGGGAGAGAGAGAGAGAGAGAGACAGAGACAGAGACAGACGGACAGACAGACAGACAGACAGACAACAGACAGACAGACAGACAGAATGTACCAGCTGTCCTTGAGGTTAACACTTCAGAACGATGATGTCAAACAACTTTGTTATTATCTCTAGTTGATTTTATTCAGTCCACGAGACACTTATCTATCTATCTACGATTCTATATATCTGCCTATTTATGTATCTATTGCCTAACACCTTAATCCTGTAAGGGATGGACACAAACAAATCGCCTCCACGTAGCTTTGTCCTCTGTTACTTAGGAACATTCTCCAACTCACACCCTCTTCTCTCATGTATCTAACCATTCCATCCCTCCATCTCATCTTGGTCTCCTTCTCCTCCTCTCCCCCTCCACCTCACTCAGATATATCCCTCCATTCCATCCCTCCATCTCATCCCAGGTTTCCCCCTCCTCCTCTCCCCTTACACCTTATGCACATACATATCTCTTCACTCCATTTCATCCTTGGTTCCCCATCTCCTCCTCCTCTCCCTCTCCACTTCACTCATAGAATCTCCCCACTTCTTCCCTCCATCTCATCTTTGATCTCCCTCTCCACCTAGCTGACATACATCTCTTCACTCCTTCCCTCTATCTCATCCTTGGTCTCCCATTCCACCTCACGCACATATATCTCTCCACTCCATCCCTCCATCTCATCCTTGGTTTCCTTCACCTCCTCTCCCCCTCCACCTCACTCACATACACTCTTCTAGTCAGTCTCTTACTATTAGACTGAAAAAAAAAAAAAAAAAATACTGCGACTGGAATTTCCTCAATAGAAGGGAGTAAGATCGGTACCCTCGTCGGTTAAGGAAGCTCCCCAACACCCCTTCCTTAGCGATTTATTTTTGGATACGGCTTGATAATGCAGTTTTGTATATTATTTTTGCAGAGCAGTGTGATATTAGGATGATTTAAGTAACACAGAAGAGGAACGTAAGGTATAGTAAGCAAAATAAATCGCCTAGGATGAGGTGTTAGGGAGCTTCCTTCACCGACAAGACTTAACTATACTTCTTTCATCTTACCTTGGCCGGGATTTTCGTCCTTTTGCGGCTTATTTCACGTAGATCAGAAACAGGAGACAATACTACGGCTCTACGTCCGTTCTACTGCACTTCCTCGTGACTAGCCTCGTATTCTAGTATTAAGCTATAGCTACAACTTGGCTTCAAGGGGGAGAGCTGGCAAATTTTAAGCCAAGTCAGAGTGAACAGAGAAAAATGAGAGAGGAAAATATTTTGACTAAGATCCGTAAACACGCTTGGGGGTAAATGGAAAACTCTACGGTATTTACGACCCACGTTTCACTAACTTTACCTGAGGATCCAAAAATGATTGGATAGTGTGGTGTGAATTTGAAGCTGGTGCTAAAAATAAAGAGAAAGATAGATAGATAGATAGATAGACAGATAGATAGAGAGAGAGAGAGAGGGAGCCTGAGTATTTTGATTTCTTTAATTATATTCGATGTTAAAAAGATATGCCTGTGTGTGTGTGTGTGTGTGTGTGTGTGTGTGTGTGTGTGTGTGTGTGTGTGTGTGTGTGTGTGTGTGTGTGTGTGTGTGTGAAAAGGAAATACAGAGAAAGAAAGATAGTGGTCAAAACTCAATCCCAGAATCCCCCAACTTGAGTAAGGGATTGATGAGGGATTTTGGATTAACAGGAGAGTGATTATCCGTATAGGCCTAAGGAATATTAGTCTACCCGATGAGTGGATGGTAGTGTGGTGGTGGTGATTGTTGTGAAGATGGTAGTTATGGTAATGTGGTAGCAGAGGAGACTGATGTGATGGTGGTGGTGGTGGTGGTTGTGGTAGTAGGTGTGGTGGTGGTCTTGGTGGTGGTAGTTGTGGTAGTGTGATAACAAAGACCGATGTGATGGTACCTAAAACACACACACACACACACACACACACACACACACACACACACACACACACACACACACACACACACACACACACACACACACACACACACACACACACACACACATTCTACCCACCCCACCCCACCCACCCCCACACACACACATCCACACAAACCCACACTAAAGCTATCTCACATCTTATCATTTTATCACCAATATAAAAATACCCAAAACAAAACACACACAAAAACAAAGCTCCACAAACACCGAAAAACACGTAAACAAACGGGCGCTAACACATCGATAAAAGCCTGTCAGTTTTGTGCAGTGGTTAATTTTGTGGATGGGTGTGGAATAAAGATTGGGGTGAGAGTGAGAGACATGGAGGAAAAAAAAAAACAGTAGGTAAGCAAACATAGGTAGATAGATACATTGTCAGATAGATAAATAGGTAGACAGGTAGATAGATAGATAGATAGACTGAATGATAGATAGGCAGATAACAAGGCAGACAGGTGAGAGGCATGGAATGAAAAAAGCGTAAGGTAAACATTGACGGTGTTTGTGTGTGTGTGTGTGTGTGTGTGTGTGTGTGTGTGTGTGTGTGTGAGAGAGAGAGAGAGAGAGAGAGAGAGAGAGAGAATTATCCGATTAATATTTTATCCAAACTTACAGAAGAGAGAGAGAGAGAGAGAGAGAGAGAGAGAGAGAGAGAGAGAGAGAGATGCTTGCCAGGATCTTTAAAGAATGTATATCCAAACATCGAAAAGAAAGGAATAATTTTGAGAGATATGTAAAAAAAAAGTGACTGCGATAAAATATTTAAAAACGATACATTCACACACACACACACACACACACACACACACACACACACACACACACACACACACACACACACACACATACGCAAACTTTAAATATTGTTGCTCACTGAAAAAAGGTTGTGACAAGGATAACGTCCGCTTTACACCGAAAAAAAGAGAGAGAGAAAATGATCTGTCTCAAAAATATTTAAAAAG
>NC_137067.1:1324161-1331661 GCF_032717465.1 Coenobita brevimanus | reverse complement strand
AACACAGTCTCACACACATACACACACACACACACACACACACACACACACACACACACACACACACACACACACACACACATCAATTATTAGAGTGAAAGTGAGACAGACAGAGACTGACAGAGCGCCAACCACCAATGACAAGGGCTTCCAGTATTAATGTAACCCTTTGCCCAGTACCTAGCAATATCAGAGAGAGAGAGAGAGAGAGAGAGAGCAATGGTAAACCAGATTTGCAAAATAAATTCAACCTTGCACGCTGTCGATTGTAGGATGACCAAGGCTCCTTAAGACCTTTTCCTGAGCTATTTATCTTTCTTAGTACACCTTAAGCTTCTCTTATGCTCATTCGCATGGTTTTTGTATCTATGTTTCTTCATTAATTACACACCTGGGGATATAAAGGTGTTATGTCAATGATAATTCGCTATGGAAAAGGTGTTACGCTCTCTGTCTTGCAGCTGTGAATGCCCTGCTTAGATTCTCAAGGGATTGGTGTGTCTATCTATCTATCTATCTTTCTGTCTTTCTATCTATCTATCTATTTAAAGCCAATAGCCTTAATTCTGGGAAGGGTGGCCACGAACAAATCACCTCCATATCGTTTATCTATCTCTCTTTCTATCTAACTATCAAATCGGTCAATCAATCAATGTATCTATCTATCTATCTATCTATCTGTCTGTCTATATATCTATCTATCTAAAGCCAAACATCTTAATCCCGGAAGAGGATCATCTATAAGCAGAGAAACATATCAAGCCTCTCTCAGCTTAGAAATATTAACCAACAGAGGAAGGCAAGAAAAGGTGAAATACTAGGCTAGCTTTTGTCTCCTTCTGCAGTCTATCTGTATCTATCTGTCTATCTCTCTATCTATCTATCTAAATCCAGGAAGAGGATCATCTATAGGCAGAGAAACATACCAAGCCTCTCTCACCAACATAGGAAAACAAGAAAAGGTGAAATACTGGATCTTTCGTCTCAGTACCATCCTAACAAGCAATTAAGTAGAGAGGGCCCTAACAGCCCAACCATGTCATCCACAGGTCTAATTGGGTCGTTTGTGGCAGGGTGATCAAAGGGTTATGCACGGTCAGGTGAACTCTGGAGAGCTAACAGGTGGTCTGGGGTGTCCTGAGGGTCCCGGGTTCGATTTCTGAGATGCCCTTGAGAGTTCCAAACACCTCCTCACTTGCCATTTATTCAGGACCTTGTATCTCAGTATCATCTTCTTTTATTGATGTGAGTTTTGTTAGTTTTTAGTAGTAGTAGTAGTAAGAGTAGTAGTAGTAGTGGTAGTAGTGGTGGTGGTGGTGGTGGTGGTAATGGTAGCAGCAATAGAAGCAGTAGTAGTAGTAGTAGTAGTAGTAGTAGTTGTAGTAGTAGTAGTAGTAGCAGCATCCATCCATCCATCCATCAATCCATCTATCTATCTATGTATCTAATCATCTTCCTTTTCTCTCTCTCTCTCTCTCTCTCTCTCTCTCTCTCTCTCTCTCTCTCTCTCTCTCTCTCTCTCTCTTTAATTAAGGTCCTACAACAAAGTACCTCAAGGATGGGTCTTAATCAGCTTACTCCCAGTCCTTGTCTCCCGGTATCAAGGACGGGGCACGTACGCTATTATTTCCGGCACGTGTAAGGGATGCTATTGTCTCAGGCACGTGCAGTCTCCTATTCAGCATCAGGCACGTGAGAGAGTGGCTTATTTCAGGCACGTGTCAGGGATGCTATCGTCTCAGGCACGTGCAGTCTCCTAATCAGCATCAGGTACGTGAGACAGTGGCTTATTTCAGGCACGTGTAAGGGATGCTATTGTCTCAGGCACGTGCAGTCTCCTATTCAGCATCAGGTACGTGAGAGAGTGGCTTATTTCAGGCACGTGTGAGAGATGATATTGATTAATGCACGTTATTAGGCACGTGTAGAGGTTATTATTTCAAGCACGTGTTATAATCAGTCTATTATTTTTTTCGTACACGTGATCTCCTTCTCTCTCTCTCTCTCTCTCTCTCTCTCTCTCTCTCTCTCTCTCTCTCTCTCCCTCAAGCGGTCGAGAGGAAGGTTAAATTTACATGACAATATAGCAGTCATTTCCACCATCATCCATATTCCCTCTCTCTCTCTCTCTCTCTATTTATAGCCACAGTGGAGGTGGAGGAAGAAGAGAGAGAGAGAGAGAGAGAGAGAGAGAGAGAGAGAGAGAGAACAGTTGTAATCTTAGTCAGGGTACAGAGATTAAGTTTAGATCTAATAATGATAATAGTAAAGAAGAGAATAATTAGGTGCAGAATTCGATTGTTGAGAGGATGGAGAGTGAGAGACTGACGAGGAGAGTGTATGTGAGAGAGGTGGAGGGGGGGAGAGGGATGGGAAGGCCAAGGATGAGATGGAGGGATGGAGTGGCGAGGTATATGGGAGAGGGGGGTGTGAGCTGGGAGCAGGGCAGTGAAATGGTGGGGGACAGGGCGACATGGAGGCGATTTTTTTGTGGCCACCCCTTACAGGATTAAGGAGTCTGGCAACAGATACAGACAGATAGAATTCCTGTGTAATTTTAAGGTGTAGAATAGACAGGTGTAATAGTAAGGTTTAGAATGCGATTTTAATAGCATAGAGAATATTAAGGTATAGAATAAATCGGTAAGGAAAAGGTGTTAGGAAGCCCCTCTGTCACTTTAAGAAAATAATGATTAGTCGAGTGAGGGGATAACTTGACACTGCCACCTCCCCCCACCCAGACACCCCCCACCCCCCTCCCCCACCCCCCGCCCTGTCCACCTCCACCCCCACCCCCACCCCCTCCACCACCCTCATCCCCACCTCCACCACCCTCATATATTCCACTTTGTTTCAATTTGCTCTACTCAAACTCTGATCTCTCTCTCTCTCTCTCTCTTTCTCTCTCTCTCTCTCTCTCTCTCTCTCTCTCTCTCTCTCTCTCTCTCTCTCTCTCTCTCTCTCTCTCTCCCTCTCTCTCTCTCTCTCTCTCTCTCTCTCGAATCCTAAGCTGCCACTTTAGATTAACACTAGAATCTGATCCTAGTCACGAAGAAGTGCTATGGATAGGATGTAACGCCATAGCATAACACTAGAAAATCATACTTGTCACGAAGAAGTGCTATGGAGAAGGAAGGGAATAAATTGGCCTATAAGTTCGATAGTTATTATGATGCTAGTCACGAAGAAGTGCTATGGAAAGGACGTAGAGCACTGTCTTTTTCCGCCACTGAGTTACGTGAAATAAGCTACAAAAGGTCGAAAATCTGGGCCAAGTTAAGGTGAAAAAAGCATAGTTGAGTCTCGTTGGTGTAGGAAGCTCCCTAACACCTCATCCTAAGTGATTTATTTTGCTTATTATACCCTAATGTCCTCTTCTTTGTTACTTAAATCATCCTAATATCACCCGACTCTGCATAAAAAACACACATAACTCCATTAGCCAGCCGTATCCAAAACTAAATCGCTACGGAAGAGGTGTTAGGGAGCTCTGCCGTAAAAAATGCCGAGTTGGATAGATTTACACTCTTATCTTTATGGCAAGAGCTTCAAAATGGATAAATGGACCTCTCAAATGGGGAAAAATATAAAGGAACAGTTATTAACCTATTTCCTCCAGCCCAACCTTGAAGGAAATGACGGGAAATTGCTTAGAAATGCCAAGGTGAGTCTGAAGGTCCTTGGGCTGGGATGGCGTGTGGTTTTTGCTGCGTAGAGTTTTGTGTGGTGGTGGAGATAGATAGATAGATAGATAGATAGATAGAGAGTGGATGGTATGTGGTGTTTTACTAGGTAGTGGTTAGTTTATAGGGAAATGGGTAGGTTTTTGTGGTGCTGGGGATTGATAGATATATATGTAGATAGATAGATAGATAGATAGGTGGATAGATAGATAGATAGATAAATAGACAGATGGATGGATGGATGGACTGATGAATAGATTTGGTAGCTAAGTATATAGATAGAGAGAGGGATAGACAGACAGACAGATAGATCGATAGGTGGATGGATGGATATTTGTGCAACAGTGGCTGGTATGAGAGGAAGTGGGTGCCTTTTTGTGGAGATGATAGATAGATAGATAGACAGATAGATAGATAGATAGATAGGTGGATGGATGGATATTCAATGGATGGATATTAGATCGAAGAAAGATCAAAGGAGACAGTTTAATCATTAGCAGGTGACAGGTAACAATTTTCGTTTTCGTTTTTTTTCTTTTTCGATTCATACAGATATAGCTCGTAAAATTCTGACACACGTAAACACAGTAAATGAAGCTCTTTGATATGCACACACGGTCCTTCACACATTCGTACTTGGCCAGCATGGGATATGGTTAAGTTTGGGCATCACTCTCCCTCATTTAAGAAGGTACAATAGTGGATTATATGTGGGTACAAACACAAACGCGCCCGCTCACACACAGACAAACACACACACACACACACACACACACACACACACACACACACACACCTGGCTTACCTGTTTGAGAGAGACCTGAGCGAGGGGCGACGATAGAAGACTAGGAAGACGAGTGAATTGACAACTGTTCCAAAGACGAAGATGACAGCCAACAGGGAGAGGAGGACGGCTGTCATTACCACGCTGTCTGTGGGGGAGAGAGAGTGGTGAGATAGACAAATGGATAGACTGATAGATAGATACGTACATAGATAGATAGGTAGGTAGGTAGGTCGATATATATAGAAAGAAGAAGACGAAGGTGACAGCCAATAGGGAGAGGAGGACGGCTGTCATGACCACGCTGTCTGTAGGGGAGAGAGACTGGTTAGATAGATAGATAGATAGATAGATAGATAGATAGATAGACAGATAGATAGATAGACAGATAGACAAATTAACTGATGGGTGAAATACATAATATATAGAGACAGACAGAAAGATACATGGATTTTTAGATAGAACATAGTTAAATATGGATAGATAGATAGATAGATAAGGGTAGATATAAAGACAGATAGAGATAGATAGGTAGATAGATAGATAGACAGATAGATAGACAGATAGATAGACTGAGTAAAAATAATGAATATGGATATTAAATCTTTGCAAGTGGATGATAAAGTGAAAATATTACACGATTCACTTTAACTTGGCCTAAAATTGCCATCTCTCCACCTTAAACACTAGAATATGATGCTAGTCACGAAGAAGTGCTATGGGAAGGATTTAGAGCCGTCGTACTGTCTTCTGCAACCCACTTACCTACGTGAAATAAGCTGCATGTGGACGAAAATCTGGGCCAAGTTAAGGTGAAAGGAGTAGAGAGAGAGAGAGAGAGAGAGAGATCTGGTAAGTTCTAACGAGGCGTCCTTTTCCAATTAGTGAGAATGGAAGATAAGCATATCAATTAGAGTAGAGGAAGGGAGGTAATGAGTGTGCGTGTGTGTGTGTGTGTGTGTGTGTGTGTGTGTGTGTGTGTGTGTGTGTGTGTGTGTGTGTGAGAGAGAGAGAATCATTTGTTTGTGGACACTGGGAATATGTGTGTGTTCAGGTCTTTATATCCTGGTCAAATATTTGCTTTGAGAGAGAGAGAGAGAGAGAGAGAGAGAGAGAGGGAGGGAGGGAGGGAGAGAGAGAGAGAGAGAGAGAGAGAGAGAGAGAGAGAGAGAGATTAGCTAATTTCCTCTATCCTCTGACGTCAAGGGAACTGGCTCGTCTCTCCTTCTCCAAACTCCTCCCTTTCTGGAGGGAAAAAAGGGAGGGAGAGAGAAGGGAGAGGGAGAGAAGAGAGGGGGAGAAGAGGGAGAGTAGAATAGGAGGTAGAAAGAGAGGAGAGAATCAAGGGACAGAAGAGGAAGAGAAGATGGAGGGTAGAGAGAGATGGAAGAGAGGAAAGAGGGAGAGAATGAAGAGAGAGGAAGGGGGAGAGGTTCAGACAGAGGGGAGCAAGAGAGAGAGAGAGAGAGAGAGAGAGAGAGAGAGAGAGAGAGAGAGAGCTATTTCTAATTTCTTCCCGTTGTTTGGACGGTGCAGGTAAGCTTCACACCTAGTCATTTACACAAAAACCCCGTATTCTCGTCACTAATACCTTTTCCTATGCGATTTATTCTGCTTATTACACCCTGCTGTCCTATTCTGTAACATAAATCCTTCTAACATTACCATACTCTGCATTAAAAAAAGAAAAAAAAAAGCATGCGAATGGATATCAACCACCCATTTCCAAAAATAAATCGCCAAGAATTAAGTGCTAGGGAGGACTCAGTTAGCGTTTATCAATGTCTATCCTGCATCATTTATTCATATCCTAATCCCACATCACTGACGAGGAGCAGCTGCGACGTCCACCCAGGAGTCAACCTTATATTTCCCCGCACCTCGCCGTGGGAAGGGCCCTGGTGTGACCCTGGTGAGGCGGTGTGTACCACAAGGGGGCGCCGGATCCCTACACGGTGTATGTACTGCACTGTACACGTAGCACGGCCCCACAGAACCACTGGCTTACCTGTGGTCCACGGGTCTGCTCTCCCACACGGACCGGGGTTAAGGAATGACAATAACAACAACTCTCACTACTACCAGACCCGCGCCCACACCAGCAGACCGAGCTGCTAAGAGACCACCTCGCAATATTTTCTTTTTCATTTGTTTCCTGTTGTCTTTCTGGTCTGATGGTCTTTGTTGTCTTTACACCCGCACTCGCGAAGCCGGAGCGGGTGCCATGTTTTCCGTCAGATGAAGTAAAGAAACAAAAAATCCACATTACAATTGACAAAAGTTTTCGAGCGAGCAAGGATTTATTTTGGGGCCTTTTCGGGTACATTTCCCACCCCTCTCTCTCTCTCTCTCTCTCTCTCTCTCTCTCTCTCTCTCTCTCTCTCTCTCTCTCTCTCTCTCTCTCAAGAAGATCGTCAACACTGCCCTAACCATCACAACAAGGGGACGAAATTGATGACGTCGCTAGATGGTATACGTTCTCTCCCTCTCTCTCTCTCTCTCTCTCTCTCTCTCTCTCTCTCTCTCTCTCTCTCTCTCTCTCAGTCTGGAACCACTGGGAGAAAATTTAATGATAATTTTGAAAAAGTATGGCACTAAAAAAAAAAGAAAAAAGATTTACTACACTCCTTTCACCTTAACTTGGCCCAGATTTTCGTCCCTTTTCAGCTCATTTCACGTCGATCGGTGGCTGTGAAAGGCCAGGGTACAGCTTAACATCCCATTCCATAGCACTTCTTCGTGACTAGCATCATCATTTAGTGCTACTCTATCCAGCTTAGTATTTAGGATAGAGAGACGGCAATTTTGAGCCAAGTAGGAGTAACAGGAGTGTAGCTGAGAAGACATAGCCCTGATCTTCCTTGAGCAGGGATATTTTACAAGCCGTATGGAGAAGAATATTACACACCGAAATTCGGATGAGGTATTCTCGCTCGTTTTGCTCGCCAGTAAAACAACCGACCACATAAGTGTTATGGGAAGGACGTAGACCCGTGGCAATATTTTTTTTGTGCCAATCCTACGTGAAATAAG
>NC_137067.1:1314161-1319161 GCF_032717465.1 Coenobita brevimanus | reverse complement strand
TAATCCAGGTCTCCAAAGTTGCTCTAATATCTTAATCTTTGCCTAATCTTCCCTCCCTCTTAATCTCCCTTCCTTACATCCTCTGGTGATACGGGAGAGGGAAGACCTTCACGTGGTGGCACTGATATAACCAGCCGGATCCATTGCCCTGGCCTTAACTACTGGGAGCTTGTAGCCTAGCCCAGGGACCCTACGCTGCTGACAGATTAAAAGGGATGATAGATAGATGTAGGTAGATGGATTTGTTTTCCTGTATTTGTCTCCGTCTATGTCTGTCTGTCTGTCTGTCTCTGTCTGTCTGTCTGTCTGTCTCTCTCTCTCTCTCTCTCTCTCTCTCTCTCTCTCCCAATATATATATATATATATATATATATATATATATATATATATATATATATACATATATATATATATATATATATATATATATATATGTATATACACACAGTATTGTTTTTTTCCGCCACAGAGCTACGTGAAATAAGCTACAAAAACACGAAAATCTGGGTCAGGTTTAGGTGAAAGGAGTATAGTCACTTCTGCATTACTGATAATAATAGTACCACTAATAATAAGCCCTAAGTTCATCTTAAAGGTGAAAAAAAACTGTTTCTTTGGTTGAAACTCCCTCCTCTCCTCCTCGGTCTGATCGATGTGCCACAGGTTGGCTGGGCCGCTAGAACCAACAGCAGCGCATAAAACCTTAGCTTAAACATATTTTCGTTTCCAGCGGTAAGATAAGACCACCATCTGGCAACAGCAGCGCATAAAACCGTAGCTTAAACAGATTTTCATTTATAGGGGCCCTCCATCTGGCAACAGCAGAGACGTGATAATTTATGAATTGGCTTTGACAGTATGAATGAGGTTAATGCCATGTACACAAAGCTTCAATACTATCAATGACAATTTATTTACACCCGTCCCTGTTCACAAATATAGCATCCATTACGATAACAGTTCAAACTCAGCGCCGATAGATTAATGTATCACCATTCTAGCAACTGATCCATGATGGCCGACTCTGTCAACACAGGTTTGGACACTTGGGTTTTGTTTTTATATCCCCCTTTACAATTAATATTTGCTGTGCTAACTATGCTTAACATACTAAGTTATATATCCTGCACGTTACTGTGTAGGATTAGAAGGTTAATATGCCGCAGTTTTGTGCAAGCAAAAGATTCAATGCCTGTTAATTATCGTGTACTTGACGTCCTGTTACTCAGGTCCTAAGACGGGCACTTGGCGCCATTTTCCCGAGGGTATGAGGAATACGACGCTAGATGCACGAGAATAAACAAGGATTATATCTTCTCTTTTCCCGTAGAAAATCGCATATTTACCCTTTAATTCTGCATAGTAATGTAAATATAACAAGATTAAGTATGTTAAGCATAATTAGGATAATAAATATTATTGTAAAGGGGATATAAAAACAAAAGCAAAGTGACAATATTGGTGTTTACAACGGCGGCCATCATGAATGAACTGCCAGAATAACGATACAGTAATTTATCTGCACAGAATATGAACTACTGTCGGAATGAATACAGCTTAGTAAATAAGGAACGATGTAAGTAAACTGTAGTTGCACGTGTAAATAATCTCCCGACTGCAAAATGCTAATCAATTTGAAGCATGGAGTGAAAATGAGGTAATGGACATTTCTCCCTCCGACATCGTGTCGTCCGGTACCCACCCACTCCATTCCCCCTCCCCTTCAGTGTTGACTTAGTGGGAGTAGGGGTATGACGCATGACGCCCCTGCGGAGTGGGAATGTTCAACCCATTGGTTTATGCAGCGCTATTGATACAATCGTGGGATGGCGCTGCCCAGTTTGTGCACAACACACGGCGTTTTTTTATTTTATTTTATTCATTTTCTATTTTATTTATTTTGGTATTGTTAATATATCTTACTCAGTTTAATGTTATATCTTTTCACATCGACAAGAGTAATAAACAAAGAGGATGTCGAGGTGTAGCAGATGTGCAGGTAAATGGCTAATAAGAGGAGGAAGTGCTATATATAAAATACCTTCTTTGATGGATGACTGACGCTAATCTCCGGCTAATTAACCTGTAATTACTCAGGTCAGCCTTAATAGTGATAATTATGGTCCAGGTAATTACTATATTAACTCTAAATGGATGTGATATTAAGTAAAAGCTGTTGTAGTAGTAATAGTAGTGGTGGTGGTGGTGGTGGTAGTAGTAGGAGGAGAAACTGTAGTGAAGAACGAAGAAAAATTAAGTGAAAACAGTGAATTTCAAAGCACGACAGGTGAGAGCGGCGTAACACCTCTTCCTTGGCGACTCATTCTACCCATCACACCGCAGTATCCCCTCGCATGTGTTACTCGTGAAAATTATATCGATATTAACACAAAATAAACAGCAGATGATGATGATGATGATAGTGATAATGATGATGATGATGATAGTGATGATAGTGATGATGGTAATTATGGTGGTGTTCATGATGATGATTATAAAGACAATGATGATGGTGATGATGATGATAGTGATACTGATGATGATGATGATAATGATGATAGTGATGATGATGATAATTATGGTGGTGTTCATGATGATTATAATGACAATGGTGATGACGATGATGATGCTGATGACGATGATGATAATGATGATGATGATGATAGTGATAATTATGGTGGTGTTCATGATGATGATTATAAAGACAATGATGATGATGATGATGATGACGTTTATGATGATGATGACGATGATGATGATGATGATGACAATTACACTGACGACGACGATGATGATGATGATGATTTTGATGATGATGATGATGATGATATACCACTATCTTTCACTACAATATAAGTTCCATTTTTTTCCCCCAGGATTTGAAAATAAAAATATGATTAATTATTATAACTAAAAATATTGTCAAGGGGAAAGAATTTAAGTTATAATGGAAGGGTAGAAAGATTTAAATGAGAGAGAGAGAGAGAGAAGAAAAAGAATAAGACGAAGAGGAAGAAATTTTGAGGGTCGGAAAGGATGTGAAAGAAATATATATATATAAAGATAGATAGATAGATAGATAACGGCTCTTCATATTCGCCGTAGCACTTCTTCGTGATTAGCACCGTATTCTTGTGTTATCTATTGCTACAAGTCAGGATTCGGGGTGGAGGGATGGCAATTTTAGGCCAAGTTAAAGTGAACAGAGAACAGTAACATCGATGAGAATAACTGAGAATTATTTTTTCCCCTAACTTGGCCTAAAATTGCCATCCCCTCCATCGTGAATGCTGAGTTATAGAAAATACAGTGACACTAGAATATGATGCTAGTCACGAAGAAGTGCTATGGGAAGGGTGTAGAGCCGTAGTATTGTCTTCTTACTGACACTAGAATATGATGCTAGTCACGAAGAAGTGCCATGGGAAGGGTGTAGAGCCGTAGTACTGTCTTCTTACTGACACTGCAATAAGATGCTAGTCACGAAGAAGTGCCATGGAAAGGGTGTAGAGCCATAGTATTGACTTCTTACTGACACTAGAATATGATGCTAGTCACGAAGAAGTGCCATACGAAGGGTGTAGAGCCGTAGTACTGTCTTCTTACTGACACTAGAATATGATCCTAGTCACGAAGAAGTGCCATGGAAAGGGTGTAGAGCCGTAGTATTGTCTTCTTACTGACACTAGAATATGATGCTAGTCACGAAGAAGTGCCATGGAAAGGGTGTAGAGCCGTAGTATTGTCTTCTTTTCTAGAATATGATGCTAGTCACGAAGAAGTGCCATGGAAAGGGTGTAGAGCCGTAGTACTGTCTTCTTACTGACACTAGAATATGATGCTAGTCACGAAGAAGTGCCATGGGAAGGGTGTAGAGCCGTAGTATTGTCTTCTTACTGACACTAGAATATGATGCTAGTCACGAAGAAGTGCTATGGGAAGGGTGTAGAGCCGTAGTATTGTCTTCTTACTGACACTAGAATATGATGCTAGTCACGAAGAAGTGCCATGGAAAGGGTGTAGAGCCGTAGTACTGTCTTCTTACTGACACTAGAATATGATGCTAGTCACGAAGAAGTGCCATACGAAGGGTGTAGAGCCGTAGTATTGTCTTCTTACTGACACTGCAATAAGATGCTAGTCACGAAGAAGTGCCATGGAAAGGGTGTAGAGCCATAGTATTGACTTCTTACTGACACTAGAATATGATGCTAGTCACGAAGAAGTGCCATGGGAAGGGTGTAGAGCCGTAGTACTGTCTTCTTACTGACACTAGAATATGTTGCTAGTCACGAAGAAGTGCCATGGAAAGGGTGTAGAGCCGTAGTACTGTCTTCTTACTGACACTGCAATATGATGCTAGTCACGAAGAAGTGCCATGGAAAGGATGTAGAGCCGTAGTACTGTCTTCTTACTGACACTGCAATATGATGCTAGTCACGAAGAAGTGCCATGGAAAGGGTGTAGAGCCGTAGTATTGTCTTCTTTTCTAGAATATAATGCTAGTCACGAAGAAGTGCCATGGGAAGGGTGTAGGGCCGTAGTATTGTCTTTTTCTGCCACTGAGCTACGTGAAATGAGCTGCAATAGGACGAAAATCTGGACCAAGTTAAGGTGAAAGGAGACTAGGTTGTTAAATATAGCAGAAGTGATTATGTTGTTAAGGGGCTTGGTATACGGGCAATTAAAGTGACTAGCCAGTGACCTACGCCCACAGGTCACATGGGGTCACTCCTGAGGCCTTGACCTGATGTGACCTTTAATTACACCTACACACACACACACACACACATACACGGAAATACATACACACATACGTACATGCGCAAACACAAATATATACACACGTACACATAAATAAAGATGAACACACACACACACACACACACACACACACACACACACACACACACACACATACACACACATAATCACCCCCTCCACCTTGTTCTCTCTGGTGAGAGAGAAAGAGAGACAGACAGACAGACAGACAGACCGAG
>NC_137067.1:1301661-1304161 GCF_032717465.1 Coenobita brevimanus | reverse complement strand
GTTATTAGTCAAAATCAGACCTCTAAACTTACTATAGGAGTTTTACTCTGACCTTCCTGTAACCTTGAAAACTGACTCTGCGGACGTTAAAGTAGCTATCGGTCTCTCTCTCTCTCTCTCTCTCTCTCTCTCTCTCTCTCTCTCTCTCTCTCTCTCTCTCTCTCTCTCTCTCTCTCTCTCTCTCTCTCTCTCTCTCTCTCTCTCTCTCTTCCCTGTACCCCTGGTGGTGGAGAGGGAGGCCTTCACGTGGTGGCACTGATATAACCAGGTGGATCCACTGCCTGGTTATACACACGTCCCTCAACTCCCTCCCTATCCCCCGAAAGGACGATAGTGGACTGCAGGAGGAGGGCAACACAAGCCTGCAGTCCACTGGGTTTACGTTTCGGGAGAGTCTAGGGCCACATCCACCACCACAACAACAACCACCACAACCACCACCACCACCACCACCACCACCACCACAACAAACTTCCCTGTCTGACGGTCCCACATCGATCCATCCCCTCCGCCGCCACACCACGCCCCTCTGCCCAAACCTAGCCCCCCCCCGGTAGCCCCCAGTAGCCCTGTCTAGTCCCCAGCAGCCCTATCTAGCCCCCAGCAGCCCTATCTAGCCCCCAGCAGCCCTATCTAGCCCTCAGCAGCCCTCTAGCCCTTTGCTCGTCTCCCTATCTCCGCATAATTCTTCCCTTTTCATCCTATGCATATTTTCTTACCCATCATCACACTGCACCCCCTTTGCCTAGACCTGGCCCTCCCTTTAGCCCTTAGTAGCCCCATGTAGCCCTCTGTGGCCCTCCTCTAGCCCTCTGTAGTCCACCAAGCCCTCCCCTAGCCTTCCCTAGCCCCCTACTACCTTCCCAAGCGTTCTACCTCTCCCTTTCGTAACCTCAGTTTTTTTTCGTTTCCTCAACAGCCATCACGCAGTTATCCAATCTCCCCCCCCCTCTCTCTCTCTCTCTCTCTCTCTCTCTCTCTCTCTCTCTCTCTCTCTCTCTCTCTCTCCCTCTCTCTCTCTCCCTCTCTCTCTCTCTCTCTCTCCCCACCCCAGTCCCTTCGTCCCCCATCCTCTCCTACCCATTCCCCATTCTTCAACTCCCTTTCCTCTCCACATCTCCAACCTCCCCCCCTCCTTTCCTCCCCTTCTCCCTCCCTCCCTCTCTCCCTCCCCACTCCCTCCCTCCCTCACCCTTTCTCCCTCCCCTCCACCCTTCCTGCCTGACCTTCACACTTCTCGTCAACACAGCTAGTATGAATTATGCAAGTGACAATGACCAACGTACACAGTAGCAATAGTGCCCTCACTCTCTTTTCTCTCTCTCTCTCTCTCTCTCTCTCTCTCTCTCTCTCTCTCTCTCTCTCTCTCTCTCTCTCTCTCTCTCTCTCATCACTTTTTCGTTAATCCCTTGTTTCTCTCAAGCAAGGGAGAGAAAAGAGAGAAAGCTGACTGGAGAGAAAGCAGTCTACCTCTTCCTATCTTTCTATCTATCTATCTATCTATCCGTATGGGGAGAAGTGTTTGGAGAAAGAAAAATGGGAGGCAAGGAAGAGGGAGGGAGAGAGAGCAAGGGAGGAGGAGGAGGAGGAGGAGGAGGAAGAGGGAGAGGAGGAGGAGAAGCGATAGAATAGGAGGGGGGGTCAGAGCTGGGCAGGGAGGAGTTTGGTCTGGCTGGAGAGATAGAACACGGAGAGAGAGAGAGAGAGAGAGAGAGAGAGAGAGAGAGAGAGAGAGAGAATATATTAACAGCAACACAGATGAAGCGAAGACAAAACATGAATTAAAATCATCATCATCATCATCATCATCATCATCATCATCATCATCATCATCATCACCATCATCATCACCATCATCATCATCATCATCATCATCATCATCATCATCATCATCATCATCATCATCATCATCATCATCATCATCATCATCATCATCATCATCATCATCATCATCATCATCATCATCATCATCATCATCATCATCATCATCATCATCACCTACTATTTATCTATATCTATTTAGGTATACCTCTCTTTCTCCTCTCTTTTTCATGAACTTCCTCTCTCTTTTTCTCTCTTTCTCCCTAACATCCTCTCTTTCCCCCATCTTTTTACCGAACACCCTCTCTTCTTCCTCTCTCTCTGCCAAACTTCCTCTCTTTTTACCCTACTCCCTCTCTCTTCTCTCTCTCTCTCTCTTTACCAAACTTCATCTCTCTTTTTTCTCTCTTCCTCGCTCTTTTCTCTCTTTCTACTGAGCTTCCTCTCTCTCTCTAAATGGAGTTCCACGGACCCTGCCTTGTATCACTCGTTTCCGTAGAGGCAGGGCTCAGGGTACGAAGATAATGGCGCTCGTGTGGTTGATAGGTGCATGTATAGATGTTTGTGTTATTAGTATTAGTTTACTATGGTGTGTAAGACTGTCCTGGATAGATAGAGTGATAGATAGATTGATAGATGGGAAGAGAGGTAGATAGATAGATAGATATATGTGATGTTA
>NC_137067.1:1286661-1299161 GCF_032717465.1 Coenobita brevimanus | reverse complement strand
TGCACATTAATATTGATAGACAGACAGACAGACAGATGTATAGATCCACAGACAGACAGATAGACAGACAGACAGGCAGAAAACAGACAGACAGAGACAGATAGAATTTTGTCACCATACCACAATCTCAAAAACGACTACAGAATATCAAAATTAAATCCGAAATAGAAAGGAAAATTGAAAAAATAGGCAACTCCATCATGGCCACAGAAAACGGGAGGTTGTCATTTCCAGGGCGGACCCAAACAGATTATTTCCTATTCTTCGCTGATCATATATATCTTTTTTCCCTTTCTTTTTTGGGTGAGAGAGAGCTGGAGAATGGAGGAAAAATGGGGAGAGGGGAGGAGAGAGGGTAGAGAGAGGAGAGGAGGAGGAAGGGAGGGTAGGAGAGAGATGAGGAGGAAAAGAAAGGAAGGAAGAGACTGACAGGTGCAATAGTAGGAAAAAATATCAGACTGAGATGGAGGAGAGAGAGAGAGAGAGAGGGAGAGAGAGAGAGAATCGTAGGAATTAATATCTTTTTCTTTCTTTGTTCTTTCTCCACCAAGTCTCTCTCTCTCTCTCTCTCTCTCTCTCTCTCTCTCTGGATCAATAGCGGGAAAACACACACGCATTACATATCGATTACTCTCTCTCTCTCTCTCTCTCTCTCTCTCTCTCTCTCTCTCTCTCTCTCTCTCTATCTATCTATCTATCTCTCTCTCTCTCTCTCTCTCTCTCTCTCTGTTACAGGTGGCTTGGAAAGATCGATATTTTTGCTTTACTCTCTCTCTCTCTCTCTCTCTCTCTCTCTCTATCTATCTATCTATCTATCTATCTATCTGTCTATCTACCTACCTGACTACCTGCCTACCTATGAATCTCTCTGAGTCTATCCACTTACCTTCCTACCTACCTACCTACACATCAACCTTTCTATCTATCTATCTACCTATCTATCTATCTATCTATCTATCTATCTACCTATCTATCTATCTATCTATCTATCTACCTAACTATCTATCTATCAGTTCTCCATCTACCTCTTCGCCACAAAAATAATCTCTTCTATTTTAACTCTCACACCCATAGTAGTAGTAGTAGTAGTAGTAGTAGTGGTAGTAGTGGTGGTGGTGGTGGTGGTAGAGGAAGTAGTAGTAGTAGAGGTGGCGGTGGTATGGATGTGGATAATGTAGCAGTAGTAGTAGTAGTAGTAGTAGTAGCTGGATCACCAAGCATTACAAGAGGAACCCAGTGGACTGTAGGCTGAGATGGGGAGGGGAATGAGGAACCTTTGTATAATAGGGCAGTGGAGCCGACCAGTTATATCAGTGCCACCACGTGAAGGCCCTCCCTCTAAAGCTTCTCGGGGTGAAATGGTTTGCCAATATCTCCCTGCCTATGACCTCAATCTATGTCGCGTGTCGGTTCAGTCCCAGATCTGTGCCACGTGTCAGTTGTGTCAATTATACGTCCTCTGTCAGGGCTCTGCTTGTGTCATATCTGTGTCAATTTTCTGTGTCAATTGTGTCAGTAAATGGAATTCTGTGCCACGTGTACTAAGTCAATTCTGTGCCAGCTCTGTGTCATGTGTCAGTTCTGCCAAGTCTGTGTCCAGTGTCATATGAACCCTTCTGTGTCAACTCTGTGTCATATTAGTGTCAAACACATGTAATTTCTTTGCCAACTTCCTTCAGTAATACACATATATACATACAAACAGACAGATAGATAGATAGATGGACAGATAGATAGATATATTAGCCAGCCATATCCATAATATAATTCGGTAAGGAAGAGGTGTTAGGATTTGTCAGCGAAAAATATGATGCGAGTCCTTAGAGTTTTGGGAGACCATTCAGTGGCTTCTTTCTCACGTTCATGAGTAGGGACATTGTGTGCTGCCTCTGACGCTGCGTGGTGGAGTAATAATCTCTCTCTCTCTCTCTCTCTCTCTCTCTCTCTCTCTCTCTCTCTCTCTCTCTCTCTCTCTCTCTCTCTCTCTCTCTCTCTCTCTCTATATAAGTCCAATGCTCCATCCATTACACGTTCCTAAGTATCCTAATATCTCATACACCCCCCTCCCCTTCCTCTCCCCTCTCCTCCTCTCTCCCCTCCTCCCCTCTCCTCTCCCATACACCCCCCTCCCCCTCCCCTCTCTCCCCTCCCACATACCTAACTACGCTCCTCATCATAATTCTCCTCGTCTCCCCTCTCCTTCTCTCCCCTCCTCCTCTCCCCTCCATCCCTCTCCCCTCCCCTCCTCTCTCCCTCCATCCCTCTCCCCTCCCCTCCTCTCTCCCTCCATCCCCCTCCCTTCCCCTCCTCTCCCCCTACAGTGGTTAGAGTAATGATATGTTATATAGAAGAACCCAAGGCCAATCCATCGCTAAGGTGGGGAACAAACAGAAATTTTGATTTTGATTTTGCGCTAGACACACCAATTAATTAAAAAAAAAACGCCAATGCCATCACATCAACCTGAAATGAGACAGCCTAAGCGTGTATTCAATATGGACGGTGGGTGTTAGCGCCGAATTGGTGACATGTGAAGGTGTATGTGGAATGCAGGAAGACTTTTGGGCCTTTGGTAACGGGGTATATATTCTATGGTCAGTGTCGCATCACGCACGCACGCACACACGCACACACACGCACACACACGCACACACACACACACACACACACACACACACACATACACACATACACACACAAACACAAACACACTTATTCTCCCCCCCGTCTCTCTCTCTCTCTCTCTCTCTCTCTCTCTCTCTCTCTCTCTCTCTCTCTCTCTCACACACACACACACACACACACACACACAGGGGGGGAGGGAGGGAAGGAGGGGGAGGAGGTTAGAGAGAACGAAGGAGTATAGGGTGGGGAGGAGGTAAGAAGGGGGTGAGGGGAGGGAAATGAGGGGGAGGGTAGGGGATAAGGGAGGGGAAGGGGAAAGAGAGGGAAAGAGGGGGGAGGGGGAGGGGCAAGAGAGTGAGAGAGGGGAGGGGAGAGGAAATGAAGGGGAGTGTAAGAAAAAGGAGAGGGGAGTGGAAATGAGAGTATGAGAAATGAGCAGGGAGAGGGAGGGAAGGGGAGGGAGAGAATGGAGGTAGAGATGGAGAGGAGGAGGGGGAGAAGGAATTGGAGATGAGGTGATGAAGAGGGAGGAAGAGGGGAGGGGAGAAGAGAGGAAGGGAGGGGAGGAGAGGAAGGGAGGGGAGGGACTGTGTATAAAAAACACGAGGGTGATGGAAGGGAGGAAGGGGAGAGAAGACAAATGGAAGGGGTGACTGAGAGAGGGAGGGGAGAGGAGAGGGTGTGGAGGGGGAGGAGGGGAGAGGAGAGGGTGTGGAGGGGGAGGAGGGGAGAGGAGTGTATGAGAGAGGGGAGGAGGAAGGGGAAAGATGGGGATGGGGGAGAGGGAGGGAGGGAGAGGACAGTTTATGAGAACTGAGTACAGTGCTGGAGAGAGAGAGAGAGAGAGAGAGAGAGAGAGAGGTAGTGATGACAGCGCAATAGGATGAGGTCGTTAGGGTCAAAGAGGTGATATAATGATGATGATGATGGTGATGATGATGGTGATGGTGATGATGATGATGATGATGATGGTGATGATGATGATGATGATGATGATGAGGAGGAGGAGGAGGAGGAGGAGGATAATGATGATGATGATGGTGATGAAAGTAATGATGATGATAACATGATGATAATGACCAAAACAGTAATAACAAGAGGGGCAGGTAGTTCTCTCCCACAAGGGCAACGTAATTTCCAAACCACACTTCATAATGGGTCAGGTTTTCTCATCACTGATTAGGGTTTCGCAAAAAGTGTTTTCCGGATCCAGAATCTGTAACACGATCCGGATTGATTCCAAAAGTTAATCGATTATTCCCTGGGACATGGGCTGTCTACCCACGGAATTTGGTCCACATCTCTCTTTTAATTTTTCCGTAATCCTGGTAACAGACAGACAAACTGGGAGACAAACAAACTAGGGCGAAAACATGCAGTCCTTGTCAGAGAGATTTATAAAAACTCTATATTAATCTCTAAATAAGTACACCACCAGAAATATCAGTCTTAACACCTTCTTCTTTGCCACTTATTTTCCCAGCCATCCATTATCCAATCATTACTTCCTAACACTTCGTCGTCAGCGACTTATTTCCTCTATTATTAGGTGTAATATGGGCTCTATGACAGAGATATTGCCTCTTGTATAACTCTTCCTTCTCGCTCTCAGGGTGATGTCCTAACACCTTTTCCTTTCCGATCTATTTTCCTTTCTATCCATCATCATGTCATTTTTCCCTAACACCGTTTTCTTGGCGATTCATTTTCCCATCCATCTTTCATCCAGTAACTTTTCCTCTTGGTGAATTATTTTTCCTACCCATTAATCATTCATCATTTTGTTGTGCTAGTCATGAGGAAATGAGTCTAGAACTGGAGCTCTCTCTCTCTCTCTCTCTCTCTCTCTCTCTCTCTCTCTCTCTGGCGGTCCTTCATAACGCTATATTACATCATCGTCCACTTAATCACGCCATTGTCGCGTAATAACAATGGAGTGGGGTACCTTATTGAATGAAACACGTAACGAAGACTATTGCCAATACCTCCAAATTTATCACTACACCTCGAGGACGCTCCCTTTTATTTACTTCCGCTGGCGAAGTTGGGTGGATGTTGCTTTCATTCGTGTCTGTCTGTACGCAAGATATTTCAGAAAGATGCTATTGGATATCAGTGAAGCCTAACCCACTCGAGTCATGATGCTAAGGTTTTCAAGGTTTCATTCCAACTTCCTTTAGAGAGAGAGGCATCAGTAGCTTGATTTTAAGACACTTTCAAGATGGTACGATTAAACTACTGACTGAGCTAGTGATTCGAACCCCTCCAACTCTTCTCACTATTTGGGACTTCATCTGGGTTCAACACTGCTTCGAAACAGGATAAATAAACTGCTGGTTGAACTGAGCCGAACCCTTGCAGCATATTCTAGATTCAGTGAGGTTTCCAAGGCTTCATTTGCTTCCGACCTAGCTTCGGGACAGCGTAAATGAAGCACTGAATCTGTCTATGAATTATACGAACCCTTCCATCATATTCTAGACTTAGTAAGGTTTCCAAGGCTCCATTTCCTTCCGACCTACTTTCGAGACAGTGTTTATGAAGCACTGAATCCGTCTTTGAATTAAATGAACCCTTCCATCATATTCTAAGACTCAGTAAGGTCCTCAAGGTTTCATTTTCTTCTGATCCAGCATCGAGACAGCGTAAATGAAGCACTGAATCCGTCTGTAAGAACTGATTGAACCCTTCCAACTCATATATCCATCTATGGTAAGGTTTCCAAGGCTTCATCTGCTTTTGACCCAGCATCGAGGAGGAATAAATGAACCGCGAATTGAGCTAGTTAATTGAACCCTTCCAACTTGTTCTAAGTATGAATGATTAGGTTCGAGGCTTCATATAATTCAGATATGGCTTCGAGACAGTGTGAAGCAGCCCCAACATATACACACTTACATATGACAAAGGTATACACACTCAAACACATCTGAACATACACAACTACACACTGATACACATAAGCACACACACACAATCACATAATAACATACATAGCACAAACACACACTAGAATGCACGCAAACACACAACCGCTATTCAAAAACACACTAAAACACACGCAAACACACAACCTCTACTCCCAGCTGGATGCATAAAAAACACACAAATACATAGAACCTCATAAATACTACACACACACACACACACACACACACACACACACACACACACACACACAAACACAGTAACAGCAATAACAGAAGTGGATGGCTAATTAGGGAACGCTCTCTCTCTCTCTCTCTCTCTCTCTCTCTCTCTCTCTCTCTCTCTCTCTCTCTCTCTCTCTCTCTCTCTCTCTCTCAAAATAGCCAAACCAAACAGATCTATTTAAGTTAAAGTATAAAATTGCCAGCACCATAAATGTATACACAAACAACAGCAGCAACTAAAGCACACACACACACACACACACACACACACACACACACACACACACACACACACCTACCGACTACTTACAAACTTCACCCAGAGGATAGACTGTACCTGGAAAATAAAAAACGAATATTAACTCTAAAATTATCATATATCAAAGTCTGTCTATCTATCTATTGCCAGACGCTTCAATCCCGTAATGGGTGGCCACAAACAAATTGCCTCCATGTCGCCCTGTCCCCCTTCATTTCACTGCCCAAGCTCACACACCCCTCTCTCATATACCTCTCCACGCCATCCCTCCATCTCGTCCTTGGCCTCACCCTCCTTCACCCCCCCCTCCACCTCACTCACACTCTCCTCGTCAGTCTCACTCTCCATCCTCTCCACATGGCCAAATTACCTCAGTGTGTTTCTCCTAACGCTTCCTATCACATCCACATCCACTCCACAACGCTCCTTCACTTCAACGTCTATGGTTGAAATTACTCTGGAAAGCCAATAGCTGAGAGACGTGTGTATAACCAGGCAGTGGATCCGCCTGGTTATATCAGTGCCACCACGTGAAGGCTCTGGCACCACACATAAGAGCCTTTCATAATAAATTCAAGTTTGAAAATCCTTGTACTTCCTTAGTCACTGCCTATGTGAATGTTCTCTCTCTCTCTCTCTCTCTCTCTCTCTCTCTCTCTCTCTCTCTCTCTCTCTCTCTCTCTCTCTCTCTCTCTCTCTCTCTCTCTCTCTCTCTCCCTCTCTCTCTCTCTCTTTCTCTCTCTCTCTCTCTCTCTCATAAGGGATTTACCATGGTGCATTCCTTTTCCTTCCCTTTTTCCTGTACTCTCTCTCTCTCTCTCTCTCTCTCTCTCTCTCTCTCTCTCTCTCTCTCTCTCTCTCTCTCTCTCTCTCTCACGAAGCAATATCGGAAACCGCTATTACTTGATGGAAAAGGTATCAGCGTCCCTCAATATAATCATTTTAAGACTCACCTGGCATGCTTGAGAGATTAACATGAAGAGTATCCATTTTCTTAAGTATCCCCAGCAATTTAAAAGACATAACTCATAGAAAATGGAGGAGAGGAAGGAGCTGAAGGGGGAGGAAGAGTTGAAGATGATCGTGAAGAAGAGAGAGGAGGAGGAGGAGGAAGAGAAGAAGAGGAGGAGAGTAAATGATGATGATGAAGAAGAAGACGAAGAAGAGGAAGGAAGAGAAGGAGGAGGAGGAAGAGAAGGAGGAGGAGGAAGAGAAGAAAAAGAAGAAGAAGAAGAGGAGGAGGAGGAGGAGGAGGAGGAGGAGGGGGAAAAGAAGATGATGAAGAAAAAGAGAGAGGAGGAGGAGGAAGAGAGAGAAGGAGAAGTAGGAGAAGAAGAAGATGATGAAGAAGACGAGAGAGGAGGAGGAGGAGGAGGAGGAGGAAGAGAAGAAAAGGAAGAGGAGGAGGCGTAGGAGAAGAAGAGAGAGGAGAAGAAGGAGGAAGAGAAGAGAAAGAAGAGGAGAAGGAGGAGGAGTAGAAAAAGAAGAGAGAGGAGGAGAAGGAGGAAGAGAAGAAAAAGAATTGAAGGAGGAGTAAGAGAAGAAGATGAAGAAGAGAGAGGAGGAGGAGGAGGAGGAAGATAAGAGAAAGAAGAGGAGGAGGAGAGGGAGAAGAAGAAGATGATGAAGAAGAAGAAGAGATGGAGAAACAGAACGATAAAAATAATGATATAATTTACAAAGGTCAATGGCATAGGGTAATTTAGCTTAATTATGGGTTATTAAAGTTTGATGTGACCTAATGATGATGGTGGGGTCAGGTAAATATGCTAATTGACTGATAAATGGGAGTAATAATAAGAATAATGATGATGGTATAATGGTGGTGGTAGCAGTAGTAGTAGTAGTAGTAGTAATAATAATAATAATAATAATAATATCCACCCATAACTGACCCCTGATACAATGTTACCAGCTCGCGACTGTACACTGAGTGACAAATCGAATATTTCAGCCTATGAAACCATTAAATTCAGCAGCCCTATAGCACACTGGGATCCTGGTGGTTAAGTGGGTTTAGTGCTCCAATCAGAGGGGGTTCAAATGGGTTGTAAGGGGTGAGGGGGTCAGATTTCCCCAAATGCTACTCATGGAAGAGCGAGGAGTCACCCTGGCCTTACACCTAGCCCCTATGCTCCTCTCCTTATCCCTCCTCCACCTCACCCTCGACCTCCCTCTCCCCCTCTACCTCCACCTCACTCGCACTCTCCTAGTTAGTCTCTAATTCTTCATCACTGTACAAACACAAAGACATCGAACTGAGTGGTATGAATATTGAAGGTCACAGACAGGAGTAAATATAGACTAATTGTAGTGTACATGAGTTAATTTGGCACACACACACACACACACACACACACACACACACACACACAGACATGGTGGGTGGATGTGCAGTTATACCTCACACATGTGCGAAGAAGCGCACATGTGTACTCATTCCAAGCTACACTGTAATTTTGTGAGGTAGGTGGAGTTGGGATGCTTCTCTCTCTCTCTCTCTCTCTCTCTCTCTCTCTCTCTCTCTCTCTCTCTCTCTCAAACAACGAACCAGGATAAGGACACCTGTACGTGGTGGCACTGATAGAACCAGGCGACTCCACTGCCTGGTTATACACACGTCCCTCAACTCCCTCCCTATCCCCCAAAAGGACGATGGCACTATCCCCTTATACAACCACGCATTTACGTTCTAGGTCCCTATTTTCACATCAAAAGACAATTAAAACAAGATACAAGAGGCATTTATATACCAAAACGAATATTCTTGCCCCAGTTATCCCTTCTCTCGTCCCGCCCTAGGCAAGAAAGAAGTGAATTTTCCTGAGAGTGTAATAGGCTGCGGTGTGACAAAGAGAGGAATGATGGTGTGTGTGTGTGTGTGTGTGTGTGTGTGTGTGTGTGTGTGTGTGTGTGTGTGTGTGTGTGTGTGTAAAAAATAGATTCCTGTATACGTTAATGTGACAAGTATTCTTAGTTTCGTGGCTGCTGAGATTTAGACTCTTTAAAAAATTGTCTTTCTCACTCAAAATTAGCCCAAAAAAATCCCCGAAGGTTCTTAAATGAATAAATAAATCCAGAAATGAACAGAAAATGCCACGGAGCTCTCTGGATTTTGTCAATATATTATTTTCCGCAATTTATTTCGCTTGTGCGGTGACCCCTCCCCCTCTCAAAAATTATTCAAAATTATACCCCCATTTCCATAAGTCTCTAGTCTCCCGTTTTTTTCTTATTAAATTTATTCATGATTTTTTTTTTAGGGGGGCTTGGGAATTTTTGGGTCAGTTTAGAATGGTATGTGATTTTTAATTTCTTTTAATTATTAATATATTTATTTTTTTGCTCTCGTTTTCACCTTGCTTTTTTTTTTACTGCCAGATGAGAGAGAGAGAGAGAGAGAGAGAGAGAGAGAGAGAGAGAGAGAGTATGCAAAATTAAAATGGTAATAATAATAATAATAATAATAATAATAATAGTGATAATGATAATCCTACTACTACTGCTACTACTACCACTACCACCACCACCACCACAAATAAAATACAAAATAACTCACCCTTACCTTTTGTGGGGGGAGACGAGAGCGTGTCATTGAGTGGCGTGGTCGTATCCGTGGTCATCATTAACGTAGGGGTCGTAGGGGGGTCGTAGGGGGGTCGTCCTGGGGGGGAGAGGGGGGGCTATGGCAGACGGGAGAGGAGGGAGGGGGATCACACCTTGCTTCTACCCGCTATCGAAGTGACGCTGTTGCCCAGGTGAGGACGGTGGCAGCATCTTAAATCACTCTCACCAATCTGTCTTCATCTGACGGAACTGGGTCACTACGAGAACTCAGAGCCTATGTTGTGCTTGTGCGATAGTGAGCCTTTATTATGAGGTAGCAGTGAGTCTCCTTGGTTACTAGTCAAAGGAGTTCCACCTGTCCATAATCGAGCTGAAAGGGGTTAGGGATCTTTATCAAATTACAGTAAACGCAATAATTAATCTATGAGGCTTAGTTATGAGGTATGCGTCTCCTTGGTTACTAGTCAACCGGTCTCCTTGGTTACTAGTCAACTGTAGCACTGAGTCTCCTTGGTTACTAGTCAAACAGCCAATCAACCGAGCTAAAAAGAGGTTAGGGATCTTTATCAGGCACGGGGGTAATCTATGTAGGTTGATTATGAGGTAGCAATGCGTCTCCTTGGTTACTAGTCAGCGGGTCTCCTTGGTTACTAGTCAACTGAAGCTTTGAGGCTCCTTGGTTACTAGTCAAACTGCCAATTAATCGAGCTGAAAAGGGGTTAGGGATCTTTGTAAACACACTCGAATCAGAATCTCAGGTAAGCATCATTCATTGTTACCTGTGGACTCAAACACCGTCTAATTACAACAGGAAGCGATGTACAGATTCGCCCCTGCTGTCGAATGAATAACAGTGAAAGACAGTACTCCTACATGAATAACACTTCATTAAGATAGGCGTGTTTTCTGAATGTCATATCTTTTTTCGTTTTAATAGTCAAAATCATCCTCTTTTTCTATTTCCCTTAACTCGACTCGACATCTTTGTTTTTCACCGCACTTCTTCGTGACTAGCATTGTATTTTGGTGCCTAATCTTCTGTCACAGCTATCACGGCTCTACGTCCTTGCTTTTCACCGCACTTCTTCGTGACTAGCATCATTCGTGTTTAATCTACAGCCACAGTTCAGAATTGATGTAAAAAAAACAGTTAATTTTTCACCTTCAGTCCTTTCACCTTAACTTGGCCCAGATTTTCGTCCTTTCAATGTTCTTCACGATTTTCAGTGCCAGAGAAAGACAGTGTTCAGGCTCTCCATCCTTTCAGTGGCACTTCCTCGTGACTAGCATCATGTTCTAGTGTTATTTAGTGTTATCTTAGTGTTATTTAGAGGGTTATCTAGAGACTATACATAACACCTCTTCCTAAGGGATTTATTATTCATCTACCACAGCTCGCCACCCTCTTCCACCCCTCCACCTCCCCCTTTCCTCCACCTACACCCGTGTCTCTCCACTCCCTCCTACATACCTCCACCCCTCCATCCCTCCACCTCACTCCCACCCTCTTCTTCCTTCCTTTCGCCTCCCTCCACCCATCCACCTTTCCACTTCTCTACCACTCTTGCCCCTCCCTCCATCCACCTCTTCCCTCCCTCACCTCCTCCACCCCTCCTCCATCCCCATCAGTAACATGTGAGAGCATATTAAGACGTGATGCTAAAAATAAATCGCTAAATGATGGGTGTTAGGGAATGATACGAATCAAATCAAGCAAGACTGATGTAGCATTAAAGATCTGTAGTTACTCACATGTAGAATTATTATTATTATTATTATTATTATTATTATTATTATTGTTGTTGTTGTTGTTGTGGTGGTGGTGGTTGTTATTATTGCTGTTATTGTTATTATTATTATTATTATTATTATTACTTCTACTACTGCTACTACTACTACTACTACTATTATTTTCATTATTATTATTATTATTGCGTCTGGCAATGAATGAATTATTATTATTATTATTATTATTATTATTAGCAACTTTTTTCACGAATGTCTTTAAGGCAAACAGTAACTTCCAGGTCAAATCTTTCGCCTAGAACAAGACACGTAGCACCATCAGATGTTATTTCCACGTCCCTAAATTCTGAGCTACTGGGTGTTATGAGAGTGTGGGTTGTGTGAGTGTTCGGCCCTTCACTGGACGCTGCGTTAGCCAATAGATAAATTAGATAGATCGCTAACACTTCTAAAACCCCGTAATAGATAGAGAGATAGATAGACAGATAGATAGATAGACAGGAGTGAAGAGACTGTGAAGTGTCACATAGGAAGGCTGAGCGATAGATAAATAGATAGATATATAGATAGATAGATAAACGGATGGAGAGAGAGAGACAGACAGACAGACAGACAGAGACAGAGACAGACAGACAGACAGACAGAGAGAGAGAGAGAGAGAGAGAGAGAGTGAGTAAGTAAGTGAGTGAGTGAGTGAGTGAGAGAGAGAGAATAGCGATTAATTCAGTAGCTTCTTGAAAGATGATACGTTCACCATAATCTCCATCAATGAAAATCGGCCCTGCGTCCTCTCACTCCCGCCCAACACCTCCTAACCACTACCACGGATGAATCTCCTTGGTTTCTAGTCTCCTTTCACCTTAACTTGGCCCAGATTTTCGTCCTTTTGCAGCTTATTTCACGTGTACCTCAGTGGCGGAAAAATGCTACGGCTCTACATCCTTTCCACAGCACTTCTTCGTGACTAGCATCATATTCGAGTGTTAATCTATTGTTACATTAAAGATAGGCAGATAGCATTTTTGGCCAAGTTAAAGCGAAAGGAGTATTGTTATCCCTCCTGTCTACAACCTCCCCATACCACTTCTTCGTGACTAGCAACATATTCTAGTATCAATATTCTAGTATTTATATGGCAATTTTAGGCCAAG
>NC_137067.1:1266661-1279161 GCF_032717465.1 Coenobita brevimanus | reverse complement strand
CACTGGCCACGCGCAGGGTTGCCAACATTTCCTTACCCCAAACCACACGAAGTTGTAAAAATTTGCTTACTAGTCCCGTTTCTACCTTTTAATTATATCAGCTGTCTCTGTATCTTTGCTTTTATTGTATTCTCTGATAATTAAAGCATAGTACTTATCAATAACTTCCACCTGTTACGGTAAATTTAAGAACCCTGCCACTCTTGCCATGTTGGTATGCCTACGTCCAGTTAAAGCGCGCCACCGAGTCGATTTAAACCATGTAAACAAACTTTTAAAATCCCTCCAGCCTCTCGTCACCTGCTCCTAATATATTTCCATACCCTGTGATCATAATACCATCATGTGGAGAGCTGGGAGAGTGGTATAACTGGCAAATTTACTGGTATTTGGCAGAGAACGACCTAAACAAGAGAGAGTCGTGAACAGTGTACTTACCTAAATGTTTTCTGTAGCACGTCGAGTTGTACATGAAACCTCTGTACATCTGCCACTTCCACTTCGTGTCCTGTCCCCCTGAAGTACATCCTGAGTACAGTAATTATCGTCTCTAGCCAGGTACTTTGTAATTTATGGTAGCCGACGCTCACTCACGCACACACACACCGCCATGTTAACTCGCGAATGAGATGGTGTGTTGGCTCCGATTTGTGCTGTGGATTTATTTAGGATATTCTTTAATCAGTGGAATAGTAGCAAATGTTGACATGCATAATAATAAATAATACAGTGTCATATACTCGTAGATATTTCCGTGTCACAGTGATGTTTCATACATATAAGAGTCATGTGCACTCTCAGCTAGAATATTGCTCACCCTTTTGAAATGGATGTGGAGAGGTGCGCTAAAACAACTTGGCAAAATTCAGAACAAAGCTGTTGGAATTATTAACAACCCTGTCATTATAAATAAACTACCTCCCCTGCAAGTAAGAAGGAATGTTGCCTCCCTTGCATTATTTTACAGATATTTTTATGGCAAATGCTCAGACGGAGTTGCGTCCATGGTGCCACCTCTCCATGCCTTCCCTCGTGCTACACGGGCATCTGGTAGCGCTCAGGACTGGACTGTCACACTGCCATATTGCACAACTTCAGCCTATCAGAATTCTTTTATTCCCCGAACCGCAACTTTTGCAACTCGCATCCCCAGAGTTGTGTCCCCTCAAACTTCAACCTACAGCTGTTCAAGTCTAACTGTTACAGATTTTTTATGAATGGAGGACACCTGTAATCTGGTGTATGGATTATTTTTCTATTCATTTGTTTTTCTTCCTCTGTCATGTTATTAAAAAAATATATATATATTAATTCCTGATTACGTAAGTAAGAAATATACATTAATAAGTAAATGAGAGGGAGGGGAAGGAAGGATGGACAGAGGGCAAGATAGTGTTAAATTTTCAGCAAAGAGAAGGGGAATGATTGAAGAATACGAGAGAGAGAGAGAGAGAGAGAGAGAGAGAGAGAGAGAGAGAGAGAGAGAGAGAGAGCAGAAAATATACAAGGACGAGAGTTAAATAGCTCACAGCACTCACAGATCAAACATTTAGCCACTCCACATTCTTCTTTCACTGACCATATCATCATTACAGAAAACGTATTATTTTTGGCTAAACACACAGAGCATCAAAATTCCTAGAGTCATAAGGGGGGTTGCTGCGTTGAGGCTTGGAGGGGTTGGTTGGAGGTGGTGGAGGAGTGGGGGGAGAAATGTGGAAGGGGTGAGGGAAGGGGGAATAGGAGAGGAGGAGAGTTGAGAGAGAGATGGAGAGGGAGGGGGTTAGAAGGGGTGGGAGGTGAAGGAATGAGAGAGGGGGACAAGGGTAGGGGAGGATGTAAGAAGAGGAGGGGTTGAGGGTTGAGGGAGAGAGAGAGGGGGGGTGAAGATAGGAGGGAGAAGGGAACAAGGAGAGAAGGGGTGGAGGAATGAGGAAGAGAGGGAGAGGGAGGGGAGAGGAAACAGGAAGAAGATGGAGGGATGAAGGAGAGAAGGAAGGGGAGGGGGGTGAAGGGAAGGAGAGGGGCAACAAGGACAGGAGGGGTGGAGGGGTGGAGGGATGAGGGCGAGAGGGAGGGAGGAGGAAACAGGGAGGGTTAAGGCAGAGAGGGAGGGGAAGAGATGAAGGTAGGGGGAGGAAAAAGGAAAGAAAAGTTGAGGAAGGGAGTGAGGGATGTGAGGGGGTGAGGGAGAGAGAGACGTGGAGAGGTTGAGGGCTGGAGGGAGGAAACAAGGAGAGGAGGGATGGAGAGATGAGGGAGAGAGGGAGGAAGAGGGGGGTGATGGAAGGGGGAAGGAGGGGTGGTGGGATGAGGGAGGGGTGGGGGTGTGGGGGCGAGGGATGACGTGTGAATGTTAAATGCTTGTAAGGTGACCAAGGAAGGTTTATCTTTGACCTAATTAATGTATTCTGCTAATTCTATCTTTCCCTTTTGAACACCTAATGCACAAATGAATCAAATGAAGTAATTATATCTCGTAATTAACGCTGATGGTGTCATTTGTGGGCTGTAATTAGGTAGCATTTATTTAAAGACCTGGCAACTAAGGTATGGGAAGAGCAGGTGGAGGAAGATGAGTTACCGTCAGAAAATATCATGCCCTTTTTTTTTTTACGAACTTACACTCGGGTTCGCTAAAAATACTGGTAATAATGAAAATAATAATAAAGTACACTAAACTGAGCACGAAATTAGGTGCAAATAGTGACAGAATAAGCGATTATAATATTGTTTCTTACGCTTTTGTTCAATTGAAGTGTGTGGCAACCTCACCAGGAGAGTCGCCCTGGTTTATGGGTTTCTGTTCGCCTTCAGTCTTCTCTGCTCTGTCGTGAGATCCGCGCTGCTCTAACTTGGCCCTGATTTTGGTCCTTTCGCTGCTTATTTCTCGTAGCTCAGTGGCCGAAAAAGACAATACTACGTCTCTACATCCTTCCCATAGCACTTCTTTGTGACTAGCATCATATTTTTAGTGTTAATCTGCTGTTACAACTCAGATTCAAGTGGAGAGAGGACAATTTTAGGCCAAGTTTGAGTGAAGACAGTATAGTTTGTGATGAAATGTCCGTGTTTTTTCTGTTTTGTCACGTCTTCTTTGATAGGTGAGTGTGTTTTTTCTGTGTTTTAGCGTCTCAAGTTTGACAATATGAAGTGTTCGTATTTTTCTGTGTTTTTCCAGTGTTTTTGCGCCTATAGCTTTGAAATATGAAGTGTCGTATGTTTTTTTCTGTGTTCTTGCGTCTCCAGGCTGATAAAGTGGTTGTGTTTGTTTCTGTTTTTGCCTGCCAAGTTTTATTATTGAGTGTGTGTTTTTACTCATCCAGTTTCATGAAGCGTCTGTGTTTTTTTTATGGTATTCCACGTTTTATTGATGAGTCAGTGTTTGTGCGTGTTATTCAGAGGAAGTTTGATAGATGGAGCGTCTGTTTGTTTTTTCTCCTGTTTTTCCGCCAAAGATGAATTTATGAAATATACCCATGAGTGTTTTTTTTCTGTTTTTTCGAGTATGAAACCAAGAACAGGATTACAAAAACGGAATTACAGAAACAGGATTACAAGAGGTGGACCCAGGAAGTGCTGAAATGATATAGGCAAGAGAATAAGGAGGAAGAGGTAGGTGTTACGAACCGACTTATTAGTAAGATGGGTGAAAGAAGAAGTGTGAGGATTTTTCGTACTCTTTTTGGCTCTGAGGGGGGTGTGCTTGATGGCATGGGAGCTACGTGACACCTCTTCCCTACCGATTTATTCTACATATTAGATCTTGACATTTTCTTTTGTTTTTGTTTTTTTAGTTTTTATTAAGATTTTTATTTTAATTAATATACAGGATAACGAAATGTACCTGAGAGAGAGAGAGAGAGAGAGAGAGAGAGAGAGTGTGTGTGTGTGTGTGTGTGTGTGTGTGTGTGTGTGTGAGGAGAAAGAACTTAAAGGGCGGTGCACGCAACTTTAAAGTGGGGTCCATGTGAATTGTGTGTGTGTGTGTGTGTGTGTGTGTGTGTGTGTGTGTGTGTGTGTGTTACAAGGACCACATGGCACAGCGCTCCAGGAGAGGAGGAGGATCTGAGTACACACGTATATGCATAAATATACACACACATACATGCACACGTGTATACATAGACACGTATAGGCAACACTTACACAAGCATACATATACCTGAGCATTTACAAACATACATTCATACACACACACACACACACACACACACACACACACACACACACACACACACACAAGCATACATACACCTGTGCATTTACAAACATACATTCATACACACACACACACACACACACACACACACATTCTATCTCTTTTTTCACATTTTCTCATTTCCTCCCTCTTCTCTCTCCCCCCCTCCTCTTCTCTCTCCTCCCCCCTCTTCTCCCTCTTCCTCCCTCTTCTCTCCTCCTCCTCTGCTTTCTCCACTCCTGCCTTTGGGGTGTTTGCTCTCCCTTGTGTGACGTGATGTGCTGGTTGAGTGAAGGATTCTCTCTCTCTCTCTCTCTCTCTCTCTCTCTCTCTCTCTCTCTCTCTCTCTCTCTCTCTCTCTCTCTCCCCTCCCCATAAATTCACCTGTCTAATAAATCTTACCTTTTCTCACTATATTTTCTCACCCTCTCTCTCCCGCTCTTTTATCCCATCTTCTGTCTATTTAATCACTTACTTTACCCCTCTTTTGTGTGCTTACTGAGTTGTTTGTTTGTTTGTTTTGTACGTGGACATTTTCTCACTTGTTGTTGTTGTGTTGTTGTTGTTGTTGTTGTTGTGTTGTTGTTGTTGTTGTTGTTGTTGTTGTTGTTGTTGTTGTTGCTCATCTTCTTCTTCTTCTTCTTCTTCTTCTTCTTCATTTTCTTTTTCTTCTTCTTCGTCTTCTTCATATTATTGTTGTTGTTGTTGTTCTCCGTCAGTAAGGTTGGAGGAGGCTATGTATTCACCGTCAGTATGTTAGCCTGTTTGTCAACACAATATCTCCAAAAGCTCTCAATGAATTTTAATGAAATTTTGTGGATGGGTGGCCCATGGACCATAAGAGAATTGATTACATTCGGGGGTGGATCAGGATCCGGCATTGGCGGAGGTAGGCTATTCGCTCTGTGAGTACTTTCTAGTTGCTATAGTAGTCGTAGTAGTAGTTGTTCCCTAGGCAGTCTGGCCGAACAGCCCCGAGTCCCCAAGGAAGGCCACGGCCGAGACCAGGCTTTCCCACAGAGCTCTCAAGGAGTGTATGTTGTGTTGTTGGCGTAGGTGATTGTGTGCAATGCAGTCTTCCATGATGTGCTTAATAGTATGGGGTGCTGTGTTGCATCCTGGACAGGCATCAGAGACGGAGGGCTGGATGGTCCCCACTTCTCAGCCTGGCCAGGTGGACCCTGTCCTCACGAGGGAGATAGGATTCAGAAGGGTGGATGTCAGGAGGCCATGCATGCAGCTGTGTGTTGTCTTTAAGTGACTGAATGGAGCGGCGAGTGATCTGAGTGTGGATATGCTTCTGGAAGCTGGTCTGAGGCGGGCGAGGGAGGAGAGATGACAGTATATGTGTATGGTATCGTGTGCTGGGTGTTGTTTTGATGTTCCTTGGTGTGGGTGGATGTGCTGCCATGTAGTGTAGTGGATGTTGTGGATTTGTGGAGGTTGCGGCAAGAATTTGGGTGCCTCTCATGTCAAGGTGATCCTTGTCTTTGAGGACTTTGGTTTCTTGGTGTAGGTGGTCTGTGAGTGTAGTAGCTGTGCAGCCTGTGATTATTTTTAGGGCCTTGTTCTGTATGGTCTGTAGAGTGTTGTAGTGTGTTTTGGTCAGGTTAGAAGCTCAGGCAGGGCTTGCATAATTCATCACTGAACGTATGTATTGTTTGTATACTGTGGTGGTGGTTTCTTTGTTGTGTCCGAATGCTGTACGCGCAAGTGACCTCAAAGCATTGAGTCTTGGTGTTATTTTATTTGTAATGTTTGTGATGTGTTGTTTAAATGACATTGATTTATGTCACACTTAGGATTTCTCACCGTACAGAAATATGGGTCTAGAGAAGTTTGAAACCAAAACCAATTACAAAAACCCGTGTTGCAGCGAGTCATGAATTCTAAAGAAGTTATCCCTAAGGAGTCAGTTTTCTTTGCCTCTAAATTAAAGACAGACTATGGTAGACTAAGGTTTTTACTTTTAGCGATTCATCTACGTTTATCTTGTGTATTTGGTCACCGTTTTTCATTTTTTTTCGCATGCGATGTCGTGTCACGTTACTGTGCTCGTGTTTGAAAGCAGTACGATGCCTGTGTTATCGGAAGTTTTACAAATGTTTGGCGGGAGAGAGAGAGAGAGGTTGGAGAAAGAGCATTTTATTTCTCTTAACTTTTTCGTGCGACACAGAACCCATTTTTTAGGAACACGACTTTGTGGCCTAAAAATAAAAAATAAAGTTTCCCCCATTATCCTCCTTCTTACACTTCCTCTTCTTTATCATCATCATCAGCAGCAGCAGCATTATCTTCATCATCATTATCATCATCATCATCATCATGTTTGGTGGGAGAGAGACAGGTTAAAGCCAGATTTCTTCATTATTTCTAACTTTTTTCGGGTGACACAGAAACCATTTTTAGTTGTGTATCTGCTCATCATTTTTCAATTTTCTTTTTATAATCTATAGTCTGCTTGTTTTCATCTGACAGGTGTAGTCAAATTAGAAGGATGATTTGACTAGTAACCAAGGAGACTCATTCCTACCTAACCCCTTTCAGCTCAGGTGATTGCCAGGTGTAGTCAAACTGGGGGAATGATTGGACTAGTAACCAAGGAGACTCATTCCTAACACTTTTCAGCTCAGGTGACTGTCAGGTGTAGTCAAATTGGAGGAATGACTTGACTAGTAACCATGGAGACTCATTTCTAACCCCTTTCAGCTCAGGTGACTGCCAGGTGTAGTCAAATTGGAGGAATGATTTGACTAGTAACCAAGGAGACTCATTTCTAACCCCTCTCAGCTCAGGTGATCGCCAGGTGTAGTTAAACTGGGGGGGATGATTTGACTAGTAACCAAGGAGACTCATTCCAACCCCATAACTAAGGTCCATGGACTTTCAAGGAACCTCAACTCATTATTCAAGGCGAGAGAGTTGCCCAGTTCCGTCAGATGAAGATAAAACAGACAGACAAACGCCAAAGAGAAACAGAGATGGAGAACACTGACGAGGCAACAAAAAAAACAAAACAAAAAAAAAATCCCCCATCATCATCTTTCCTGCACTTCCTCTTCATCATCACCATCATCATCATCATCATCTTCCTCTTCATCAACATCATCATCATCATCATCCTCTTCATCATCATCATCATCATCATATTATTATTATTATTATTATTATTATTATTATTAATACTACTATCATCATCAACATTTTCGTCATCATCATCTTCTTCCTCTTCCTTTCCTCAATCATCATCATCATCACTGCTTCCTCCTCCTCCTCCTCCTCCTCCTCCTCCTTCTTCTTCATCATCATCTTCCTATTCCTCTTCCTCTTCATCATCATACCTTATTATTATTATTATCATTATTATTATTATTATTATTATTATTATTATTATTACTACTACTACTACTACTACTATTACTATTATTATCATTAGTTCTCTTATCCTAATTCTTTATAGTGCTCCATTTCTCATCCTCGACCTCCACCTCTTCCTCTACTCCGTCGGTCCATGTCCCGCTCCACCTCGGTCCACTCGCACCATCACCTTAATAGCGGTCCCGTCCCTGGCCGTATGGAAGGCTTGGTCCACCTGATCCAGCCTGAATCGATGAGTTACTAGGGCGCGAAGGTCCACTGTCCCGGAAGTTATCATTGCCAGGGCCGCGGGATAGCTGTGGGTCCATCATCATCATCATCATCATCATCATCATCAACAGAATCGTCATCATCGTCACCATCATCATCAACATCATCATCGTCATCATCATCATCATCATCATCATCATCATCATCATCATCGTCATCATCATCATCATCATCATCATCATCATCATCATCATCATCATCATCATCATCATCATCATCATCATCATCATCATCATCATCAACGTCGTCATTATTATGGTTGTTTTCATCATTATCATTATTATTATTATCATCATCAACAGCAATAACTTTAAATCATCATCAGAATAACCGGACGAAGTTTCTCTCTCTCTCTCTCTCTCTCTCTCTCTCTCTCTCTCTCTCTCTCTCTCTCTCCCTCACCAATTAGCATATCTGAAAATCCCCCTCACTTCCATTTCTTTCGCCGTCAGTAAGGTAACCGGAAGTGTGACGTCAGGATTACCTCGCCCTACGGTTACCATCACTCCCCCCTTCGCGCCAGCCTGTGGAAATCATCATCATCACCATCATCATCATCATCATCACCATCAGCAACATCATTATCATCATCATTACCAGCAACATCAGTATCACCACCACCACCACCAGTTTCTAATCCTACTTCGTGCATAAACTCACCAAAATCCCAATCCTGTAAGACGAGTCCGCCCCTGAACACTCAATGACGGAGCTCGGTGGCCTGGGTAAGAGTTGACTGATTCTCCTTGCCGCCTCCTTGTCACTCATGCCCGAGACGTTGAGTGCGTGTTCGGCTCCCAGTTGGCGCGCGAACTTAAGCCTCTCTTCGTTGATATCTTAGAGAGAGACAGACAGACAGAGACAGAGACAGACAGACAGACAGATATACAGTATATGGATGCGAGATCATACGGGATTTCAGTATAGTCAAGTACAGCACCATCTGTGTGAAAATCATTATAAACGCATGATACATACAGGATATACAGGTGATATACAGGTAATACATAGCTACCCACCAGTGATACATATTGGCGAGGCTCCCATTGCCCTGGCGGTGAGGAGGGACACCAAACCAATGGGTCCTGCGCCCAGCACCAGGACAGGTCGGCCCACCCCTACCTCGGCCCTCTGGCAGGAGTACACAGCCACTGCCAAGGGTTCGACAAGGGCGCCTTCCTCGTCACTTACACCCTCATCCAGCCTTGGGTATACAAAAAATAATAATAAAAACGAAGAAAAAAAATATCTTGTATTTTTGGAGGTAGTCAAAATAAATAGGTCAGTAAAAATGGTTAAGTAAATAAATAAACATGAGGAATATGGATGCTGGCTGAGGTGAGATTTGGAAGCCTTTATCATCATTTACACACACACACACACACAAGACCCTCTCGCAGTGTCATCCAGCCAGTCATAGGAAACTAGATAGATAGATTGATAGATAGATAGATAGACATAGATATAGGTAGATGGAAATGATCATAGTTTCCCCCATGGACCTCCCCACCATTCCATCTACCTGCCCACTCACCTAGGAAATAAGCCACCTCCTGTCATGTGCTAAGAGAGGTCATACACCCAACCCACCCCACCCACACACCCCACGCCATCCCACCCCACCCACAATTCCACCCCACCCCACTCCAGCCACAGAACCCCTCCACCTACCCCATCCTACCCCACCCCACCCGCAAATCTCACCCACCCCACCCACAAAACCCACCACTCCACTCCACCCTACCCTCCCACCCACACACCCCACCCAGTCCTTGATTAGTAGCCAAATTTACGTAAACTCACGCTGATGTAAACCCAAGTGGTGTATGTGCTTGCCAGTTTAATATTATTATTTTGTCCTATAAATGATAAGCTGTTACCATGGGAGGATTGCCATATTACTTACCACATAATCTCTTCCTTCGGCAACTATTTACTGCATTTAACATCAAAATAATAGTTTCTAGCGTCTTTTTGAAACTTTACTAGATGTTTGGGGTTGGTTAAGTAAGTAGGAATAAGGAAAATAAACAAACAGTGGTATATATGTGGGGGTAAATATCTATATGGATGTATTAGGCAACTATGCAAGATGTCGAATTCAAATTTACCAAAGAACTTATATACTTTTCCAGATACACAAACGACTGACTTAGAATTCATTTTGCTTTCGTTTTTCGTTCACCATAATATTCAATCTAGTTTGCTTGTAATATATTTTGATACCTGAACGACGGTAGAAGATATATATATGCAATATTACATGCAACACACCCTTAAGAAGGTTTATATATATGTGCAACACTGTGACCTTGGAGGATACAGTGTTGCCAAGTCTGTTGAAACTTCGTAGCACTTGTTCCATAGCGATTTATTTTGCCTGTGCACCCCGGCGGACATCCTTATACATATTCCCTCCTCCCTCCCTCCCTCTCTCTCTCTCTCTCTCTCTGAAGATCCGTAACCCCTCTCAGTTCAGTTGATGACCAAGTGCAGTCAGACTGGAGCGAAGATTTGACTAGTAACCAAGGAGACCCACTACTACCTCAGATTAAGTTCAGAAAATTACGCATCCACGAGAGTATTTCTGTGAGTTGCCTGGTTCCGTCAGATGAGAGAGAGAGAGAGAGGAACTTGGGTTAGGCTAGGTAAATATCCAAGTGAACCACCACAGCGAAAGGGTTAAGGGAAAAATAAATCGGTTAGAAAAAGATTTTGCGATTTCTCCTTTACCAGTTAACATAGAAAGGGCTTTAGTACCTCTTGTTTAGTTTTGTGTGTGTGTGTGTGTGTGTGTGTGTGTGTGTGTGTGTGTGTGTGTGTGTGTGTGGACATTCCTGACACCTGGCAGGCTGGAAAGTGACAGGTGTGATCAATGTGGCCACGATGGGTGAAAAAGCACTATAATTTTTTTTCTGGGTGGTGCTACGTGTCAACAACTGGGTTGGAGGAGGGTTGATGCCCCTCCCCGTAAAACAACCACCTCAAACGACCACCCCTCATGGGATTATGGCGTCTGGCTATTGGTATACAGGTGTTTAAAAAGTTATGCCTTGACCCGCCTCCTCTTCCCCGTCCCCAAGTTTTGCGCACGTGCAGACGGAAACGAGCACGTGCCAACGCCTGACTGTTCCTGGGTCGTCAGGTGTTTCAGATAGCGTCGTCGTATCCAAGTCAACCGCGTCGTCGTATCCATGGCAACCAAACAACGGAGGTGCGTAAGTTGCAGCGTCACCAGCTAGCCAAAATCAACAAAGATGAAGTAGCAGACGGTACATAAGCATCAGATGAAGGGAAGGGAGAGCTTGCAAGGATCACCAAGAGACCTCATGATGTGCAAGAAATGAAGTGTTAAAAGTTATAATGACGTTCCCTAACAGCCTGGTAAACAAGAACCAAACTGAGCTCAAAAGTCGAGTAGGTAAACAGGAGGAATTGATTTCGAAGCAGCAACGATTCTTGGAAGAGCTGGACTGTAGTGAGAGTGAGGCCAGCGTCGTCATCCTGGGCGTGACAACCAAACACGAGACGCTGGATGGTGTAATTGATCAGGAGAGCATCAGCAAAGTTTAGTCCAGCATTGGCGTGGATGTGTGGTTAGTACGCACCGTCGGCTCGGAGGCAACGCACGCCCTATCCTGTTCACGCCGGCAGAATCAACGCACCCGTATCCTGGACAACGCTAATCATGTACACAACTCTGGCGACAACTATAGTAGGATATGCATGAAGAAAAGTGTCAAAGTGTCAGGAGGGAGTGGCATCGGCTGGGGGATGTGGAGGCAACGAAGGCTCACCCGAAGAATGCTGGGTGCGTCATTCGTCTTTTCTCGAGTTCTCATCTATTCCTGGAACCCTCAGTTTTAAAATCCATCCCAGCAAATAAGAAACCACAAAACAATATCGTGGAGTATTAATGAAGTATGCACAACCCAAGAGCCAAATGTACAGCAGTTACAAGTGGATTTTGATGTGATGTGAGATTCACGCAGACGACCCAATACGATTCCCCTGATACGTACTGGGGAGGGACGATGGTCTGTGTTAAGAACTGGTTGTCTCATCTGGTGCATGATACCGACACAGGGAAGGAAGTGTGGCTCCAGCTTAAGTCATATTCAGGGAGTGATGCTTGGCTCTTGTTGCCTTCCACCTTGTCTTGAAATACAGAAGAAGGCTTGCTGGTGCTGTGCCTTTGATTTTCCTGCGACGTATTTGCCATCACGTGCTCATATCGTAGTGCTTTCATGTGTGTGTGTGTGTGTGTGTGTGTGTGTGCAGTAATATTAGCATGTTTAGCGGTATCTGCTACTTAGGTCTGGCAACACTGAAGGACGAGAGTGAACTGGTAGTCGTTGTGGTTGTGAGCATAGTGGTGAAGTGTGGTAGTGAAGAAGTACGGTAAGTCACTGTGGTTGTGGTGGAAAGGACTAGATGTGTGGTGGACAGAATGAATTAGTGTGGTGGTGCAGTGTGGTTGGAAGTGTGGTAATGTGGTGTATGTTTCTCGTCTGACGAATCTAAACTACTCTCACAGCCTCAGTACAAAGGCGTGATAACTTGAAAAGCAGATATATAAATTTGTCAGGCAGGATGGAGTGTTAAAGGTAGGTAGGAAGGTAGGAAGGCAGGTAGATAGGTGGGTAGGAAG
>NC_137067.1:1216661-1261661 GCF_032717465.1 Coenobita brevimanus | reverse complement strand
TTTGCTCACGGCGGCGGGTCCTTTCCATACACTGTCGGTCGCATCCAGCACGGGTACAATGTTCGCCCTGACCTGTGTGCCACGGATTGCAAAACACCTCCACGAGAATACCTTGGGAAATTTTGGTGCGACAGTTTGGTGCATGACCCCGTCGCCCTCAAACTACTTTTAGAGGTTGGTGATTGGGTTGTTCTGTTTGTCTGTTTATCTTTCTATGTTTGTCTGTCTTTCTTTCTGTCACTGAGTTTGTCTGTCTGTCTTTCTGTCTCTGTCTGTATACGTCTATCTTTCTCTGTCAAACCTGTTACGTCTCATGTTTGGATGATTTTTTTCGGGGGGCACTGGGAGGTAAGTTGGTGGTGTGTGTGTGTGTGTGTGTGTGTGTGTGTGTGTGTGTGTGTGTGTGTGTGTGTGTGTGTGTGTGTGTGTGTGTGTGTGTGTGTGTGTGTGTGTGTGTGTGTGTGTGTGTGTGTGTGTGTGTGTGTGTGTGTGTGTGTGTGTGTGTGTGTGTGTGTGTGTGTGTGTGTGTGTGTGTGTGTGTGTGTGTGTGTGTGTGGGTAAAGTTAAACCAGGTAAATGGACCCTCCACTCATCTCTTTTCCAGGTGATAGGAGATGATCGCGTGATGCTGGGATCTGACTATCCCTTCCCCCTAGGAGAGCATCACCCCGGCCTCCTCATACAGCAAAGTGATCTCCCAGACTCACTCAAACGTCGTCTCCTCTTCGATAATGCCTTGGAGTTCCTTAACCTCGACGCCTCGCAGTTCACCTAATCGTCTCTCATCTTGGTTTTGTCTTGGAAGATTTGATGCAGATTAGAGACTGACGAGGAGAGTGTGTGTGAGTGAGGTGGAGAGGGGAGAGGGAGGGGGAGGCCAAGGATGAGATGAAGGGATGGAGTGGAGAGGTATGTGAGAGAGTGAGATGCGAGCTGGGAGTAGGGCAGCGCAATGCCCCTTCCTTAGCGACTTGTCCTTGGGTATGGTTGGTTAATATCCTTTTGTACGTTACTGTTCCTAAGTATGGAGACACTGGAAGGATCTGTGTAGTAGTAGTAGTAGTAGTAGTAGTAGTAGTAGTAGTAGTGGTAGTAGTAGTAGGAGAGGAGGAGGTGGTGGAGGAGGAGGCGGAGGAGGAGTTATTGTTGTAGTTGGTAGTGGTGGTGGTGGCGATGGTGGTGTTGTAGCCTAATGTTCATCTGAAGTGAGAACCCAGTGGGCCGCAGACTGAAGTTCCCCTCCTCCTGCAGTCCACCATCGTCCTTTCGGGGGGCTAGGGAGGGAGGTGAGGGACGTGTGTATAACCAGGCAGCTCCACCACCCCAGCCATATCAATGCCATCACGTGAAGGCGTCCCTCTCCACCACCCATCTTAAAAATAATATACCAAACAAAATTTCTAGCATGAGTTTGGTATTGTTTTTTGGTTAAGGTGACTCCCTAACACCTTCTCTTTGGCGATTCGTTTTCCATATTGCACCTTGATATTTTTCTATGTGCTGTTTGTATCTTGTAAATTCGACATTGGTTACAAAAATTAATGTCTGTCTGTCTTTCTGTCTCTTTAGCTATCTATTTCTATCTCTCAGTTTGTCTATTTATCTATCTATCTATTTATCTGTCCGTCTGTCTGTCTGTCTATACCTAGTTATCTAGCTATCTGTTTATCTATCTATCTTTTATCTAATTATCTATGTATCTATCTACCTGATGATGATGATGGTGGTGGTGATGGTGGTGGTGATGGTGGTGATGATGATGATGATGATGATGATGATGATGATGATGATGGTGGTGATGGTGGTGGTGATGATGATGATGATGATGATGATGATGATGATGATGATGATGATGATGATGATGATGATGGTGGTGATGGTGGTGGTGATGATGATGATGATGATGATGATGATGATGATGATGATGGTGGTGGTGATGATGGTGGTGGTGGTGATGGTGGTGATGATGATGATGATGGTGGTGGTGATGGTGGTGATGATGATGATGATGATGATGATAGCGACGAAAATGCTTCTTAAATTATCCTGCTTAAACAATAAAAATGATAAAATAATTCTGTCGTCATGAGAGGCATTTGTTTAAGTAAAAAATAAATAAATGAAATCCTGTTTATATGAATTTTTTCCCCATATAAAAGTGGATGGTTCAAATACTTTCCTTTTGAGGGTAGATTAAATTGTTTTCTGTCGCCATTGGGTGTTGAAAACGGAACCGGGACGCGAAATAGAGGTTGGTAGGACAGATGCAGTGCCTGGTATTTGTGTGTGTGTGTGTGTGTGTGTGTGTGTGTGTTTATATTATTTTATGTGTGTTTATGTGTCTGTCATCATTCTTACATATGTCAGCCTTGGTCACCTAATTGCGGCTCTCCAAGCTGCTCGATCTCTGGCAGCCCCCCTATTCAGTCCCTCATGAGGTCACCTTGTCATCGTCCCAGGTCTTTTTCGGTCCGCCTCTCACAACCCTCTACCCTCGACGTTCACACCTCTCATCTTCCGCACCCAACTGTCATCCTCCATCCTCTCCACATCCCCAAACCACCTCAATCTACCCCTCCTCAACAAAACACCAATACACTCCAGTCCCATCCAAATCATCTCAGTCTATCCCTCCTCATCACAACACCAATACACTCCAGTCCCATCTAAACCATCTCAATCTACCCCTCCTCACCACAACACCAGTACACTCCAGTCCCATCCAAACCATCTCAATCTACCCCTCCTCACCACAACACCCATACACTCCAGTCCCATCCAAACCATCTCAATCTACCCCTCCTCATCACAGCACCAACACACTCCAGTCCCTTCCAAACCATCTCAATCTACCCCTCCTCATCACAACACCGATACACTTCAGTCCCATCCAAACCATCTCAATCTACCTCTCCTCATCACAACACCAATACACTCCAGTCCCATCCAAACCATCTCACTCTACCCCTCCTCTTCACAACACCATTACACTCCAGTCCCATCCTTCCTCTCAACTCTTCAATCGCAGTCCTAGCCCTCCCCCCATCGAAACCATCTCAATCTACCCCTCCTGATCACAATACCATTACACTCCTGTCCCATCCTTCCTCTTAACTCTTCAGTCGTAATCCTAGCCCCCCCAGGCCTCGCTTTCAAGGACTTTGGACTTGTTAATATAAATAAAATTGTTTGGGGGTAGCAAGACACTATTATACGTAAAAAAAATAAATATTAGGCGTCTCACTTAAACGTAGAGGTTGGCAGGGTGAATAAAAAATGTTGTGAGGAAATTGGTGGGTGATTGAAAGACAGAATCCTCACTTCTAAAATAACTTGATTGATTTGGTGATTGAGAGATAGATAGATGGGTTAATAGACAGACAGGTAGGTAGACAGACAGGTAGGTAGACAGACAGATAGATGGAGACGTGTAGATAGATTGACAGATAGGCTGAGAGACACAAAGATACACAGATACATTGATTGATAAACTGATCGACAAATAGATTGGCTCAAAGATATGCAGATACCGATACTGACACGTAAATAACTAGACAGACAGACAGACAGACAGAAAAAGGGACAGACAGACGGGTTCACTGATACATAAATAAATAGACAGAAAACTCACTTGAAGCAGAAATCAGCAGGATGAACGTAGTACCTCGTAAGTGACCCGTCGACAGGTGGTGTAGCACAGAATTTGACATCACGACACACATTGTACCGACCTTTCTTGCAGTGCTCACAGACTCGACACGGCACTCCAGGTTCTATCGCCACTCGGTCACCTGAAACACAATGACAGGTTACACACGAGAGAGAGAGAGAGAGGGTAGGCATAATAGCATATATGTAAGGTAGTCTGTTTATAACCCCCCTCCTCCATTCCCGGCGATTGTGGGTGTGTGTGGGTGTGGGTGTGTGTGTGGGGGGGTGTTTTGTCAGTGTCTATCCTGCATTATTTATTCATTTCCTACTCCCACTGCCACACCCACGCCCACACCAGCAGACAGTCAGCGTTATCAGTGTCTATCCTGTATCATTTATTCATTTCCTACTGCCACTGCCATACCCACGCCCACACCAGCAGACAGTCAGCGTTATCAGTGTCTATCCTGCATCATTTATTCATTTCCTACTGCCACTGCCACACCCACGCCCACACCAGCAGACAGTCAGCGTTATCAGTGTCTATCCTGCATCATTTATTCATTTCCTACTGCCACTGCCACACCCACGCCCACACCAGCAGACAGTCAGCGTTATCAGTGTCTATCCTGCATCATTTATTCATTTCCTACTGCCACTGCCACACCCACGCCCACACCAGCAGACAGTCAGCGTTATCAGTGTCTATCCTGCATCATTTATTCATTTCCTACTGCCACTGCCACACCCACGCCCACACCAGCAGACAGTCAGCGTTATCAGTGTCTATCCTGCATCATTTATTCATTTCCTACTGCCACTGCCACACCCACGCCCACACCAGCAGACAGTCAGCGTTATCAGTGTCTATCCTGCATCATTAATTCATTTCCTACTGCCACTGCCACACCCACGCCCACACCAGCAGACAGTCAGCGTTATCAGTGTCTATCCTGCATCATTTATTCATTTCCTACTGCCACTGCCACACCCACGTCCACACCAGCAAACTGAGCCATCTCCACGACATAAGATACCACAATTAAGTTTCTAGGGCAGCGCTATTCAAAGACAATCCTGTATTTCCCATATCTTAGGCTAAGGGCATAGGAGAGGCGAGGATTGGCTAAGTTGGTTTAGGTTAGACACACACACACACACACACACACACACACATAAACACAGAGAAACAGACACATAAACACACACAAAAATATAAACAAACTAACACACACACACACACACACACACACACACACTCTCTCTCTCTCTCTCTCTCTCTCTCTCTCTCTCACAAACACACATAAACACACTAACACAACCACATAAACACAACATTAACACACTAACACAACCACATAAACACACACACACACACACACACACACACACTCACACTCACCTGGCTTCAGAGTGTGTACCCCTGGACCACACTGGACGACTGTACCGGAGAATTCATGGCCCAAAACCAATGGAGTCTTTACTACGTGTCTGGCAGTCCTCCCCCTCCACCAGTAGCTGACATCACTCCCACATAGCCCCACACTGCCCACCCGTAGCAGGACTTCTGTGGGGGAGAGAGAGAGAGACGGACAGACAGACAGACAGACAGACAGACAGACAGAAGGAAAGAAACTGAGGCAAACTGGAGGGATAGTAACAGGGAAGAGGAAGAAAAGAGAGAAGGAAGAAAAGTGGGAAGTATTGGAGGGTAAGATAGAGGAGGTCGAGAAGATAGAAGGAGAATGAGAAGGTTTGGTAGGGAGAAATAGAAAAGAAAAAGAAGCAGGAAGAGGCATAAGGAAGGAAATAGGGTTGAATGGTAGTAGTAGCAGCAGTAACAGTAGTAGTAGTAGTAGTAGTAATGGTAGCCACTAATCACGAAGAAGTGCTATGAGAAGGATGTAAAGCCATAGAGCACTGCCTTTTCTCCCCACTGAGCTACGTGAAATAAGCTACAAAAACACGAAAATCTGGGTCAAGTTAAGGTGAATGGAGTATAGTCACTTCTGCATTACTACTAATAATAGTACTACTAACAACAGTAGCCCCAAGTTCATCTTAAAGGTGAAAAAACTGTTTCTTTGCTCGAAACTCCTCCTCCTCCTCGTAGCGGTCTGATCGATGTGCCACAAGTTGGCTGGGCCGCTAGAACCAACAGCAGCGCATAAAACCTTAGTTTAAACATATTTTCGTTTCTAGCTTTAAGATAAGACCACCATCTGGCAACAGCAGCGCATAAAACCGTAGCTTAAACAGATTTTCATTTATAGGGGACCACCATCTGGCAACAGCATAGACGTGGTAATTTATGAATTGGCTTTGACAATATGAATGAGGTTAATGCCATGTACACAAAGCTTCAATACTATCAATGACAATTTATTTACACCCGTCCTTGTTCACAAATATAGCATCCATTACGATAACAGTTCAAACTCAGCGCCGATAGATTAATGTATCACCATTCTAGCAACTGATCCATGATGGCCGACTCTGTCAACACAGGTTTGGCCACTTTGGTTTTGTTTTTATATCCCCCTTTACAATTAATATTTGCTGTGCTAACTATGCTTAACATACTAAGTTATATATCCTGCACGTTACTGTGTAGGATTAGAAGGTTAATATGCCGCAGTTTTGTGCAAGCAAAAGATTCAACGCCTGTTAATTATCGTGTACTTGGCGTCCTGTTCCCTACGTTCTGAGGCGGGCACTTGGCGCCATTTTCCCCGAGGGTATGTAGAACACGACGCCAGATGCACGAGAATGAACAAAAATTGGTATCTTTTTCTTTCTTGCACGGCACTGCATATATACTATTTAATTCTATATAGTAATGTAAACGCAACATAAATAAGTATATTAAGCGTAATCAGAATAGCAAACATGATTGTAAAGAGGACATAAAAAACAAAATCAAAGTGACAATATTTGTGTTTACAATGGTGGCCATCATTTATGAGCTGCCGGAATAACGATACAAAAATTTATATGCACAGAATATGAACTACTATCGTAATGGATGCAATTTATGAATAAGGAAAGATGTATATAAACTGCAGATACGCGTGTAGATAATCTCGGGGCTGCAAAATAGTAATTAATTTGAAGTAGGAAATGAAAATGAGGTAATGGACATTTCTCCGTCCGACATCGTGTTATCCGGTACCCACCCCGCCCGTACCCCACCCCTTCAGTGTTGACAGGGAGATGGTTGGGGTATGACGCGCGCGTGGAATGGAAGTGTTCAACATCACCTTTTATGCAGCGCTATTGAAATCCCGATGGGGCTTTTTGTGCACAGACACGAGTGATTTCATAAACCAGACACGAGTGATTTCATAAACAGGGGGGAGGCTTCGGTCAAAGTACTTTTAAGGGCGGGGGTTCGCTTGGAGCTACTATTACTACAATAGTTACTACTACTACTACTACTACTATTACCGCTGCTGCTGCTCCTATAACTCTTTCAGCTTAAGGAACAGCTATTGTAGTAAGTAAGTAGTAGTAGACCAAGTTAGAGTGAAAGGATTAGACAGCTATTGTAGCAGTAGTTGTAGTAATAGTAGTAGTAACTCTGTAGTAGTAGTAGTAGTAGTCGTAGTGGTAATCCTATAGCAGTCGTAGTAACGGTAGTAGTAGTAGTAGTAATGGTGGTAGTGAAGGGTGTGTGACTCACCTCCATGGCCGGGCGTGGGGATTGGACGTTGTTCCTGTAGAAATTAGTAAGTATATTAATAGACAGATAGATAGATAGATAGACAGATAGATAGATAGATAGATAGACAGATAGATAGATAAAGAAGTGAATGCATAATTAACAGATATAGAAACAGCATACAAACAAACAAACAAACATACAGATACTCCTATACTTAATACAGTTTATCTTACTATCTTACTATCTTACCTTACTATCTTACTATCTTATCTTACTATCTTACTATCTTACCTTACTATCTTACTATCTTATCTTACTATCTTACTATCTTATCTTACTATCTTACTATCTTATCTTACTATCTTACTATCTTATCTTACTATCTTACTATCTTATCTTACTATCTTACTATCTTATCTTACTATCTTACTATCTTATCTTACTATCTTACTATCTTACCTTACTATCTTACTATCTTACCTTACTATGTCAGTTTACTATCTTATCTTACTATCTTATCTTACTATCTTATTTTACTATCTTACTATCTTACCTTACTATCTTACCTTACTATCTTACTATCTTATCTTACTATGTCAGTTTACTATCTTACCTTACTATCTTACTATCTTATCTTACTATCTTATCTTACTATCTTATCTTACTATCTTACTATCTTATCTTACTATCTTATCTTACTATCTTACTATCTTGTCTTACTATCTTACTATCTCACATTACTATCTTATCTTACTATCTTACTATCTTACCTTACTATCTTACTATCTTATCTTACTATCTTACTATCTTATCTTACTATCTTACTATCTTACCTTACTATCTTACTATCTTATCTTACTATCTTACTATCTTATCTTACTATCGTATCTTACTATCTTATCTTACTATCTTACTATCTTACCTTACTATCTTACTATCTTATTTTACTATCTTACTATCTTATTTTACTATCTTACTATCTTATCTTACTATCTTACCTTACTATCTTACTATCTCAGTTTACTATCTTATCTTACTATCTTATCTTACTATCTTACCTTACTATCTTATCTTACTATTTTACTATCTTACCTTACTATCTTATCTTACTATCTATGTCTTGTTGTTGTTGCTGTTGTTCCAGGCTCATTTAAAACGTGAACCCAGTGGACTTCAGACCTAACTCCCTAACACTTCTTCCTTAGCGATTTATTTTTGCATATGGCTGGTTAATATCCCTTTGTACGTTATTGATGCAGAGTATGACGATAGTGAAAGGATTGATGTATGGTGTAATAAGTAAAATGAATCGATTAGGAAAAGGTGATAGGGAGCAAATTCTTCAACTGACGAATCGCCAATCATTCTCTCCTTAATGCCACAAAATAAATCGATTAGGAAAAGGTGATAGGGAGCAAATTCTTCAACTGACGAATCCCCAATCATTCTCTCCTTAATGCCACAAAATAAATCGATTAGGAAAAGGTGATAGGGAGCTAATTCTTCAACTGACGAATCCCCAATCATTCTCTCCTTAATGCCACAAAATAAATCGATTAGGAAAAGGTGATAGGGAGCTAATTCTTCAACTGACGAATCCCCAGTCATTCTCTCCTTAATGCCACAAAATAAATCGATTAGGGAAAGGTGTTAGGGAGCTTCCTCAACTGACAGGATTATCGACTTTCCTTTCCAGTCTTTCCTTATTGTTCTCCTCTTCTGTTCTTAACCCTCTTCTTGATATTTTTTTGTTTCATCATATTGGACAAAAAACCGTATTTGTGTGTGTGTGTGTGTGTGTGTGTGTGTGTGTGTGTGTGTGTGTGTGTGTGTGTGTGTGTGTGTGTGTGTTGAAAATCGCACCCCACATTGAATAAAACACGCGTATTAGTGTGTGTGTGTGTGTGTGTGTGTGTGTGTGTATGTAATTCACCGGGTCGGTCAGGATCACTTGATGGTCGTGATCGTCAGCTTTTACCCTCCCGGAAGGGAGCTGAGAGCTCATATAGTCCGATCTAAGGGCAAGGCTGTGACCTTCACACACGCACACACCCGTCCCCTTGCTCAAGGGGGACAGTAACCACCCACTTCGTCAGTGAAACTTTTCGCAACCTGAGCGAGGCGCGAACTCCCGTCCACCAGTTGGCAAGCGAGAGCGTTACCACTGCACCAGCGAGCGGTGTGTGTGTGTGTGTGTGTGTGTGTGTGTGTGTGTGTGTGTGTGTGTGTGTGTGTCCAACCCTTCCAGCTCGAAAATTGTATCTTAAAAGCTGAATAAAATGTAATGAAAAGAAGATCAAGGTGTGAGTTAATTACTAGAAATAATTGAGGTTGTGTGGGTTGGAGATAGGGTAGCCTGATCACGGAGGAAAGGATGACGTGGAGGCGATTTGTTTGTGGCCACCCCTTCTGGAATTAAGTTGCCTGGCCATAGATAGATAGAGAGACAAGTAAATAGATAGATAGATAGAAATTTCACTTACCAGTCTCAAATCCTGGGCCTTATACAGCACTGCAGTCAAGTTGTCCTCGCTCATTCTCTCTCTCTCTCTCTATCTATCTATCTATCTATCTATCTCTCTGTCATTAATCTAGTGGTTAGCACATTTTTTGATTTTCCTTTCCTTTAGCATTAATTTTTTTGCTTTCCTTCTTTAGCATTAATTTTTTTTTATTTCCTTTCCTCTAGCATTAATTTCTTTGGTTTTCCTTCTGTACCATTATTTTTTTTGGTTTTCCTTTCCTATAACATTAATTTCTTGGCATCCTTTCCATTAGCATTAATTTTTTGGCTTTCCTTCTCTTTAGCATTGATTTTTTCTTGTTTACATTTTCTGTGGAATCAGTTTTTCGTTTTCCTTTCCTCCAGAATTAATTTTTCGACATAAACACAGGCACTGAATTCACTCTCAAAAAATAAAATCCCTACTCTCCTCCATTTAGCAAGCCCCCCAACACCTCTTCCTTTGCGATTTATTTTTGAATGTGGGTGCTTAATATCCTTAGGTTCATTATCTGTGCAAAGTATGGCGATGTTGGGAGGATTTATTTAACACGGATCTGAAAAGTGAAATAAACGAAATAAATCTCTTAGGAGAAGGTGTTAGGGAGCTTCCTTAATCGACGAGAATGGCGATATTGGAGGGATTTATGTAACACAGACCTGAAGGTGAATTAAACTAAATAAATCGCTTAGGAGAAGGTGTTAGGGAGCTTACGACCACCGCATCACCACTACTAACATAACATAACCTCTCCCTTATCACACGTCAACTACAAATTTATCTAACACTGAGGACTTTGGACCATATTAAGTGGCTGTAGATATTTCGTAACACCTCTCTCTTGGCGATTCATTTTCTCCAGCACTGTTTAACGTCCTCGTCTTTTGGGTCAGATTTTTAAGTGGCTCAATATTCGTAATTCCTCTTCCTAAGCGATTTATTTTTTCCAGTACTCTTTTAATGTCCTTCTAATATTCTTCAGTATTTTCAGTAGCTGTGGATGTTCCTAACGCCTCTTCCTTAGCGATTTACTTTGTTCAGTGCTGTTTCATATCCTCTTTATTTCTAATGCTAAGTATATTTATATTAAAAAAAAATAATGAGATGCAAGATATCGAAATTATAATATGCAAAATAAATAGCTTAAATAAAAGTGCTAAGAACACTCCTTTGACAATGAAAATACACGTTATATGACAGTACTCTTTTCACCTTAACTTGACCCAGATTTTCGCCCTTATGCAGCTTATTTCACGTAGCTCAGTGGCAGAAAAAGACGATACTACAGTTCGGCTCTACATCCTTTCCATAGCACTTCTTCGTGACTAGCATCATATTCTAGTGTTAATGTATTGTTACAACTCAGCATTTAAGATGGAGAAGTTGCAGTTTTAGGCCAAGTTAGAGTGAAAGGAATATGGTAAATAACTCTCTCTCTCTCTCTCTCTCTCTCTCTCTCTCTCTCTCTCTTAGTATTAGACCAAGTTAGAGTGAAAGGATTATAGTAGACAGCGCTCGCTCTCTCTCTCTCTCTCTCTCTCTCTCTCTCTCTCTCTCTCTCTCTCTCTCTCTCTCTCTCTCTCTCTCTCTCTCTCTCAGCATCCAAGATAAACCCAAGGATAAGAGAGTAAGAGAGTTTGTTCAAGTCGGCTCATTTATATACTGATAATAAACCCTTCATGAGCGTCCCTTATCTGTGTTGTTTATCTGGGAGAGAGAGAGAGAGAGAGAGAGAGAGAGAGAGAGAGGCGGGGAGGTAAAGAAAGGAAAAGGAAAGAACGGTGTAAGAGAGAGTGTGTTTGTGTTGTGGTGTTCTGGATGTGCGTGTGTGTGCATATATTGAGAGAGAGAGAGAGAGAGAGAGAGAGAGAGAGGCGGGGAGGTAAAGAAAGGAAAAGGAAAGAACGGTGTAAGAGAGAGTGTGTTTGTGTTGTGGTGTTCTGGATGTGCGTGTGTGTGCATATATTGAGAGAAAGAGAGAGAGAGAGAGAGAGGGGAGGGAGGGAGGGAGAGAGAGAGAGAGAGTCCTGAATGACCTTGGAGGTTATCTGAAGCCGCCACCACTTCAGCCTCTCTCTCTCTCTCTCTCTCTCTCTCTCTCTCTCTCTCTCTCTCTCTCTCTCTCTCTCTCTCTCACTTTGAATTAATAAGTGCAGTTGTTTATCCCGGTCTAACACCTTTTACTAAGCGATTTATTTGGTTTATTTAAATCAGTCTAATATCGCCATACTCTGTAAAAATAACGTGTAAATGTTTGGTGACTACCCATATCCAGAAATAAATCGCTAAGGAAGAGGTGTTAGGGAGCTTCCTTAACTGACGAGAATATGGACCTTTGGCTCGTGTTTTAGAGGGTTAAGCACGCTCCCTAACACCTCTTCCTTAGCTATTTAGTTTGGATACGGCTGGGTAGTATCATTTTTTGCGTTAATTATTAAGACTAAGGTGATATTGGAATGATTTAAGTAACACACGAGATGATAGTAAGGTGTAATAAGCAAAATAAGTCGCTTAGAAAGAGGCGTTAGGTGTAGTAAGCAAAATAAGTCACTTAGGAAGAGGTGTTAGTAAGGTCTAATAAGCAAAATAAGTCGCTTTGGAAGAGGTGTTAGGAAGGTGTAATAAGCAAAATAAGTCGCTTAGGAAGAGGTGTTAGGAAGGTGTAATAAGCTAAATAAGTCGCTTAGGAAGAGGTGTTAGTAAGGTGTAATAAGCAAAATAAGTCGCTTAGGAAGAGTTGTTAGTAAGGTGTAATAAGCAAAATAAGTCGCTTAGGAAAAGGTGTTAGGTGTAATAAGCAAAATAAGTCACTTTGGATGAGGTGTTAGGAAGGTGTAATAAGCAGAATAAATCGCTTAGGAAGAGGTGTTAGGTGTAGTAAGCAAAATGAGCCACTTAGGAAGAGGAGTTAGTAAGATATAGTAAGCTAAATAAATCGCTTTGCAAGAGGTGTTAGGGAGCTTCTGTAATCGAAAATACGGACGTAGTACTGTTCAAAGTTTAAAATTGATATATAAAAAAAAATCTATACTCCTTTCGCCTTAACTTGGTCCAGAATTTTGTGTTTTTGTTCCTTACTCCGCATTACCCATTGGCGGAAAAAGACAAAACGACGGCTCTACACCCTTTCCTCAGCACTTCTTCGTGACTAGCATCATATTCTGCAGCTCCCCTGCTACTGCTACTACCACTACTACTACTACTACCACTACTACTACTACTACTACCACTACTACTACTACTACCACTACTACTACTACTACTACAGCTACTACTACTACCACTACTACACCTCAGCGTTCAAGATGAGTAGATTACAATTTATAATCTTACATAAATCTTACTCTGCGTCTTGTGTAATGAGATACCCCACTAAAATAACTTAATCTGAACACCTTATATAAGTGTAGTCCTACTGAACATGCTTATTCTTATTCTTATTATTATTATTATTATTATTATTATTATTATTATTATTGTTCTTGTTGTTGTTGTTGTTGTTTTATTATTATTCGTCTTGTCTTATTCTTCGTCTTCTTCTACTACTACCACTTCTCCTTCTTCCTTTTCTTCTTCTTCTACTCCTCCTCCTCCTCCTCCTCCTCCTCCTCCTCAGAGAGAGAGAGAGAGAGAGAGAGAGAGAGAGAGAGAGAGGGAGGGAGAGAGAGAGTCGCTGGAAACAATTTAACTTTCGAAATAAAGGAGGTGCCTGGGGAGAACAACAGTATAAAGGAGTCAGGATTAACAGTGCCTAGAGAGAGAGAGACAGAGACAGAGAGAGAGAGAGTTCATTTCCCTCGTGTGTTCCAAGCTGTTTTGAAATTTGACTGTTATTTATTTATTTTCTTATTTATTTTGAAGGAGTAATCTTTCGGCCATCCAGCCATAGGTTCGTTCTTCTTTGCATTTAAAAAAAATCAGCAGAGTGTTGTGAACGAGTGTGGTGATGAAGAGGTTGAACTGAGTGGAAGGTATGAGGTATGTGGCAAACTGTAGATGAGATATTTTGGCAACACTGTAAAAAAATTTTTTAGATATGTGGCACATTGTAGATAATGTTGGGGTATGTTGGTGTATGTGGCATACTGTGGGCAATTATGTATGGAGTATGTGGCAAATGTAGGCATGGTATATGGCAATGAAAATTTTAATACCTATGAATCATAACCAGGAAACCATTTACTACGCTGGGTGGTAACCATAGAACCAAATTTTGGCACCTGGTGGTCTAGTGGGTAATTACGGGGCTCCAGTCGGACTGAGCAGGTGCAGGTTTACTGTATATCCAAGGGATGGTTGGGATTTATTGCTCACATAATGCCACTCAGGGATGAGTGAGGCTGGTCACTCTTATCTCAAATGTCAGGACCAACCTGCCTAGCCCCGGGCTCCTACGCTCCTTATGGGGCAATGTAGGATTGGATGATGGATGAATAAATGAATGAATGAATCATACATAAATAGACCCTAAATAAAGTAAACAATACGCACGTGGTCGAGAGTACGACGTTTGAATGAAGTTTAAATAATGTCAACAAGAGTAAAATTAAAGGGCAGATGAATGAACATAGTAAACAAAAAGCACGTGACTTAGAGGTAAACATAGGCCTATGAATGAAACAGACGTTCTGAATTATGACTGAGATTATTTAATGTAAGTTTAATAAGACATAATCACAACAGATACTTAAATGCTGTCAAAATTAAGTAAAACCCTACAAAAATAAGAAGTCAGTTGAATAAATACTATCCAGAAGTACCTTTTATCTGATAAGGATGATAAAATACCGCAGCCTAAGCCAGAGTTATCAACGTTCGGACCGGTTGTTGTTGAGAGCAGCCCAAAGTTGCCAATCTAGGGCTTTCACTCAAGAGTTAGCGGTATTCACTTCCATTTAGCAAGAGTTCTTAACGTCTATGTTCAAGAGGTCAGTATGTATATTATCTGCTTAAATAGTTTGTTATATTCTAGCGATTGTGCATTTTTTTTATATCGTTTTCAGTACTTTTTGTATTCGATGACATTATGGCCCTTTTTGAGAGCAAGTTTAGCAGTATTGGTGAATGGGTATTGCAACTCTGATCTGCCAGGCTCTCGTGTGTCTGCTCGCTTACCACTCTTTGCTATCCCGTCACCCAGCATCCAGGCTGACAACTATCTCTTCTCGCCATGGCCACGGAAAATCTTAGTGCCATTGTTTACGGCAAGAATGATTTACGACTAGTAAGTAATTGGTTATACCGTACTGTGGTGATATGACACTTTGTAAAAGTTGCTATATTTGACAACTGAAGTAGGTGACTTTCGTAAGGCTTCTCTTAACTTTATGATGTTAAGGAGTTACCTAGCAGTTCTTACCCTATCTCTGTTAACTAGAGTAAAATACAAAGCATCTCCTCTGCCTGAAAGGGTTACTGGAGACAAAGCTCTTCATCCTGAGAGGTCTAAGCGGTATACCTTATCAGCTGCGTTAGGCGTAGACATGATTCTGCACTTATATATGTCCCTGGGCTGGAGGGTTTAATTAAGGGTAAAATTTATTGGTACAGCCATCTCCAGTTCATATTTTTCAATCGCCTTTGTTTGTAGAGTTGTTTTCATTTGATATTAACAATGTGGCAAGTATGTTAAGGTTGGATCTCTAGTATACCCAATGTAGATTCAGAGAATGTTACTTTCACATACAATGTGAACTGCTTGTGTAGCTATAGTCCTGATTAGTAATGGAATTATTACTTAGACTCATCTTTATTGCCTGTAATGTAATTTATTGTTCAGTTATGTTATTTTTCATATTCTACCTGTCTGTAGCCAGATGCCACAATCCCGTAAAGGGTGGCCATTTGTCTTTGAGTTAGTTTTTTTATGGGGATGGGCAGTAAGCCTCTGCCAACCCACTTGTTGACATGCAGGAAACACTTATTGTATGGTTTGGTTATAAGTGTACCAATCAGCATTTTAAATGGTTTCCTGGCTTACAGGAGACCATTAGGCTTGTCACTCAATATAAAGCCACCTGAAAAGGAAAGAAGAGTAGTAAAAGGTGACAGGAAAGATGCGAGAAATAGGAAGAGAGGAGGGCAGACACAGAAAAAGAATGATAAAAGGCAAGGAAGAAGTAGGCAGCACTACATCAAGTGAGTGGACAGTGGTCATCACCACCTACCACCTTTCACTTTTTCTATTTTCAGGAGAATCGCCCCATTCCAGAGCCAGGTCCAAATGGTAAGAACATCATAAGGTAAGATATTTGGTTCATTGGATTACTTATATCCTGATGTGGTGTGATTCAGCTTCCAGCAAGGTCTAATACGTATTTTCAGCTTCCTATTTTTGCATTATAGAGAATTATACTACATATAGTACGGTATCTGCAGTATGACGGCATATAGTCCTAACGCTTCCCATCATTTACGACGCAACTGGCATGGCGGTGTGGCTTTTTTTTTCAGTCATTGATGTGATAATACTAGTGATACCTGAGAGTGAAAATTGAAGTTCTGTACTGTACTGTTCAGACATTCCCTTATTTACGTGAGGGATCCGTTCCACAAGGCTTTTGCAGATGTATACCAGATGCAAATTTTTTATGTAGATGACTGTTAGTTGCAGTACAGTCTTGTGTGTATGTAGCTTGTTGTGTGGAGTTTATGTAATCTGTCAGCACAGCATTGGAGTCTGTACTCTTTAAATATATCCTTTTTGCTGGTGCATTTATAAGCCTAACCTGAGGTGGGGAGTATTTATTGTATTTTAGGCAACATTACAGTAATCCGAGACTGATATTACATAATCTGGTAGAGTATCAAGTGTAGGGATGTATATTTCATGCATACTTTTCCTTCTGTATACTATTATGACAAAGTAATAGCACATGCAGAGTACTGTACTTAAAATATATTTGTAGATCTAACACATAAATGCTGTTCCCATCAGAGGTGCTGCTTCAGTTAGGTAAATCTCTCATGCACATACTTCTACTATACGTTCATGACAATATACAGATAATAGCAAATGCAGAATAAAAATTACCGATACTTATTCAAAATATTATCCCAATTAGAGGTGCTGCTTCGGATGGGCCAGGTTGGGATCTGCGGCTCAGATGTGTCCTACTTGACCAAGCTGGCTATCGGGCACTTTATTGTCAAGTCCCCCATGGTGCTGGGTCATGAGTCGGCAGGGACAGTGGTCAAATGTGGCGAGAAGGTGAAGCATCTCAAGAAAGGTAAGGCTTCATCTGATGTAAGTTATTCTTCCAACCTCAGAATGATAAGAATCAGTTTAGGGAAGACCTCTTGTGTTCAGGGAGTTAACATCTTCACTCCAGTTACTTTTTTTTTTTTTTTTCCAGATGATTTCAGACCTTTGATTGTAAATGGGTAAATGAAGGCTATATCTAACCCTTGATTTCAGGAAGCCTCACCTCATCTGAATAAAATGGTCTGATATTAAGCCTTTGAATTCAGGTGGCATTAGCAAATGCGACCTAGTCTAGTAAGTTAAGGTGCTCCAACTGGATGGAACCTGTAAGGCTTTCCATCTGAGGAATGGTTGAGGGTTCTTGCTCACACAATGCCACTCAGGGGCAAGTGAGGCCAGTCACCCTTGCCTTTGATGTCAGGTACCTTAGCCTCAGGTCCCTTACACTAATGTTTATATGGGACAAAAATAGGACTGAGTGATGATGAAGAGGATTATGTACTGTTGCTGCTACCAAATCATTTTGTTCAGCTTTAGAAAAACATATTGTGAAGGAGTTTATTAAGGTTATAATATATCAAACCCCTTAAGTTTCAGATTAGGCCTACATACTCTTGCTTCTTATCTCTACACCTCATCCTGGTGCTGGAGAGGGACTCCTTCATGTGGTGGCACTGATATAACCAGGTAGCTTCACTGTCAAGGTATACAAGTGTTCCTCAGCTACTTCCTTGTCCCCCAAAAGTAGCCTTGTGAAGTGTAGGAGGAGAGCAGCTTTAGCCAGCAATCCACTGAACTCATACTTCGGACGAGCCTGGGGCCACAGTAACAACAACAACAGCACATTCTTGGTCTCCCTCTCTTTCTCGCCTCAGCCACGTCACATTCATACACACTTCTCGCAGCGTATGCATCCCTAATTAGTCTCTCACTTTCCATTCACACCACATGATTCCTAATAATATTTAACAACTATGGTGACTTGTTTAATCAAAATTGTTTAACGTGCCCCATCAATACTTGTCCAGGGGATCGTGTGGCCATTGAGCCGGGTGTGCCTTGCCGCATGTGTGATCTGTGTAAGGCAGGTCGTTACAATCTGTGTCAGGATGTGTACTTCTGTGCCACACCCCCGGATGATGGTAACCTGTGCCGCTACTACAAACATGCTGCGGACTTCTGCTTTAAGTGAGTTGATGTAGTTTTGTGTTATTGTCTCTGTCTGTCTGTCTGTCTACCTATCTATCTATCCATATCTATCTATCAGTCTATCTATCTATAGCCAGATGCCTTGATCTCCTTATGGGTGGCCACAAACAAATCGCCTCCACATCGTCCTGTCCCCTTCCATTTCACTGCCCTCCCCTCAGCTCACACCCCTCTCTCTCTCGTCTTTGTATTTGACGTAATGTTATGCTGTTATTACCATTATATTTTGATGTATCTTTATGTTATTTCCCATTGAATATGATGTATTTTACTATTGTATTTTTTTTTTATTGCAGTCCATGTATTTCTGTGTTATGAATTACTGGTAGAGTTCAGCAGAGGGTGTTGCGATGGTTTGGGCATGTGGAGAGAATGGATAATGAGCGATTGGTGAAAAAGATAACTAAATCTGATGTGAGAGGTGTAAGGCTGAGAGGAAGACCACGAATAGGATGGATGGACAGTGTGAAGAGAGCACTGGATGCGAGAGGGATGTCCGTTGAGCAAGGAAGAGTGGCTGTGCGTGACAGAAATAAATGGAGAGAAATTGTGAATGAATAAGTGATGACGCATCCCTGAGGGGATATTCTCCCACATTTGGTCTGATCAGCTAGTCAGGTCAGGTGCGGGTAAGGGGATGGGTCTGTTATGATGTGGCAGGGGTAAACCAGCTCTGCCGGATGTCACTGATTGCATTGCGCAGGTGACCCTTGTACAGTGTGGTGCAGTAAGGATCTGTCCGTTCTCCCCTTGGGGCTAAGATGCGAATGAATGTGTTTGAATGGATGAGTAAATGGGGCGTGTGTCGTCCTGTCTCGGCTACCTCCCTTTCCTTGGGGGAAGCAGCCTAGGTATATAGATAGATAGATAAATTACTGTACCATTGTATCTGATGTAGGTAGGGGCATCCACCATCCACTCACTTGCTGTAGTGTTTACTTTCAGGTGACTATACTGAGTGACAGGCAAGCCAAATGTTATCTTGTGGCCGAGGAAATCATTTACTACAAGCAGTAATCACATAACAAAATGGCCAGTTGTGTTGTAGTAGGTTAAAGACTCATGTTCATCAGTTAAGGAAGCTCCCTAACACCTTTTCGTCAGTGAATTATTTTGCTTATTGTACAATTCTGGCATCATCTGTGTTCCATAAATCATTCTGATGTTGCCATTCCCTTAAGTATGATACAAAACTACATTAACCAGCTGGATCCAAAAATAAATAACCGAGGAGAAGGTGTTTGGGAGCCTCTTATTTAACAAGAGTACAGACCAAGTGCTTTTTCCATCTGTGTCTTACATGGGTGGAAATACTTCTGTACTTTCTCTTTCCATGTCTTCAGAATCCAACCTCACCCCTTGCTTAGATGGGAAAAAAGGTCAGAATGATGATGATTGATAATGATGATGATGATGATAATGAGTTTCAAGGTACCATGAAAGCTAGGTTGTTGCAGTAACACAGTTGGTTGATACAAGTGTATAAAACCAACATTAGTAGACTGAGAAACAAATATTTTTAAAAAGTTGTTTGAGGCATGTCAGTGGAAGGCAAAAGAGATTTTTGGATTATTTCATGCTGTCCACCTATAATGAGTAAGGTATTTTGACGGTGTTGAATGCATTTATCTCTTTTTTTCTCCTATTCCTTCTTAAAGTTCTACATCAGACCTGCATTTATAGGCCTTTCCTTGGCTCGTAGGTTGCCTGATAATGTAAGCCTTGAGGAGGGTGCCCTGTGTGAGCCGATGAGTGTGGGTGTTCATGCTTGTCGTCGCGCTGGGGTCTTTCTTGGCTCCTCTGTGCTCATCTGTGGCGCAGGACCCATCGGTCTTGTCAACCTTCTCGTGGCAAAGGCAATGGGCGCTGCAAAAGTCTGCATTACTGGTGAGGCTGCTGTTGATTGTTTGGTGACACGGAACATCAGATTTTTAGATGTAGGAGGATGGAAGCTGATGAGGCTAGGAAATTGACTAAGGATCAAGATGACTGGATAAATTATGTATGGACGAGCACATGACAAGGATTTGGAGAGGGCCTGTCTGTCTTGCCAACCTTTTTGCCGCAAAGGTAATGAGTGCTGCCAAAGTCTGCTGGGGAGATGATGATGTTCAAGATGATTACATTTTGCATAACATGGTGCTGCACTGTTGGCCTGACTTTCAGCTGTCTTATCCATGCACAATCAGTGATGAAGGTTTGTGGCTGTAACTGGAAAAGAATAGACAAAGTGGCCATCACAGAGGAGGAATTCATAGTGATTTTTGGAAACCCACTGAGTATTAGTGTTTTTTCCTATACTAAGGCAAATTTTTTATGAGAGTAACTAGTAAAAAAAGGTTATCACCACAGTGAAGCATTTCATTTTAATTATCTTTATAGCCTATGGAGCCTGCACCAAATCACATATTGTTAGCCAGAAAATGTTGTTGTAGTGTAGAGGTTAATGGCAGGATGTAATTTTAGGTTGTTTTGTGTCAGTTTTATTTTTTATGTTTATATATATTGCCAGTCATCCCTGACTGTGCTTTCTCTCCAGATCTTGTTGAAAATCGACTGAATCTGGCAAAGGAACTTGGAGCTGACCACACACTCTTGGTGAAGTCTGGTTCACCTGAGGAACTGGCCAAGCAAGTGGAGGCAGCCATGGGGGGATGTGTGGATATTACCATCGAGTGCTGTGGTGCTGAACCCAGCATTTGTATGGGCATTTATGTAAGTGATATTGTACTGGAACATAAGATAGTCTTCTGTGGCTCAAATGACCTGGACTGGAGTAGCCTAGCCTAGACCCTCCCTAGCCATGGGCCCTGCAGGACACCAAAAGAAGTACTGAAGGAATGACTGTTATTGTTGGTGTATTGTATTGCCTTAGTGAATTTATGTGTTTTGCACACTGGTAGCTGGTAACTACACTGAACAAATAGATTATTTATTGGTGCATTTTAGTGTTCAGTTTATTTATGTGTTATATTTTATTGCCTTAATTTTGCTGTTTCATTGCAAGGGTTTGTATGGACAGTATTGCCTTTGCTGCAGTGCCTTTGGACGATGTAAAAGCTTTGAATGCTAATATGAGTATTCTTGCACTTTTTTTTTTTTTTTCTCCAGCACTGATTGAAATAGATCAAACCATAAAACTGCAGCTGGTGCCTGTTCAGTGTTGTATATTAACTTCTGTGTTAAATGCACATTAATGAAGATTTATGCTGTATTTGTAAGGATTTAACTCTCTTTGTATGCATGATATGTGTACGGTATATACTAGTCATTTGCCCTCTACACCCTGGCCCAAAAAGGTTAAGTACTGTACATAGCAGTGCATGGGAAATGATTGCTAAGGACAAGTGAAGTCAGTATATGCTTGGCCCCCTAAAGCTTCCCACACATTTACAGTCATGGACAGTAATATTGATCAGATTTACTGGCCTTTGTCAGGGTGTAGTGCTTAATTAGCTAACAGGTCCTTACCTGGTCCTGGAAGGTAGTTCCAGGGTAATATTTGACCAGGCAGAACAAACCACACCAAAATAAATAAATCCAGCTAAGCACTAAGGTGGGTTAGATCCTCCAGCTGTCCCATTATTTTACTGGCACTTGATTGTTTGCTGATGCCCAGCTCTCAGTGATATGGGTTTGTTTCACTGTTAACAGTGTCATTCTTTGCCACCCCCTGTGACTTGCAGCCCATATCTGCAGCATGTCTGTTTTTCTCTGCTATGTGACAGGTTTTTGCAATGTTCACCAGTGCTTTCCTCTCTCTCTTGGCTTCATCATGGCACTGGATTTGATGTAGTATCTTGATATATTATTTATTCTGAGTCACATATCAATAAAAGTGCAGAAAATTGTATACTTTAAGGGTCAAAGGGGATAACATGAGACTGGATATTGCCATACATTTACTCTGCGTGTCTCTACCCCATAAGGCCACCAAGTCTGGGGGTGTAATGGTGATAATTGGCCATGGCCCTGCAGAAGTAAAGATGCCCATCATCAACGCGGCCACACGAGAAGTTGACATCAGAGGCGTTTTCAGATATGCCAACTGGTAAGTGAAAGCGGCCACTTTTTTTTCCCCCTTTCATCCAAAAGTGTGGCTATATATGTTGGTTGTTGATTATATCATGCCACACAGTCACCACAGTATTATATTGAAGCTTCTCTAAAGTTGCATCTGTCTCTTACAATCTATGTGTAAACCACTCTTTTTATATACTTCGGATATCAAAACATTATTTTTTAGCATACACATTCAGTAATATTATAACAGCATCGCATCACACAATTAAGGTACAGTGATGATCCATGGCCAGCTTGCCTCCCTTAGTGTATGTGGCCTTGCCTGTGTTTTACCCATGTCACCCATCATGTTCACCTGGGAGCTTCCAAACCAATGAACATCTTTCCCAGTAATCATTCTCTTATGATGTACAGATACAGCATCGTTAAGGTAAAGTTATCATATGAGCCCCCCCCCTCCCCCTTTTGTGTGTGTGTGTGTGTGTGTGTGTGTGTGGAAGGAAGAAACCAGTGGCTTAAAGCAACATCATTTAGCCTGTTTAGTTTTCTCATTCCACATCCATCATAATCAAAATCTAATTCCTCCAAAAATGAATCAAATCTTATATAGGTAGGAATAAGGCAGTAAGAAATGCTCATTGGACTGGAGTGATTAATCTAGGTCTTCTTACAGTTACCCAGCAACCCTGGAGATGATTGCATCAGGGAAAGTCAACGTAAAGCGCCTAATCACTCACCGCTTCAAGCTGGAGGAGTCCCACCAGGCCTTTGAGACAGCACGTACTGGAGCAGGGGGAGCTGTCAAGGTCATGATCTCCTGCGAGTGATTCACCCTTTACCATCCAACAACACTTTTTTTTTTTTTTTTTTTTATTCTAGTCTTGCTGCTAACAAACAATTTTTCTTTCCAGATTGAGAGCAAAGCCTAGTAGTGATGGAGTTATTGACGGTGGTATCAAACCCTATTAGTTTGAAAAATCTCTAGTAAAATCTCTAGTAAACTGAGCCAGATTGATTGGTGGCATTAAGAATAGAATTAAGAACAAAACTGTCATCATACTTACTGTAAGTGATTAAGCCTGTCTATGTAGTCATGTTTGTATTTTATTCTTTCCATCACGAAATATTTTGGAGAAGCTTTTTGAGTTGGAAGGGTTGAATACATTTTTCATTAATTCCTTCATTACCAGAAATATTTCCTGAGTTGAATGCACTTGTCTGAGGTTACAAGAATCAACTTTAAAAATATGTGACAGGATTCAATGGGTTGACAACTACAAGTGACATCTTTGATAACCCTTGTTAAGTTTTAAGTAAAGTGGCCAGTTGTTAGTAATCACACTTGACATATTGCTTAAGTCTTTCTTTTCTGTAAAATGTACAAAGAAATTTACATGGATGTACAGGAGAAAGTTTATGTGACAGGTAAAGCAAGATACTGTTTTCCAACAGTAAGGTAAAGCAGAATAGCTGCCTTTTTCCAAGCAGTAAGCTAAAGCATGGTATATTTCCTATCAGTGAAAGCATGATATGTTTTCCCAACGGTACATGGAGGGGGAGATGTTTTCCTAACAATAATTTAAAACGAGATGACTATCAAAACAAAATATATATTGTTCTGTGTATGAGTAGCTACAAGCATGCTGTTAAAGTATCTTTCATGTAGGTGAAGTAAGATGCAGTGATGTCAGCCATCATATGCCTTTTTATATCATGCATTATAATAAGTACAAATGATTTTCAGATGCATTTCACTAGTCATCATAACCTAATATTTGGTTCAGCATTTCACAGTCTTCGTATTTCTCAGTTAGAGTAATGCAGCGTAGTTTTCACTCATGATACATCAGCAGTGACATTTGTGGACCATACTTTTTATTACTTGACCTTTTAACTAATGATAGTATCCACCATACAGTGCTGGGTTCAGACTTGGTGAGGTCCTAAGCTGTATAAAGCATGGAGGCCTCTTGTTAAAAAGTTACACCTGAAGGCAAACCTGAAAACAGAAAATTTAGGCCTGAAATATTGCTTAAGTTAATTACATATAAAGCCATTTCAAAACTACACATAGATATTTGCAACACATCATTTTCAAAACTACAGTACAGATAAAAAGCCATGTAAAACTTTAAAAGCCCAAAAAAAGATCCGACATTTTGTGAGGTCCCTGCAGATTGTGAGGCCCTAAGTTGTAGTGTGTTTAGCTTATGCCTAAATCCAGCACTGCCACCATATATGAATTTATACCTTTATCAGAGACTGTCAATATTGTGATTCCTCTTTTCAGGTAAATAGAAGGATAACTAGTGACATTTGTACTAATCTAGATACTGTATATTTGTATTTTTATAAACCATTTCCGTTGTTGATGCACAAGTACTTTTCCATTGTGTTTAGCATATGGCAGCTTTTGGTAATCCACATGCTTTTTTAGAAACTCATGAGATAAGTTCGTATTCATGTTCTCCAGAGCAGTTGAAAAGAATTTGTTGTTAACTGTACACTTCAAATGTTGTTGAAGTTTCATATTTTATCCATAAATAAAGTTCCATATTCCAAGTATGCAGACTATCATATATTACTGATGCCTTTTTCCACACCAGGAACTCTTCGACATGGATGGCAGTAACACAAGAATCCAGACTGCTTTCCCATTTTTAATTTTCAGTAGTGACTTTCTCTTTAATTAGATTAGGGAAACCACCTAATAGAGAAGGTGCATTGAAAAAGTAGGCTATCTTTACTTCATGATTTTATCCTTTTACCATTCTTAAGAGGTGGTAGGTAGTGGTGGTGACCAACATCCACTCACTTGATGTAGTGCTACTTACTTCTTCCTTCACCTTAATCATTCTGTCCTCCTCTCTTACTATTTCTCCTTTTCCTCCCAGTCACATTTTATTACTTATCTTTCCTTTTCAGGTGCCTCTACACTCAGTGACAAGCCTAATGGTTTTATGTAACCTAAGAAACCATGTATAACACGGTGGTAACCATGAAACCTGATACGAGGATGATGTGAAGCCTGCTATGGTGCCCCTGTTAGCTGGGTAGAGCGACACAAACACAGTATCCATCCACAAACTAAGCCTCCACACTTTTCCCCACACCCCACTGTTGCGAGGTGCTGTCAACCACAAAGCCCTGCATGTAGTAGTAGTAGTAGTTGATGGTACTGCTTCATCAAACAGCCAGGGGTGGCACAACACTTATACCTTGTCATGTATTTGTGCAGAACTGGTTTCTAACTGAGAGTGAGTCGTCCTGTCTCGGCTACCTCCCTTTCCTTGGGGGAAGCAGCCTAGGTATATAGATAGATAGAGATGTATTTGTGTCCTTTTCGGATTATTAAAGAGTCCATGGTAAAAAACATATAAGGTCTTTCTCAGGAGTGTTCACCAGCAGAAGGCAGTAGAGAAGGAAACACCGATGTGGGACTGAGTGTGTATTGACTATTGATGAAGCCATGAGGCAAAACGTCAGTACACACTGAATCCCACATCGCTGTTTCTTTCTCCAATTTGTCAGCAAACAGTGAATCAAGAAGGCAGTGGGAAATGGAAATGGTGAAGTGTTGATCAAACTTTCACCCTCTGTTCAACTGCTGCATCTGATCCAAAGCAGTGCTGAAGTATTATTAAAAATTTGTGTAGAATTATTTATCATCATTCATACAAGCAACCTTAGCTGTTTTAATTGTTATACACTGTTAAACAGAATTTGTTATGGCAAATGAGTGTTATAGAGAGGAGGGCAGACACAGAAAAAGAATGGTAATGATGAAGGAATATGTAGGCAGCACTTGATGTAATGCTGCCTGCTTCTTCCTTCACCTTTATCAATCTTTTTCTGTGTCTGCCCTCCTCTCTTCCTATTTCTCCCATCTTTTCTGTCACTTTTTATTACTCTTCTATCCTTTTCAGGTGGCATTATATTGAATGACAAGCCTAATGGTTTCCTGTAAGCCTTGAAACCATTTACAATGCTGGGTGGTAACCATATAACCTACCCACACGTGTTCCCTATTTGTCAGCAAGTGGGTTGGCAGAAGGTTAGTGCCCCTCCCCGTAAAACAAATGCATTATGGGATTGTGGCGTCTGGCTATAGATAGATAGATAGAATGTTTTAGATTACTTCAGATAGATTCTATGTCACTTTTCAGTCTGTGACTTTAGATATGTATTTTTCCTCTGTGATCATGAGTGAGGTGGATAGGGGAAGAGGAAGGGGGAGACCGAGGATGAGATGGAGTGGTGTATGAGAGAGGGGAGTTGTAAGTTGAGGGGTGGACATTGAATTGGCTGGGGACAGGGTGACATATAGGCGATTTGTTTGTGGCCACCCTTTACAGGTTTAAGTAATTTGGTTATAGATAGATAGATAACCATATAGATGTGCTAAGTCTTGTAGTTTTCAGTGTTTATGAAGGAATTTCTCAAAACCTGACATATCTGATGCATGTACACTATGCTCTGGCAAGTTGTTGTGTGTATCAATAGCTGTATGTGTGAATGTCTCCATAAAATTAACTTGTTTCTGATTTTAAATTTAATCTCTGTGTATATATACCTGAGTTTGTAACTCTTTTAAATCAAGCAGATCCTTTGCCTCCAACTTCATCTTATTTCCCTATAAATATCTCATCACGGCATTCTGTCATGTCTCCTTTTACAAATGTAGGCAGTTCCAGTTCTTTTAATTTTTCTGGATATGACATTATGTTGTAGTCCAGGTATGAGTTTCAGTGCTCTCTGTTGTACATTTTCAGTCATTGTAACACATTTCTTAAAGTACGGACACCAATTCTGATTTGTAACTTCCAGACGAGGTCTTACTAGGATTAGTGTTTTAAGTATATCTAAGTCCTCCAGAATTATTATTAAACCAACGTACTGTATCTAATTTGCTTTCTTAACTGTTTCAGGTATTCACAGCACAGATTACTGTTTTTATATAATCAGTCCCATATCATTGTCATTTTTATTCATCTAAGCATCATCACAATATTTTCTACTTCTGTTTTCCTTTATACATATTTCTTCTTTCCATTTTCAGCTCTGATTACTATGTACAAGTCCCAAATCATGCTCCTGGTTTTATCCATGCAACCTTTTTCACAATTTGTATCTGTTTTTCTCTCTCTCCATGTTCTTTCATGTTCTATCATCACATGATTGCGTTTTTCTGGGTGGAACTCTCAATTCTGTTTACCTGACCTTTTTTTTTTTAATCATAAAATCTCTGAAAGTTTTCCTGTATAATCATACCTCATGGCAGAAGATTTCACATCTTCTCTGGGTTCACTGATTTTAACACTAATTTTTTAAAGTGAAGGAAACAATATACATGTCCTGGGAACAAATATTCAAACATATAAGAATCAGTCATAAATAATTTATTTATAAAAGTAAAATAAATAACTTTGTACATATTTTTAGCCTTGTTAACAGTCACAGTATAAATTAGCATACATATCCTGCATTAACTCTAATGGAAGTGTGACAGTTAGATATAAATAGTGAAAAGAAAGGGAAAGAGTGAGAAGGAATGGTGAAGAGAGGGGAAAGGTGAGATGGAACCTGAGGCAGATTACTAAACTTGAGAGACTTATTGGCAAGTGTTGTGTGATAAAGGGACGCTTGATGGTGATATGGATGAGATTTAATACTGGCCACCTCTTCAGGAATGAAATGTACAGTATGTCCATATGTAGAGATGAATACTGTACCATTTTCCACCTTAGTATACCTCCTCAGTGGTGGGCCCGGCACTGCTACCACCATCAGCTGCCTGGCTGCCACAATACTGGTGTGCACCCTAGTATACCTCCTCGATGGTGGGTCCACTGCCACCACTACCACTGCCACCACCAGCTGCCTGACTGCCACAGTTCCAGCCTGTGCCAGAACCACCAGGTGCCTGGCCCTGCCCATGTACCTTGGCCGCCAGGGGGTGCCACACCTGCTCCAACTCCTTCATCTGATGCTCGTACTCCTCTTTCTCCGCCAACTGGTTGGCATCCAGCCACCTCAGCGTTTGCTCAGCTTTCTCCTCAATGGAACGCTTCTCATCGGCAGAGAGTTTGTTGGCCACTGATGGCTCAGACACAGACGCCTTGATACTGAAGCACAGAGCCTCCAACCGGTTCTTACACTCGACTCTCTGCCGCTGCTTTGTGTCGTCTTCTTGGTACTTCTCTGCCTCGTGAAGCATGCGATCAATTTCTTCCTTGCTCAGACGTCCCTTGTCATTGGTGATGGTTATCTTGTTCTCCTTGCCAGTTGACTTGTCTGTGGCTGATACGTTCAGGATTCCATTAGCATCAATATCAAAGGTGACCTCGATCTGAGGCACTCCACGAGGAGCCGGGGGAATGCCAGTGAGCTCAAACTTGCCCAGAAGGTTGTTGTCTTTAGTCATGGCTCGCTCGCCCTCGTACACCTGGATGAGCACGCCTGGCTGGTTGTCGGAGTAGGTGGTGAAGATCTGCTGCTGTTTGGTGGGGATGGTGGTGTTGCGCTTGATGAGGGGCGTCATCACCCCTCCAGCCGTCTCTATGCCCAGTGAGAGTGGAGCCACATCCAGCAGAAGTAGGTCCTTGACGGTGTCAGACTGGTCCCCTCGCAGGATGGCAGCCTGGACCGCTGCACCGTAAGCCACTGCCTCATCTGGGTTGATGGACTTGTTCAGTTCCTTGCCATTGAAGAAGTCTTGTAATAGTTTCTGGATCCTGGGAATACGTGTCGACCCACCCACAAGCACTATGTCATGGATGCTGCCTTTGTCCATCTTGGCATCCCTCAGTGCTTTCTCCACGGGCTCCAGGGTGCCACGGAACAGGTCAGAACACAGTTCCTCAAACCTGGCACGAGTAATGGAAGTGTAGAAGTCCACCCCCTCAAAGAGGGAGTCAATTTCCACACTGGCCTGGGTTGATGAGGACAGTGTCCGCTTGGCCCTCTCACAGGCCGTGCGCAGCCGACGCAGAGCTCTCTTGTTGCTGGTGAGGTCCTTTTTGTGCTTCCTCTTGAACTCGTGCACAAAGTGGTTCACCAGCCTGTTATCAAAGTCCTCACCTCCCAAATGAGTGTCTCCAGCAGTTGCCTTCACCTCAAAGACTCCGTCATCAATAGTGAGGATGGACACATCAAATGTTCCACCACCCAGGTCAAAGATGAGAACATTGCGCTCACCTTTTCCTCCCACCTTCTTGTCAAGTCCATAAGCAATGGCGGCAGCTGTAGGTTCATTGATGATCCTGAGTACATTGATGCCAGCAATGGTGCCGGCATCCTTGGTGGCCTGGCGTTGAGAGTCATTGAAGTAGGCTGGCACTGTGATCACGGCATCCTTGACAGTGCATCCTAGGTAGGCCTCGGCTGTTTCCTTCATCTTGGTCAGAACCATGGACGAGATCTCCTCGGGGTTGAATGTTTTCATCTCTCCCTTGAACTGCACCTTGACCTTGGGTTTGCCGGCCTCACTGACCACGGTGAAGGGCCAGTGTTTCATGTCACTCTGTATTGAGGGATCATTAAAGTTGCGACCGATGAGTCGTTTGGCGTCAAACACAGTGTTGTTGGGGTTCATGGCCACCTGGTTCTTGGCAGCATCACCGATGAGTCTCTCTGTGTCGGTGAAGGCCACGTAGGATGGCGTGGTTCTGTTGCCCTGGTCGTTGGCGATGATCTCCACCTTGCCGTGCTGGAACACGCCCACGCACGAGTACGTCGTGCCCAGGTCGATGCCGATAGCAGGGGATGACATTCTGTGGAAGGTAAAACAAACACGTCAGTGCACAGTGCATTTGTTTCTGTTTCGTTCTGTGTTTTCGTACAATATTATGTCGGCTATTGTGGAATGTAAGGGAATTTTTCACAATAATACTGGAAGCCTTTTAGCAAGGTTTGCTTTTTTCACCATGTGTGCTCTGTTTGTCCTGTCGCTAGTAATCACATCCTGCTGCCATTTCAGAAAAAGTTAAAGGTGGTTTATTATGGGGTCGATTATACCTATGTTTGAGGGAAGAAAGAGTTTGCCGATTCAGAGTAATGTCTTCATTGTTCAGTTGCGGAGGACATATTTTTGATATCCCAATAACTACAAATATATAGATAGACTGATAGATATTCAGCAGAGGTTGCTTCTGCTGAAAGGACCAAGTTTGGTGGGGTGTGACTGGCTAACAATAAGCCACCGGAAGTATGGGGGAGGGGAGGTTGAGCAATATATTGATGCGTGCTGTGTTGCACTTTGATGAATGTGATTATGCGATCTACGACGGTATTACACTGTGTTAAATACATGTTATTGGGTGCGATGCTTTCACAGTAGAGAACTAATAATTTGCTTATAAATGAACGGCACAAGTGTTATGAACTATTGTATACAGTTACATCGCTAATATCTATATAGGACACTATCGAACCGTGACTAATAACACCAGATAAATTGCAGAGTTCTTACCAGTGAGTGACAATAGAAATCTAAGTACTGCTTACCTGAAAGTAGTTGCTGTAGTTACTGGTGTAACGCTAAGTACTGTTGCAAGTTGCAGTAACTCGGTGAGGTTGTTGCAGTAGATTGGAAGGTTATTACAGTAACTCGTACTCTTTAGACTGTTGCTGTAACTGGTAAGATTCTTGCTTGTTGCGTTAGGTTGTTGCTCTGTCGCTGTCTGCTGTGGTAATGTCTGCTCTCCGCCCCTCGCCTCGCGTATATATAACGCGGCAGCCTCCACCGAACGTGCCAGAAGAGAACGTGCCAGATGCTTCTCCAATCAGCGACGGATGCGGGCGTTACGTTACTGAGAGGCTGGCACTGGGATTGGTTGAGCCGGGCAGGTGGTTGGGGGGGAGTTTGTGTTCCAGAGTTATCTGTTCTAGACTTTTCCTTTGAACTCTTTTCCTCACCTTCATCCCTCCCTCTCCTTATCCTTCCTCTCCTCATATCTTTGTCTCATAATTCCCTCTTTCTCTCCACACTTCCATCCCTCCTTTCCTCTCCTCACTATTCATCTCATACCTCGCTCATTACGTACACTCTCCTCACACCTCCCTCCTTTCCTCCCTATCCTCACCTGCTCTCACTCACTTTATATTTGTCTTTGGCTGTTATTTTTGTCATGTTAATTTGTGTGTATGTGTGTGTGTGTGTGTGTGTGTGTGTGTGTGTGTATGAGTGTAAGTGCATTAGTGTGTCTGTATGTACTGTATATGTGTGTGTGTGTGTCAGAGAGAGAGAGATGCCAAGAATATTCCAATTAACCCATTCAATCCGATGGCCTAATTACAGATATGGCAGCATCTCTGGAATTGGCCCCGTCAGTCAGTCCCACCTAAGGATTTTCACATTGATTGTACTTCACTTTAAGGCTTTTCATGTGCATGGTGCTTCACTATAGGTCCCTTTGGCATATCACACGGCTGGCACTTCACTCCTGTACTTCACTTCAGCTCCCTTTGGTATTTCACAGGCTTGGTGCTTCACTCTAGGCAAGCCTCATATCTTGCCGCATTTATCTAGGACCCCCTGGGGTGGGGGGATGTAGAATACTGCCCCCGTATTCCCTGCGTGTCGTAAGAGGCGACTAAAAGGGAGGGGGTGGTGGGCCTGGTAGTGCCCCTGCCCTCTAGGTTGGCTCTAACCCATACACTGACTCTGCGAACAACAGCTGCGCCAACGTCGACTCTATCAACGCCTACCCTATCAACGCCAGCTCTATCAACGCCAGCTCTATCAACGCCAGCTCTATCAACGCCAGCTCTATCAACGTCTACCCTTTCAACGCCAACTCTATCAACACCAGCTCTATCAACACCAGCTCTATCAACGCCAACTCTATCAATGCCAACTCTATCAACGCCAACTCTATCAACACCAGCTCTATCAACGCCAACTCTATCAACACCAGCTCTATCAACGCCAACTCTATCAATGCCAACTCTATCAACGCCAACTCTATCAACACCAGCTCTATCAACGCCAACTCTATCAATGCCAACTCTATCAACGCCAACTCTGTCAACGCCAACTCTATCAACGCCAACTCTATCAACGCCAGCTCTTTCAACGCCAAGTCTATCAACGTCTACCCTATCAACGCCAACTCTATCAATGCCAATTCTATCAATGCCAATTCTATCAATGCCAACTCTATCAACGCTAACTCTATCATCGCCAACTCTATCAACGCCAATTCTATCAACGCCAACTCTATCAACGTCTACCCTATGAACTCCAATTCTACCAACGCCAACTCCATCAACGCCAATTCTATCAACGCCAGTTCTATCAACGCCAACCCTGCCATCATTATCTCAATTAGGTAAATATTACTTTTTCATCTTCTTTTTCCTTCGTGATCTTTGTCTTATGGTGCTAGAATGTCCAGTCAATCAGCCAATCAATTATTCAACCAATCAATCTATCAATCAATCTATCTATCATTCAGCTAATCAATCTACCATTCAATCTGTCAGTCAGTCAGTCTACCATTCAATCAATCTATCAGTCAATCAATCTGTCAACCAATCAGTCTATCATTCAACCAATCAGTCTATCATTCAACCAATCAGTCTATCATTCAACCAATCAGTCTATCATTCAACCAATCAATCTACCATTCAACCAATCTATCATTCAACCAATCTATCTACCATTCAACCAATCTATCATTCAACCAATCAATCTATCATTCAACCAATCAGTCTATCATTCAACCAATCAATCTATCATTCAACCAATCAGTCTATCATTCAACCAACCAGTCTATCATTCAACCAATCAATCTATCATTCAACCAATCAGTCTATCATTCAACCAATCAGTCTACCATTCAACCAATCTATCTATCATTCAACCAATCAATCTATCATTCAACCAATCAATCTATCATTCAACCAATCAATCTATCATTCAACCAATCAGTCTATCATTCAACCAATCAATCTATCATTCAACCAATCTATCATTCAATCAATCTATCTATCATTCAACCAATCAGCCTGCCAATCAATCAATCAATCCGGGTCTTCTCTACTTACTAACTTCTCTGATTATTTTTTCCCCAATATCACGTTCAGATGAGCCTGGGCTGCAACTATGTCTCTCCCATTTACCTTTATATTCTTCTCACAACACTACATTGTCCCTCTTACTTAAGTCTTGCCATTCTCCTCTGAGCTCTCATGGGTCTTAAATCAATATCTTTGGCTCAGTTTATCATTAAGGGAGAAAGAAATGACATACTGATGGTACTTTGTGGAGGGAAGCAACTGGAAACCTTCGTCTGATTTTTCCTAAAGCCTTTCCTTCTGCTCCGCTTCCAGTCTGTGTCGTTATTGTGAAGTGCGATTAGCCTTTTAAAATCTAAAAGTATGGCTGCATCTTATCCCTAGCATATACACGTGCAATTGGCCACACGTGAACCTGGGACAGTGTGTGTGAGAGGCAGAGGTCTGGGTACTAATTCGGACGGTCATGCATCACATTTACCTGGTCACGTCACGTAATATTTAACACCATCGTTCCTTCGTGTCAGTGCCACCAACAATCATGTCATTACGTCAAGGTTGTTAAGTGTACCGAATGCCACACCTCTGCTACACACTGATGCTGTACCAGGTGCGTATGTTGCCAGAGTAATGGGAGACCAATGACCGCATGCTTAGACCTTAATTCAGGATGTGGAATGCAGGTCCCTAATTTCTGACTGTTAATTATGGAAGGCCTGTGGTTAATATGTACGATCAGCCTGCAGTTTGAATTACACAGTGACGTCAAAGATATATATAGATCAGGTACTTTCCATCCCCATCATGTACTGCAGAAATGATCGTGAAAATTCCTAGTTTGCGCTCCACTTTCCAATTAAGGTTCAAACATGTGATCTTAAGTCTAGGAATGGCAGACCAAACCAAAGGTAAGAACATTGCTAGGCTATGACACGTCAGATATTACTTTGGTGATAATGTTAACATGAGGTTTGTTTATATATTTTAAACCATTGACGCAAGCTTTATTTTCTTTAGTGACAGTATGTTGCCGACTAAATGAGCTTAAAGGAGCTCCCAGTTATGAAAAAAGACATAAAGGAATGTCTTCATGTGGAATATATATATTTTTTTAATTGTACTTTTATCCAGTAGCACATTTTTCTCCTTCCAACAAATGTCATTAAGATATTACTACATTGAATACATATACAATACGCAGATCGAAGGAATAATAAAATACAGAATTCATCATTTCATTTATTTGTATGTATGTAAAACTACATTTATTCAAAAATATATGACTAGAACATAGAACAAGTAAAACAAATAATGATTAAACCCATAACTCCGGGTATAGACATTTACTGACAGGGTGACCCACAATATCACAGCCAAAATGAGATGAACTTAATTTGTTTGACATAAAGCGACCTCAGTATTCCAGCTCATCGGTGGCTCTGGTGCTGCCAGCAGCACCAGCTGCCTGGCTGTCACAATACTGCTGTGCACCTTAGTATACCTCCTCGATGGTGGGTCCACTGCCACCACCAGCACCACCACCAGCTGCCTGGCTGCCACAGTTCCAGCCCGTGCCAGAACCACCAGGTGCCTGACCCTGCCCATGTACCTTGGCCGCCAGGGGGTGCCACACCTGCTCCAACTCCTTCATCTGATGCTCGTACTCCTCTTTCTCCGCCAACTGGTTGGCATCCAGCCACCTCAGCGTTTGCTCAGCTTTCTCCTCAATGGAACGCTTCTCATCGGCAGAGAGTTTGTCGGCCACTGATGGCTCAGACACAGACGCCTTGATACTGAAGCACAGAGCCTCCAACCGGTTCTTACACTCGACTCTCTGCCGCTGCTTTGCGTCGTCTTCTTGGTACTTCTCTGCCTCGTGAAGCATGCGATCAATTTCTTCCTTGCTCAGACGTCCCTTGTCATTGGTGATGGTTATCTTGTTCTCCTTGCCAGTTGACTTGTCTGTGGCTGATACGTTCAGGATTCCATTAGCATCAATATCAAAGGTGACCTCGATCTGAGGCACTCCACGAGGAGCCGGGGGAATGCCACTGAGCTCAAACTTGCCCAGAAGGTTGTTGTCTTTAGTCATGGCTCGCTCGCCCTCGTACACCTGGATGAGCACGCCTGGCTGGTTGTCGGAGTAGGTGGTGAAGATCTGCTGCTGTTTGGTGGGGATGGTGGTGTTGCGCTTGATGAGGGGCGTCATCACCCCTCCAGCCGTCTCTATGCCCAGTGAGAGTGGAGCCACATCCAGCAGAAGTAGGTCCTTGACGGTGTCAGACTGGTCCCCTCGCAGGATGGCAGCCTGGACCGCTGCACCGTAAGCCACTGCCTCATCTGGGTTGATGGACTTGTTCAGTTCTTTGCCATTGAAGAAGTCTTGTAATAGTTTCTGGATCCTGGGAATACGTGTCGACCCACCCACAAGCACTATGTCATGGATGCTGCCTTTGTCCATCTTGGCATCCCTCAGTGCTTTCTCCACGGGCTCCAGGGTGCCACGGAACAGGTCAGAACACAGTTCCTCAAACCTGGCACGAGTAATGGAAGTGTAGAAGTCCACCCCCTCAAAGAGGGAGTCAATTTCCACACTGGCCTGGGTTGATGAGGACAGTGTCCGCTTGGCCCTCTCACAGGCCGTGCGCAGCCGACGCAGAGCTCTCTTGTTGCTGGTGAGGTCCTTTTTGTGCTTCCTCTTGAACTCCTGCACAAAGTGGTTCACCAGCCTGTTATCAAAGTCCTCACCTCCCAAATGAGTGTCTCCAGCAGTTGCCTTCACCTCAAAGACTCCGTCATCAATAGTGAGGATGGACACATCAAATGTTCCACCACCCAGGTCAAAGATGAGAACATTGCGCTCACCTTTTCCTCCCACCTTCTTGTCAAGTCCATAAGCAATGGCGGCAGCTGTAGGTTCATTGATGATCCTGAGTACATTGATGCCAGCAATGGTGCCGGCATCCTTGGTGGCCTGGCGTTGAGAGTCATTGAAGTAGGCTGGCACTGTGATCACGGCATCCTTGACAGTGCATCCTAGGTAGGCCTCGGCTGTTTCCTTCATCTTGGTCAGAACCATGGACGAGATCTCCTCGGGGTTGAATGTTTTCATCTCTCCCTTGAACTGCACCTTGACCTTGGGTTTGCCGGCCTCACTGACCACGGTGAAGGGCCAGTGTTTCATGTCACTCTGTATTGAGGGATCATTAAAGTTGCGACCGATGAGTCGTTTGGCGTCAAACACAGTGTTGTTGGGGTTCATGGCCACCTGGTTCTTGGCAGCATCACCGATGAGTCTCTCTGTGTCGGTGAAGGCCACGTAGGATGGCGTGGTTCTGTTGCCCTGGTCGTTGGCGATGATCTCCACCTTGCCGTGCTGGAACACGCCCACGCACGAGTACGTCGTGCCCAGGTCGATGCCGATAGCAGGGGATGACATTCTGTGGAAGGTAAAACAAACACATTAGTGCACTGAACACTTTTGTGTGAGCTTCGTTGTATGTACGATGAGCTTATATGCCGGATAATGCAAAAGGTTTACAGTAATTTTCATATTTTTGGTGAGAACATTCAGCAAAGTTCATTGCCATCAGTGCTCAAACTTTCAGCCAGAGTGTATTATATTTTGCGGAATTTGAGATGAATTTATTTTGCGTAACGTAGACCCTCTTTGCTGAATTAATTGACTTAACTAATGGGTCGTGAGTGCCTTGTGATACGGGAGGAAAGCGGGGATATCTTTACCAATACAGGTATTTATTTGTGTACTAAATATTGCACATCAAGAGTGCTAGTGAATGGGGTCCTATTATCCACAAAGACTTCTTAATTCTGCACGTATATAAAGGGTCATTTGCATTTTTACTAGATTTAACACCAAAATACATTCGTAGTAATTCTTCTGCAGTGTGTTTAGGAATGCATACTACATACGCCAACCATTTACAATATTTTTATACCATTACAGTAGAATAAAATACAAACTATCATCTCATTGCCAATATTAGGGCGATTGTGGGGAATGCAACAAGTGTCACTACGATATCACGTTAAGAAAAACAGCACGAAGGAGTTAACATGCTTACCTTAGACTCGTTGCAGTAGCTGATGTGATGGATACTGTTGCGAGTTGCAGTAATTCGTTGGTTTGTTGCACTGACTTGAAAGGCGATTGCACTAACTCGCACAAGGAAGACTGTTGCGGTAATGCGTAGGGTTGCTTCTCTCTCACTGTCAGTTGTGGTAGTGTCTGGCCTCCTCGCCTCTCCTCCTGTATTTATGTGTCGTCAGTCCCTCGGCCCCAACTTGCCAGAACCTTCCAGACGCAACGCGGCGGCCGTGACGTCACTGATCGATGCATCACTTTGAATGGTTAAGCCAGACACAGGGTTGGCGGAAAGTTTGTTTCTGGATTTTGCTAGATGTTTCCTCCCCTCACCTTTTCTCTCCTCATCCCTCTCTCACCCTTCCTCTCCTCCACACCCCTTTTCTTCACTCTCTCCCTCTCCATACAGCCTCCCTCTCCTCATTCTTCGTCATCCATCCCTCTTCCCACCTTCACTTTCCTTCCTCCTCTCTTCACCTCTCTCCTGGTAGCATGTTTAGTTTCTTTCGAGTGTGTGTGTGTGTGTGTTTGTGTGTGTGTGTGTGTGTGTGTGTGTGTGTGTGTGTGTGTGTGTGTGTGTGATTATTCATGTGTATGTGTGTGCTTTCATTTCCTCACATACGTTGTAATTAGTAATGCATTCTCTCTCTCTCTCTCTCTCTCTCTCTCTCTCTCTCTCTCTCTCTCTCTCTCTCTCTCTCCGCCGTCGGACCCACCCACTCATATCCACACCCTGTTATACCCACACCCTGTCATATCCACACCCTGTCACATCCACACCCTGTCACATCCACACCCTGTCACATCCACACCCTGTCACATCCACACCCTGTTACATCCACACCCTGTCATATCCACATCCTGTCATCCTATTTTTTTCAAGGCTGGAAGGCATTATATCAAAACAGTGTACCTTCAGCCTGCAGTCTACTGGGTTCACGTTCAGATAAGCTGCTTTTTATTATTTTTATTATTATTATTATTATTATTATTATTATTACGTCCGCCAAGGAGGTTATGTTTTCACCCCTGTCCATTTGTTTGTGTGTTGGTTGGTTTGTGAGCAAAGATTACACAAAAACTACTGGACGGATTTCCACGACACTTGGTAGAAGAATGTGCCTTGGCGCAGAATACACGCCATTACATTTTGGTGCCGATCCGGATAAAGGTGCGGAGGCAGGATTTTTTTCTCTCTCTCTCTCTCTCTTTTTCACTTTATTGCGAGATAGGGCGTTCTTCGACATTTTCGTAAATTTTTCAGTGAATATTGCATGGATCTTCATGGAAAAAAATCAGGCCTATTTAGGATGTTGGTATCTACGAATGTGTACAGTTTGGCGCGGATCCATATCAAATTCCGGATCTAGTGGATTTAAATGTGCTTTTATAGGGGGGTAGTCTTTTTCCAGCTGCCGTACAGTAACAAAGAGCCCGACAAACTTGCAGAGCTGTTCCTAATGACAAAGGTGTGGATTACGTCATAGCTGTATCGCGCAACAGGTGCATTTCGCAATAGTTGTAATAGACACATTTTGCAATAGCTGCATTTCGCAATAGTTGTAATAGACACAGTTTGCAATAGCTGCATTTCGCAATAGTTGTAATAGACACAGTTGTTATTAATGTACTGAATAATTGGTGTTTTTGATGTTGTGAATATGTATGATTTTTTTAGTGCACATTAGTTTCCCTTTTGTATCAACCTATTCTCCTCCTCCTCCTCCTCCTCCTCCTCCTCCTCCTCCGCCTCCGCCTCCTCCTCTTCTTCTTATTTTTCTTCTTTCTTTATTATGAAATGATATGCACTTTTTGTTTGTTACAGTGAGTTACAAAATTATGATTGAGTTATAGGTAGTTTAAAATAATGGTGTGACAACTTATAGGGTTGAGTTTGATGTTGGATTAGACTTGACTGAATTAAAAGGAACTGCATGTTGGTCCATTCTAGTTATTATTATTATTATTATTATTATTATTATTATTATTTTTGTTGTTGTTATTGTGGTGGTGATGGTGGTGGTGGTGGTGGTGGTGGTGATTCCTCTTCTTCTCATTATTATTATTATTATTATTATTATTATTATTATCATTATTATTGCCTCTTTACTCCTGTTTTCTGTAGTGCTGAATACCATACTTCACATCTCAAACCGAAGAGAATGACAGTGCTAACTTTTCCACCTATCAACCACACGTGCGTCATGTAATCAAGGCATGTGGCCAATTTTGCTCAGTCCAAATCTTCTCCTTGAATATGCAGCGTGATGATTGGGTGATGACTGTAACTGAGATGAAGCGATGTAGTGACATATTGTTGCTTGGATGGTGATGATGGTGTGATTGTGATGTGATGATGATGATGATGATGATGATGATGATGATGATGATGATGGTCATAATGATCACGGTGACAGGGTGTGGGTATGACAGGGTGTGGATATGACAGGGTGTGTCATTTCTATATAAATATAGAAATTAAAGCCCTGCAAATTAAAACACACACACACACACCCACACACACACACACACACACACACACACACACACACACACACACACACACACACACACACACACACACACACACACACACACACACACACACACACACACAAGAAAACAACTAGCATTCTTCCCCAGGAGTGTGCAGGGAGGGTGTAAAAGAGGGAGGATGAGAAGAGGGATGGATGACGATGAAGGAAGAGGGAGAGATTGCATGGAGAGGGAAAAAAGAGAGAGTGTGGAGGGGAGGGGAGGGGAGGAGAGGCAGAGGGTGAGGAGAGCGAGAGGTGTATAGAGGAATATAGAAAAGACAGGAAAGGCCTAGATAATTCTAGAACGTGAACTCGCCGCGAACCCTGTGTCTGGGCCAGCCAGTCAGAGTGGCGCACCGGTGGGTGACGTCACGGCCGCCGCGATGCATCTGGAAGGTTCTGGCAAGTTCTCATGAAACTGGCTGGGCATATATATACAGGAGGCGAGGCGCGGTGACCAGACATTTCCACAGGTGACAGTAAGAGAGAAGCAGCCTTACCAGTTACCACAACTACCTTTGAAGTACGAGGTAGTGCAATAACCTGCCGAGTTAGTGCAACAACTACACGAGTCACTGCAACTTGCAACAGTATCTACAGTATCTGTACCAGCAGCTACAACAACTGATCTAAGGTAAGCAATGTTACTACTTCTGACATATTTTTAGACGTGAAATGGTAAATGCACTCAGTACAATCTGTACACCCACTCAGTACATTCTGTACACCTGGTTCCAAATTGATAAACGATAGTGTTGTATTTTTAATTTAATTCAGCCACAAGATAATAACATTTGTCTCATTCTTTATTAAAAAAAATTACAAACTTTCTGTGAATGTGTCGCTGTGCACTATCAAACTTTGAAGGAAATTAAATAATCCTTAAAACAGAATAATTTCAAGTGTCTTTTCGAATAAAATGAGTGCATTCACTAGTAATGTTGAAATGTAATGTTTAGCACACATCAAAATACCGGCAGTACCAATTCAACCTCGCCTTCAGTTCGAATTACTAGCCACAACCCATTAAATTAATGCATTCATAACGACATTATTATCTGAAAATAAATAAATTCATCTCGAGTTCCATTGAATAGATAATGTTCTCTGGCTGCAGGTCTTAACAAGGATGCCATTGATTTTTGATGGAAGTCTTGCTTTATTTATAAGGAAACTGCTCTAACCGTTAACAGTTCTAAGCATATTAATTTACCCTACATACAACAGCTCACACAAAAGTGTTCAGTGCACTAATGTGTCGGTTTTATCTTGCACAGGATGTCATCCCCTGCTATCGGCATCGACCTGGGCACGACGTACTCGTGCGTGGGCGTGTTCCAGCACGGCAAGGTGGAGATCATCGCCAACGACCAGGGCAACAGAACCACGCCATCCTACGTGGCCTTCACCGACACAGAGAGACTCATCGGTGATGCTGCCAAGAACCAGGTGGCCATGAACCCCAACAACACTGTGTTTGACGCCAAACGACTCATCGGTCGCAACTTTAATGATCCCTCAATACAGAGTGACATGAAACACTGGCCCTTCACCGTGGTCAGTGAGGCCGGCAAACCCAAGGTCAAGGTGCAGTTCAAGGGAGAGATGAAAACATTCAACCCCGAGGAGATCTCGTCCATGGTTCTGACCAAGATGAAGGAAACAGCCGAGGCCTACCTAGGATGCACTGTCAAGGATGCCGTGATCACAGTGCCAGCCTACTTCAATGACTCTCAACGCCAGGCCACCAAGGATGCCGGCACCATTGCTGGCATCAATGTACTCAGGATCATCAATGAACCTACAGCTGCCGCCATTGCTTATGGACTTGACAAGAAGGTGGGAGGAAAAGGTGAGCGCAATGTTCTCATCTTTGACCTGGGTGGTGGAACATTTGATGTATCCATCCTCACTATTGATGACGGAGTCTTCGAGGTGAAGGCAACTGCTGGAGACACTCATTTGGGAGGTGAGGACTTTGATAACAGGCTGGTGAACCACTTTGTGCACGAGTTCAAGAGGAAGCACAAAAAGGACCTCACCAGCAACAAGAGAGCTCTGCGTCGGCTGCGCACGGCCTGTGAGAGGGCCAAGCGGACACTGTCCTCATCAACCCAGGCCAGTGTGGAAATTGACTCCCTCTTTGAGGGGGTGGACTTCTACACTTCCATTACTCGTGCCAGGTTTGAGGAACTGTGTTCTGACCTGTTCCGTGGCACCCTGGAGCCCGTGGAGAAAGCACTGAGGGATGCCAAGATGGACAAAGGCAGCATCCATGACATAGTGCTTGTGGGTGGGTCGACACGTATTCCCAGGATCCAGAAACTATTACAAGACTTCTTCAATGGCAAGGAACTGAACAAGTCCATCAACCCAGATGAGGCAGTGGCTTACGGTGCAGCGGTCCAGGCTGCCATCCTGCGAGGGGACCAGTCTGACACCGTCAAGGACCTACTTCTGCTGGATGTGGCTCCACTCTCACTGGGCATAGAGACGGCTGGAGGGGTGATGACGCCCCTCATCAAGCGCAACACCACCATCCCCACCAAACAGCAGCAGATCTTCACCACCTACTCCGACAACCAGCCAGGCGTGCTCATCCAGGTGTACGAGGGCGAGCGAGCCATGACTAAAGACAACAACCTTCTGGGCAAGTTTGAGCTCAGTGGCATTCCCCCGGCTCCTCGTGGAGTGCCTCAGATCGAGGTCACCTTTGATATTGATGCTAATGGAATCCTGAACGTATCAGCCACAGACAAGTCAACTGGCAAGGAGAACAAGATAACCATCACCAATGACAAGGGACGTCTGAGCAAGGAAGAAATTGATCGCATGCTTCACGAGGCAGAGAAGTACCAAGAAGACGACGCAAAGCAGCGGCAGAGAGTCGAGTGTAAGAACCGGTTGGAGGCTCTGTGCTTCAGTATCAAGGCGTCTGTGTCTGAGCCATCAGTGGCCGACAAACTCTCTACCGATGAGAAGCGTTCCATTGAGGAGAAAGCTGAGCAAACGCTGAGGTGGCTGGATGCCAACCAGTTGGCGGAGAAAGAGGAGTACGAGCATCAGATGAAGGAGTTGGAGCAGGTGTGGCACCCCCTGGCGGCCAAGGTACATGGGCAGGGCCAGGCACCTGGTGGTTCTGGCACGGGCTGGAACTGTGGCAGCCAGGCAGCTGGTGGTGGTGGTAGTGGTAGTGGTGGCAGTGGACCCACCATCGAGGAGGTATTCTAAGCTTTAAACCGGTATTCATCAGCCTGTCATCTACCGTCAAGCAATCCTCCCTTCGTCGTGCGTCACTGTCATTCATACACCTCTCCAATTCATCGCTCTGCCTCATTCCCGATATCACTCATCCCACTCTCATGATCACTGTAGACAGTATTCACAGATACATTATTTAGAGTTAAGGAACTAAGCCTTGTTCACTGTCACAGTACAGTTTAGCACAAGTCTGTATAATTATAAAGGTTTTTTATTTTTGTCACAGTTGTCACAATGGAAATAAACTTGTCTGTATATATGTACAGTGTTATTTATTTTTATCAATATAAATAAATGTTGTAAATCTGGTTATTCTGTGTTTAAATATAGACCTTCCTGTGACGTGCTTGGTGTGTCTTGTGCTTCCCAACAGTCATGGTAAATAATATTACGCCAGAAAAACATGATTTACCTCGACAACAGATTTAATACGGAGAAATAAATCCTTGATGTTGATGTTCATATATCGTGTTCCGTATCCCAGAGTGTATCTTCATGGAGAATACTATCTCCTTGATTCAGGCACCATCCTATTCAGTCTACTTTTCCTTCTAGCAGGCGCTGTTCAACACTAGCAATGCCTCTAACACTGGTAGTAGTAGTAGTAGCCCCAGGTTCATCTGAAACGTGAACCCAGTGGACTGCAGGCTGAAGTTGTCTATTTGGAGCTCACCATTCTCCTCTTAGGCGATCGGGACGGAACTGGGGAACATTTGTGTAGCCAGGCAGTGGATCCGCCCAGTTATATCAATGCCACCACGTGAAGGTCCCCTCTCCAGCCCCTGTCTAGCAATGGAGGGATTTATTAGAGCTTTATTTAACTCTTCCTTCCCCAAAATCAATCCTAACTTGAATAAAATCGTCCTGAGAGGCAAGAAGGACGGTTTGATACATGCCTTCATAACGCTTTCACTACGAGAGGTTTGTCCTTTGCTGAGAAAATTTTTGTTAGTAAGTAGTGCCCAGAAGATGAGGAGGAAGAGAAGAAAGAGGAAGAAGAGGAGGAGAAGAAGAAGAAGAGGAGAAGAAGGAGGAAGAGGAGGAGGAGAAAGAGGAAGGAAGAAGAAGAGGAGGAGAAGGAGGAAGAAGAAGAGGAGGAGAAGAATGAGAGGAAGAAGAGGAGGAGGAGGAGGAGGATGAAGAAGAAGAAAGATTAATTCGACTATACGAGGGCCGTAGACCACTTCACTTCGATTTAGAGGACTGTAAGGTGTAATAATCAAAATAAATCGCTTAGGAAAAGGTGTCAGGGAGCTTCATTGCCGACGAGGACGTGCGTGTATGAGAGATATGTGAAGATGTTGTCAATTGCCCTCTTCTTTAACTTTGTGAGTCATTTATTAAATTTTTAAGGAGTCTTTGCTTAATTTTAACTGTATTTGGTAACTTTTGAAAATGTCCAGCGATTTTATGGAGATTTAGGTCTGATATATTTCCTATTGCCGTTTGCGAATGAGCGTAGTGAGTTCCGTAAGGCTTAATCTGGCAACCCTAGCGTGTGTGTGTGTGTGTGTGTGTGTGTGTGTGTTTAGTGCTTAACAGAAAACGGAGGTAAACAGACGAAGGTATAGGGGTACCTTGAACAATCTACAGACACCCCATCAGCCGCTCGCCTATTCTCCACACACACACACACACACACACACACACACACACAAAATCCATAAAACAAGCATGAAAATAAACTCGCTTTTTGAAGAGTGTGTCAGGAAAATTAACAACTAGGAAAGAGTGACACACAGAGGATATCCTGAGTGTTTTTATTATTGTTATTATTATTATTATTATTTTTTTATTTTTTATTTTTTTTTAAGGGGTGAGAG